>NC_139966.1:5318165-5918165 GCF_963993115.1 Abramis brama
GTGTGAGAGGGAGTGAGAGTCTGTGCATGCGTGCTTGTGTGTGTGTGTGTGTATGTCGAAAATTTAAATCTAAACACCTTGAAGACTAAACCAAACTGCCGTTCTATATACTATATGAGCCATTGAGACTCATTTAAAGTAATGAACTCTAAACTCAAAACGTGTGTGTGTGTGTGTGTGAGAGAGAGAGCGTGTGTGTCTATGTGTGAGTGTGTGTGTGTGTGTGCATGTGTGAGTGTATGTGCGTAAGTGTGTATGTGTGTGAGAGAGAGTGTGTGTGAGTTAGTGAGTGTGTGTCTGTGTGTGTGTGTGTGTGTGTGTGTGTGAGTTAGTGAGCATGTCTGTGTGTGTGTGTGTGTGGGTGGGTGTGTGCGTGTGTGAGTGTATGTCCGTGTGAGAGTGTGAGAGAGATAGAGAGAGAGAGCGAGAGAGAGAGAGAGAGAGAGAAAGAGTGTGTGTGCGTGTGTGTGTGTGTGTGAGAGAGAGTGTATGTGTCTATGTGTGTGAGTGTATGTAGTTAATGAGCGTGTCTGTGTGTGTGTGTGTGTGTGTGTGTGTGAGAGCGAGTTAGTGTGTGTGTGTGAGTGTGTGCATTTATGAGTGTATGTGTGTCAGAGAGAGTGTGTGTGAGTTAGTGTGTGTGTATGTGAGTGAGTTAGTGAGCATGTCTGTGTGTCTGTGTGCATGTGTGAGTGTATGTCCGTGAGTGTGTGTGTGTGAGTGAGTGAGTGTGTGCATGAGTGTGGGTGTATGTGCATAAGTGTGTGTGTGTGCGTGTGTGAGAGAGAGAGTTAGTGAGCGTGTCTGTGTGTAAAATTTTAACTAACAAACTCATCTATCGATCTACTTCAAACTAATTTAAACTTTAAACTACTTTAAACTTCAAACTACTTTAAACTTCAAAAACTACTTTACACTTCTTTAAACTTCAAACTAATTTCAACTTTAGACTAATTTAAACTTTAAACTACTTTAAACTTCAAACTTCTTCAAACTTTCTGGTCCGGCTTTCTCAAGCCAACTTAAAGTTTGTCTCGACGAACTTTTTAATCTAGTTAAGTTGGCTTGAGAAAGCCAACATATTGAAATCCTATTTAAACTTATTATTATTATTCTTCTTACTAAAAAATCTGACTCAAACTCCTCCTAGAGCTTTAACTCTACATACTCCAAAATCGGCTCAGACACTCAAACAGATCTGACTCGGTGTGCTATATCTTTTCAGACTGATCGGACTTACGGTTTTCCTAAAAATGACGATCAAAACTCTGAAAAACTCCCATTGACTTACATTGGGGAGTTCTAAAAAATTCAAATCCAGATTCAAACTCACCAACCGACAAAAATTCAAATCTTAACACCTTGAAGACTAAACCAAACTGCCGTTCTATATATATTAGCCAATGAAACTAATTTAAACTAATAAACTCTAATCTCATACACTTATAAACTAATTAACTTAAATTTAATAACTAATTAACTAATAAACTCATGAATTCATAGACTTATGAACTCTTAAACTCATAAATTAATAAACTCTGAACTCTAAACTCATTTAAACATAAACTCTAAACTCAAAAACTCATACACTTATAAACTCATCAATTTATACACTTATAAACTCTAAACTCATAAACTCTGAGAGTGTGTGTGTGTGTGTGTGTGTCTGAGTGAGTGTGTGAGCGAGGTAGTCTGAGTGAGTGTGTGTGTGTGTGTGTGTGTGTGTGTGTGTGTGTGTGTATCTATATAACTTATTTATCTATCTCTGTCATAAACTTCAAACTACTTTAAACTTTAAACCAATTTAAACTTCTTAAGTTTAAAGCTCCCAGCTCCCAAGCAACTCCATAGCAACCAAACTTGAGTACCCTAGCAACCGTTTTGCAAGACCTATATCTCTGTATCAGAGCATCGTATAGAGATGAGGTTTGGCTCTTTTGACTCATGCTAGCAAACAGCACTTCCAACATGCTACACATGCTAGCAGTGAATAGCTACATGCTAATAGCGATTAGTTAAGTGTTAAATCATGCCAAGATCATGCTAAGAACTCTATAAAAACTCCATAGTAACCATCTGTGACAACTACCAACCACCTAGCAACACCATATCAACCGCCCTGAATACCCTAGCAACCACCCAAAAGACCCTAGCAACTGCCTAGCAACCACCCAAAAGACCCTAGCAACCACCCAAAAGACCCTAGCAACCACCCAAAACACCCTAGCAACCGCCTAGCAACCACCCAAAAGACCCTAGCAACCACCCAGAATACCCTAGCAACCACCCAAAACAGCCTAGCAACCACCCAGAACACCCTGGCCACCACCTAGCAACCACCCAGAATACCTTAGCAACGCCTAGCAACACCATAGCAACCACCCAGAACACCCTAGCAACTGCCTAGCAACCACCCAGAACACCCTAGCAACCACCCAAAATACCTTAGCAACCACCTAGCAACACCATAGCAACCACCCATAACACCCTAGCAACTGCCTAGCAACCACCCAGAACACCCTGGCCACCACCTAGCAACCACCCAGAATACCTTAGCAACGCCTAGCAACACCATAGCAACCACCCAGAACACACTAGCAACTGCCTAGCAACCACCCAGAACACCCTAGCAACCACCCAAAATACCTTAGCAACCACCTAGCAACACCATAGCAACCACCCATAACACCCTAGCAACTGCCTAGCAACCACCCAGAACACCCTAGCAACCACCCAAAATACCCTAGCAACCGCCTAGCAACCACCCAAAAGATCCTAGCAACCACCCAAAACACCCTAGCAACCGCCTAGCAACCACCCAAAAGACCCTAGCAACCACCCAAAAGACCCTAGCAACCACCAAAAATATCCTAGCAACCACCCAGAACACCCTAGCAACCACCTAGCAACCGCCTAGCAACCACACAAAAGACCCTAGCAACCGCCTAGCAACCACCCAAAATACCCTAGCAACCGCCTAGCAACCACCCAGAATACCTTAGCAACCGCCTAGCAACACCATAGCGACCACCCATAACATCCTAACAACCGCCTAGCAAAAAACTTTCCGGTCCAAACTTTCTCAAGCCAACTTAAAGTTTGTCTCGACGAACTTTCATATCTAGTTATTATTATTCTTCTGAGACTAAAAATTTCTATATCAAACTCCTCCTAGAGCTTTAACTCTACATACTCCAAACTCGGCTCAGACACTCAAACTGATCTGACCAAGTGTGCTATATCTTTTCAGACTGATCGGACTTACGGTTTTCCTAAAAATGACGATCAAAACTCGAAAAAACTCATTCAAAAACTCCCATTGACTTACATTGGGGAGTTCTAAAAAATTCAAACCGACGAAAATTCAAATCAAAATACCTTGAAGACTAAACCAAACTGCCGTTCTATATACTATATGAGCTAATCTAATCTAATGAGAAACTAATCTTTCTCTTTTTTTCTTTCTTTCTTTCTCTTTCTTTCTTTCTTTCTTTCTTTCTTTCTAACTAATCTTTCTTTCTTTTTTTCTTACTAATCTTTTTCTTTCTTTCTAACTAATCTTTTTCTTTCTTTCTTTCTTTCTTTCTTTCTAACTAATCTCTTTCTTTCTTTCTTTCTTTCTTTCTTTCTTTCTTTCTTTCTAACTAATCTTTTTCTTTCTTTCTTTCTTTCTTTCTTTCTAACTAATCTTTTTCTTTCTTTCTTTCTTTCTTTCTTTCTTTCTTTCTAGCTTTCTTTCTTTCTTTCTTTCTTTCTTTCTTTCTTTCTTTCTTACTAATCTTTTTCTTTCTTTCTTTCTTTCTTTCTTTCTTTCTAACTAATCTTTTTCTTTCTTTCTTTCTTTCTTTCTTTCTTTCTTTCTTTCTAACTAAACTTTCTTTCTTTCTATCTAACTAATCCATCTTTCTTTCTAATTAATCTATCTTTCTTTCTAACTAATCTTTCTTTCTTTCATTCTAGCAACTTTCTTCTTCTTTTAAAGAAGTTCTTTTAAACTACTTCAAACTTTGAACTACTTTAAGCTTTAAACAACTTTAAACTTCAAACTATTTTAAACTAATTTAAACTTCAAACTATTTTAAACTAATTTAAACTTCAAGCTAAGTTAAACTTTAAACTAACATACATAACTTATAGCATAACTCTCACCCATTTAATTTAAACTAATGAACTCTAAACTCATACACTTATAAACTAATTAACTTATAAACTCATGAATTCATAGACTTATGAACTCTTAAACTCATAAATTAATAAACTCTGAACTCTTAAACTCATTTAAACTTATAAACTCTAAACTCAAAAACTCGTACACTTATAAACTCATCAATCTATACATTTATAAACTCTAAACTCATAAACTCTGAGTGTGTGTGTGTGTGTGTGTGTGTGTGTGTCTGAGTGAGTGTGTGAGAGAGAGTGTGTGTGTGTCTGTGTGTGAGCGTGTCTGTGTATGTGTGAGAGCGAGTTAGTGTGTGTGTGTATGTGCGTGTGTATGTGTGTGAGAGAGAGAGAGTGTGTGTGTGTGTGTGTGTGTGCGTGTGTGAGTGTATGTCCGTGTGTGTGTGTGTGTGTGTGTGTGTGCATGTGTGAGTGTATGTCCGTGAGTGAGTGTATGTGCGTGAGTGTGTGTGTGTGTGTGTGTGTGTGTGTGTGTGAGAGAGAGTTAGCGAGGGTGTGTGCGCGTGTGTGTGTGAGAGAGTGTGTGTGTCTATGTGTGTGAGCGTGTCTGTGTTTGTGTGAGAGCGAGTTAGTGTGTGTGTGTGTGTGTGTGTGTGTGTGTGAGACAGTGAGCATGTCTGTGTGTGTGTGTGTGTGTGTGTGTGTGAGTTAGTGAGAGTGTGTGTGTCTGTGTGTGAGTGAGTGTATGTGCGTGAGTGAGTGTGTGTGTGTGTGTGTGTGTGTGTGTGTGAGAGAGTGTGTGTGTCTATGTGTGAGTGTGTGTGTGTGTGTGTGTGTGTGTGTGTGAGTGAGAGTTAGTGAGAGTGTGTGCGTGTGTGTGTGTGTGAGAGAGTGTGTGTGTCTATGTGTGTGAGCGTGTCTGTGTATGTGTGAGAGCGAGTTAATGTGTGTGTGTGTGTGTGTGTGTGAGACAGTGAGCATGTCTGTGTGTGTGTGTGTGTGTGTGTGTGTTAGTGAGGGTGTGTGTGTGTGTGTGAGTTAGTGAGGGTGTGTGTGTCTGTGTGTGAGTTAGTTAGTGTGTGTGTGTGTGTGTGTGTGAGAGAGAGTGTGTGTGTCTATGTGTGTGTGTGTATGTGCGTGAGTGTGTCTGTGTGTGTGTGTGTGTGTGTTAATGAGCTTGTCTGTGTGTGTGTGTGTGAGTTGGTTAGTGAGTGTGTGTGTGAGAGAGATAGTGTGTGTGTGTGAGAGAGAGTGAGAGTCTGTGCGTGCGTGCTTGTGTGTGTGTGTATGTCGAAAATTTAAATCTAAACACCTTGAAGACTAAACCAAACTGCCGTTCTATATACTATATGAGCCATTGAGACTCATTTAAACTAATGAACTCTAAACTCAAAACGTGTGTGTGTGTGTGAGAGAGAGAGAGAGAGCGTGTGTGTCTATGTGTGAGTGTGTGTGTGTGTGTGTGTGTAAACTCAAAAACTCGTACACACTCATTTAAACTTATAAACTCTTAACTCAAAAACTTGTACACTTATAAACTCTAAACTCATATAAACTCTGAGTGTGTGTGTGTGTGAGAGAGAGTGTGTGTCTATGTGCGTGAGTGTGTGTGTGTGTGTGTGTGTGTGTGTGTGTGTTAATGAGCTTGTCTGTGTGTGTGTGAGTGAGTTAGTGAGTGTGTGTGTGTGAGAGAGATAGTGTGTGTGTGTGAGAGAGAGTGAGAGTCTGTGCGTGCGTGCTTGTGTGTGTGTGTATGTCGAAAATTTAAATCTAAACACCTTGAAGACTAAACCAAACTGCCGTTCTATATACTATATGAGCCATTGAGACTCATTTTAAACTAATGAACTCTAAACTCAAAACGTGTGTGTGTGTGTGTGTGAGAGAGAGAGAGAGCGTGTGTGTCTATGTGTGAGTGTGTGTGTGTGTGTGTGTGAACAAAAACTCGTACACACTCATTTAAACTTATAAACTCTTAACTCAAAAACTTGTACACTTATAAACTCTAAACTCATATAAACTCTGAGTGTGTGTGTGTGTGTGAGAGAGAGTGTGTGTCTATGTGCGTGAGTGTGTGTGTGTGTGTGTGTGTGTGTGTGTGAGTTAATGAGCTTGTCTGTGTGTGTGTGTGTGAGTGAGTTAGTGAGTGTGTGTGTGAGAGAGATAGTGTGTGTGTGTGAGAGAGAGTGAGAGTCTGTGCGTGCGTGCTTGTGTGTGTGTGTGTATGTCGAAAATTTAAATCTAAACACCTTGAAGACTAAACCAAACTGCCGTTCTATATACTATATGAGCCATTGAGACTCATTTAAACTAATGAACTCTAAACTCAAAACGTGTGTGTGTGTGTGTGTGTGTGTGTGTGTGTGTGTGTGTGTGTGTGTGTGTGTGAGAGAGAGAGCGTGTGTGTCTATGTGTGAGTGTGTGTGTATGTGCGTAAGTGTGTATGTGTGTGAGAGAGAGTGTGTGTGAGTTAGTGAGTGTGTGTGTGTGAGTTAGTGAGCATGTCTGTGTGTGTGTGTGTGTGTGTGGGTGGGTGTGTGCGTGTGTGAGTGTATGTCCGTGTGAGAGTGTGTGAGAGAGAGAGAGAGAGAGAGAGAGCGAGAGAGAGAGAGAGAGAAAGAGAGTGTGTGTGTGTGTGTGAGTGTATGTGTCTATGTGTGTGAGTGTATGTGAGTTAATGAGCGTGTCTGTGTGTGTGTGAGAGCGAGTTAGTGTGTGTGTGTGTGAGTGTGTGCATTTATGAGTGTATGTGCGTGTGTGTATGTGTGTGAGAGAGAGAGAGTGTGTGTGAGTTAGTGTGTGTGTGTGTGTGTGTATGTGAGTGAGTTAGTGAGCATGTCTGTGTGTCTGTGTGCATGTGTGAGTGTATGTCCGTGAGTGTGTGTGTGTGAGTGAGTGAGTGTGTGCATGAGTGTGGGTGTATGTGCATAAGTGTGTGTGTGTGCGTGTGTGAGAGAGAGAGTTAGTGAGCGTGTCTGTGTGTAAAATTTAAACTAACAAACTCATCTATCGATCTACTTCAAACTAATTTAAACTTTAAACTACTTTAAACTTCAAACTACTTTAAACTTCAAAAACTACTTTACACTTCTTTAAACTTCAAACTAATTTCAACTTTAGACTAATTTAAACTTAAAACTAATTTAAACTTTAAACTTCTTCAAACTTTCTGGTCCGGCTTTCTCAAGCCAACTTAAAGTTTGTCTCGACGAACTTTTTAATCTAGTTATTAAGTTGGCTTGAGAAAGCCAACATATTGAAATCCTATTTAAACTTATTATTAAGTTGGCTTGAGAGAGCCAACATATTGAAATCCTATTTAAACTTATTATTATTATTATTAAGTTGGCTTGAGAAAGCCAACATATTGAAATCCTATTTAAACTTATTATTATTATTATTCTTCTGACCCTAAAAAAATCTATATCAAACTCCTCCTAGAGCTTTAACTCTACATACTCCAAACTCGGCTCAGACACTCAAACTGATCTGACTCGAGTTGCTATATCTTTTCAGACTGATTGGACTTACGGTTTTCCTAAAAATGACGATCAAAACTCGAAAAAACTCATTCAAAAACTCCCATTGACTTACATTGGGAGTTCTAAAAAATTCAAACCGACAAAAATTCAAATCAAAATACCTTGAAGACTAAACCAAACTGCCGTTCTATATACTATATTAGCCAATGAGACTCATTTAAACTAATGAACTTTAAACTCAAAACGTGTGTGTGTGTGAGAGAGAGAGAGAGAGAGCGTGGGTGTCTATGTGTGAGTGTGTGTGTGTGTGTGTGTGTGTGTGTGTGTGTGTGTGTGTGTGTAAACTCAAATACTCGTACACACTCATTTAAACTTATAAACTCTTAACTCAAAAACTTGTACACTTATAAACTCTAAACTCATATAAACTCTGAGTGTGTGTGAGAGAGAGAGTGTGTGTCTATGTGCGTGAGTGTGTGTGTGTGTGTGTGTGTGTGTGTGTGTGTGTTAATGAGCTTGTCTGTGTGTGTGTGAGTGAGTTAGTGAGTGTGTGTGTGAGAGAGATAGTGTGTGTGTGAGAGAGAGAGTGAGAGTCTGTGCGTGCGTGCTTGTGTGTGTGTGTATGTCGAAAATTTAAATCTAAACACCTTGAAGACTAAACCAAACTGCCGTTCTATATACTATATGAGCCATTGAGACTCATTTAAACTAATAAACTCTAAACTCATACACTTATAATTAGAATAAGTGTATGAGATTAACTAATTAACTTATAAACTCATGAATTCATAGACTTATAAACTATTAAACTCATAAATTAATAAACTCTGAACTCTTAAACTCATTTAAACTTATAAACTCTAAACTCATTTAAACTTATAAACTCAAAACTCAAAAACTCATACAGTGTGTGTGTGTCTGAGTGAGTGTGTGAGCGAGTTAGTGTGTGTGTGTGTGTGTGTGTGTGTGTGTGTGCGTGTGTGTGTGTGTGTATGTGTGTGTGTGTTTATCTATCTATTAACTTATCTATCTACCTGCCATAAACTTCAAACTACTGTAAACTACTTTAAACTTCAAACCACTTTAAACTTCTTACGTTTAAAGCTCCCAGCTCCCAAGCAACTCCATAGCAACCAAACTTGAGTACCCTAGCAACCGTTTTGCAAGACCTATATCTCTGTATCAGAACATCGTATAGAGATTAGGTTTGGCTCTTTTGACTCATGCTAGCAAACAGCACTTCTAACATGCTATACATGCTAGCAGTGAATAGCTACATGCTAATAGCGATTAGTTAAGTGCTAAATCATACCAAGATCATGCAAACAACTATATCAAAACTCCATAGTAACCATCTGTGACAACTACCAACCACCTAGCAACACCATAGCAACCACCCAGAACACCCTAGCAACCGCCTAGCAACACCAGAACACCCTAGCAACTGCCTAGCAACCACCCAGAATACCCTAGCAACCGCCTAGCAACACCATAGCAACCACCCAGAACACCCTAGCAACCGCCTAGCAACACCATAGCAACCACCCAGAACACCCTAGCAACTGCCTAGCAACCACCCAGAATACCCTAGCAACCGCCTAGCAACACCATAGTAACCACCCAGAACACCCTAGCAACCGCCTAGCAACCACCCAGAATACCCTAGCAACTGCCTAGCAACCGCCTAGCTACCACCCAGAATACCTTAGCAACACCATAGCAACCACCCAGAACACCCTAGCAACCGCCTAACAACACCCTAGCAACCGCCTAGCAACCACCCAGAACACCCTAGCAACCGCCTAGCAACACCATAGCAACCACCCAGAACACCCTAGCAACCGCCTAGCAACCACCCAGAACATCCTAGCAACCGCCTAGCAACACCATAGCAACCACCCAGAATACCCTAGCAACCACCTAGCAACCGCCTAGCAACCACTCAGAATACCTTAACAACCGCCTAGCAACACCATAGCAACCACCCAGAACACCCTAGCAACCGCCTAGCAACCAACCAGAACACCCTAGCAACCGCCTAGCAACACCATAGCAACCACCCAGAACACCCTAGCAACTGCCTAGCAACCACCCAGAATACCCTAGCAACCGCCTAGCAACACCATAGCAACCACCCAGAACACCCTAGCAACCGCCTAGCAACACCATAGCAACCACCCAGAACACCCTAGCAACTGCCTAGCAACCACCCAGAATACCCTAGCAACCGCCTAGCAACACCATAGTAACCACCCAGAACACCCTAGCAACCGCCTAGCAACCACCCAGAATACCCTAGCAACTGCCTAGCAACCGCCTAGCAACCACCCAGAATACCTTAACAACCGCCTAGCAACACCATAGCAACCACCCAGAACACCCTAGCAACCGCCTAGCAACCAACCAGAACACCCTAGCAACCGCCTAGCAACACCATAGCAACCACCCAGAACACCCTAGCAATCGCCTAGCAACCACCCAGAATACCCTAGCAACCGCCTAGCAACCAACCAGAACACCATAGCAACCACCCAAAATACCCTAGCAACCGCCTAGCAACCACCCAAAAGACCCTAGCAACCACCAGAAATATCCTAGCAACTGCCTAGCAACCACTCAGAATACCCTAGCAACCGCCTAGCAAAAAACTTTCTGGTCCAAACTTTCTCAAGCCAACTTAAAGTTTGTCTCGACGAACTTTCGCATCTAGTTATTATTATTATTCCGAGACTAAAATTTCTATATGAAACTCCTCCTAGAGCTTTAACTCTACATACTCCAAACTCGGCTCAGACACTCAAACTGATCTGACTCGCGTTGCTATATCTTTTCAGACTGATCGGACTTACGGTTTTCCTAAAAATGACGATCAAAACTCGGAAAAACTCCCATTGACTTACATTGGGGAGTTCTAAAAACATTTGAATCCAAACTGCCGTTTTCACACACACAGACTCCAAAGGGCCTGACAGCCCTGCGTCTCTCCCTCTCTCTCTCCCTCAGAGGATTTATATTATCAAGCAACCAATAAGTAATGGCCTAAAATCTTCATAGCCACACCATAGCAACCAGTTTCAGCACCCTAGCAACCACTAAGAGCTCCCTAGCAACCACCCTAAACCAAAAAATTTTTTTTTTTACATTTTTTTGTATTTTTTAACGCAATATTACACTCGTGGCCTTGCGATATTGCTCCATGCTTGTGCCTATTCGGCCATAGGCACGAGGCCGCAGGCCGAGTGCCGTACTGAAGGCACTCGTTATTAAAGATTTTAAGAACTCTATAAAAACTCCATAGTAACCATCTTTGACAACTACCAACCACCTAGTAACACCATAGCAACTACCAAAAATACCTTAGCAACCATCTTGAACACCCTAGCAACATCTAGAAATGCTCTAGTAACCACCAAATATACCCTAGCAACCACCCAGAACACCCTAGCAACTGCCTAGCAACCCCCCAGAACACCTAGCAACTGCCTAGCAACCACCCAGAACACCTAGCAAACAGCCAGAACACCCTAGCAACTGCCTAGCAACCACCCAGAACACCTAGCAACTGCCTAGCAACAACCCAGAACACCCTAGCAACCGCCTAGCAACACCATAGCAACCACCCAGAACACCCTAGCAACCGCCTAGCAACCACCCAGAATACCTTAGCAACCGCCTAGCAACACCATAGCAACCACCCAGAACACCCTAGCAACCGCCTAGCAACACCATAGCAACCACCCAGAACACCCTAGCAACCGCCTAGCAACCACCCAGAATACCCTAGCAACCACCCAAAATATCCTAGCAACCGCCTAGCAACCACCCAGAACACCCTACAACCGCCTAGCAACACCATAGCAACCACCCAGAACACCCTAGCAACCGCCTAGCAACCACCCAAAATACCCTAGCAACCGCCTAGCAACACCATAGCAACCACCCAGAACACCCTAGCAACCGCCTAGCAACCACCCAGAATACCTTAGCAACCGCCTAGCAACACCATAGCAACCACTCAGAACACCCTAGCAACTGCCTAACAACCACCCAGAACACCCTAGCAACCACCCAAAATATCCTAGCAACCGCCTAGCAACCACCCAGAACACCCTACAACCGCCTAGCAACCATCCAGAACACCCTAGCAACCACCCAAAATACCCTAGCAACCGCCTAGCAACCACCCAAAAGACCCTAGCAACCACCGAAAATATCTTAGAAACCGCCTAGCAACTACCCAAAAGACCCTAGCAACCACCCAAAATGCCCTAGCAACCGCCTAGCAACCACCCAGAATACCCTATCAACCACCTAAAATACCCTAGCAACCACCTAAAATACCCTAGCAACCGCCTATCAACCACCCAAAAGACCCTAGCAACCACCCAAAATATCCTAGCAACCGCCTAGCAACCACCCAGAACACCCTAGTAACCACCCAGAATACCCTAGCAACCGCCTAGCAACCACCCAGAACACCCTAGCAACCACCCAAAATACCCTAGCAACCGCCTAGCAACCACCCAAAAGACCCTAGCAACCACCGAAAATATCTTAGAAACCGCCTAGCAACTACCCAAAAGACCCTAGCAACCACCCAAAATACCCTAGCAACCGCCTAGCAACCACCCAGAATACCCTAGCAACCACCTAAAATACCCTAGCAACCACCTAAAATACCCTAGCAACCGCCTATAAACCACCCAAAAGACCCTAGCAACCACCCAAAATATCCTAGCAACCGCCTAGCAACCACCCAGAACACCCTAGTAACCACCCAGAACACCCTAGCAACCGCCTAGCAACCACCCAGAACACCCTAGCAACCACCCAAAACACCCTAGCAACCGCCTAGCAACCACCCAAAAGACCCTAGCAACCACCAGAAATATCCTGGCAACCGCCTAGCAACCACTCAGAATACCCTAGCAACCGCCTAGCAAAAAACTTTCTGGTCCAAACTTTCTCAAGCCAACTTAAAGTTTGTCTCGACGAACTTTCGCATCTAGTTATTATTATTCTTCTGACCCTAAAAAAATCTATATCAAACTCCTCCTAGAGCTTTAACTCTACATACTCCAAACTCGGCTCAGACACTCAAACTGATCTGACTCGAGTTGCTATATCTTTTCAGACTGATTGGACTTACGGTTTTCCTAAAAATGACGATCAAAACTCGAAAAAACTCATTCAAAAACTCCCATTGACTTACATTGGGAGTTCTAAAAAATTCAAACCGACAAAAATTCAAATCAAAATACCTTGAAGACTAAACCAAACTGCCGTTCTATATACTATATTAGCCAATGAGACTCATTTAAACTAATGAACTCTAAACTCAAAACGTGTGTGTGTGTGAGAGAGAGAGAGAGCGTGGGTGTCTATGTGTGAGTGTGTGTGTGTGTGTGTGTGTGTGTGTGTGTGTAAACTCAAATACTCGTACACACTCATTTAAACTTATAAACTCTTAACTCAAAAACTTGTACACTTATAAACTCTAAACTCATATAAACTCTGAGTGTGTGTGAGAGAGAGAGTGTGTGTCTATGTGCGTGAGTGTGTGTGTGTGTGTGTGTGTGTGTGTGTGTGTGTGTTAATGAGCTTGTCTGTGTGTGTGTGAGTGAGTTAGTGAGTGTGTGTGTGTGAGAGAGATAGTGTGTGTGTGAGAGAGAGAGTGAGAGTCTGTGCGTGCGTGCTTGTGTGTGTGTATGTGTATGTCGAAAATTTAAATCTAAACACCTTGAAGACTAAACCAAACTGCCGTTCTATATACTATATGAGCCATTGAGACTCATTTAAACTAATAAACTCTAAACTCATACACTTATAATTAGAATAAGTGTATGAGATTAACTAATTAACTTATAAACTCATGAATTCATAGACTTATAAACTATTAAACTCATAAATTAATAAACTCTGAACTCTTAAACTCATTTAAACTTATAAACTCTAAACTCATTTAAACTTATAAACTCAAAACTCAAAAACTCATACAGTGTGTGTGTGTCTGAGTGAGTGTGTGAGCGAGTTAGTGTGTGTGTGTGTGTGTGTGTGTGCGTGTGTGTGTGTATGTGTGTGTGTGTTTATCTATCTATTAACTTATCTATCTACCTGCCATAAACTTCAAACTACTGTAAACTACTTTAAACTTCAAACCACTTTAAACTTCTTACGTTTAAAGCTCCCAGCTCCCAAGCAACTCCATAGCAACCAAACTTGAGTACCCTAGCAACCGTTTTGCAAGACCTATATCTCTGTATCAGAACATCGTATAGAGATTAGGTTTGGCTCTTTTGACTCATGCTAGCAAACAGCACTTCTAACATGCTATACATGCTAGCAGTGAATAGCTACATGCTAATAGCGATTAGTTAAGTGCTAAATCATACCAAGATCATGCAAACAACTATATCAAAACTCCATAGTAACCATCTGTGACAACTACCAACCACCTAGCAACACCATAGCAACCACCCAGAACACCCTAGCAACCGCCTAGCAACACCAGAACACCCTAGCAACTGCCTAGCAACCACCCAGAATACCCTAGCAACCGCCTAGCAACACCATAGCAACCACCCAGAACACCCTAGCAACCGCCTAGCAACACCATAGCAACCACCCAGAACACCCTAGCAACTGCCTAGCAACCACCCAGAATACCCTAGCAACCGCCTAGCAACACCATAGTAACCACCCAGAACACCCTAGCAACCGCCTAGCAACCACCCAGAATACCCTAGCAACTGCCTAGCAACCGCCTAGCTACCACCCAGAATACCTTAGCAACACCATAGCAACCACCCAGAACACCCTAGCAACCGCCTAACAACACCCTAGCAACCGCCTAGCAACCACCCAGAACACCCTAGCAACCGCCTAGCAACACCATAGCAACCACCCAGAACACCCTAGCAACCGCCTAGCAACCACCCAGAACATCCTAGCAACCGCCTAGCAACACCATAGCAACCACCCAGAATACCCTAGCAACCACCTAGCAACCGCCTAGCAACCACTCAGAATACCATAGCAACCACCCAGAACACCCTAGCAACCGCCTAGCAACCAACCAGAACACCCTAGCAACCGCCTAGCAACACCATAGCAACCACCCAGAACACCCTAGCAACCGCCTAGCAACACCAGAACACCCTAGCAACTGCCTAGCAACCACCCAGAATACCCTAGCAACCGCCTAGCAACACCATAGCAACCACCCAGAACACCCTAGCAACCGCCTAGCAACACCATAGCAACCACCCAGAACACCCTAGCAACTGCCTAGCAACCACCCAGAATACCCTAGCAACCGCCTAGCAACACCATAGTAACCACCCAGAACACCCTAGCAACCGACCAAGCAACCACCCAGAATACCCTAGCAACTGCCTAGCAACCGCCTAGCAACCACCCAGAATACCTTAACAACCGCCTAGCAACACCATAGCAACCACCCAGAACACCCTAGCAACCGCCTAGCAACCAACCAGAACACCCTAGCAACCGCCTAGCAACACCATAGCAACCACCCAGAACACCCTAGCAATCGCCTAGCAACCACCCAGAATACCCTAGCAACCGCCTAGCAACCAACCAGAACACCATAGCAACCACCCAAAATACCCTAGCAACCACCTAGCAACCACCCAAAAGACCCTAGCAACCACCAGAAATATCCTAGCAACCGCCTAGCAACCACTCAGAATACCCTAGCAACCGCCTAGCAAAAAACTTTCTGGTCCAAACTTTCTCAAGCCAACTTAAAGTTTGTCTCGACGAACTTTCGCATCTAGTTATTATTATTCTTCTGACCCTAAAAAAATCTATATCAAACTCCTCCTAGAGCTTTAACTCTACATACTCCAAACTCGGCTCAGACACTCAAACTGATCTGACTCGAGTTGCTATATCTTTTCAGACTGATTGGACTTACGGTTTTCCTAAAAATGACGATCAAAACTCGAAAAAACTCATTCAAAAACTCCCATTGACTTACATTGGGAGTTCTAAAAAATTCAAACCGACAAAAATTCAAATCAAAATACCTTGAAGACTAAACCAAACTGCCGTTCTATATACTATATTAGCCAATGAGACTCATTTAAACTAATGAACTCTAAACTCAAAACGTGTGTGTGTGTGAGAGAGAGAGAGAGAGAGCGTGGGTGTCTATGTGTGAGTGTGTGTGTGTGTGTGTGTGTGTGTGTGTGTGTGTAAACTCAAATACTCGTACACACTCATTTAAACTTATAAACTCTTAACTCAAAAACTTGTACACTTATAAACTCTAAACTCATATAAACTCTGAGTGTGTGTGAGAGAGAGAGTGTGTGTCTATGTGCGTGAGTGTGTGTGTGTGTGTGTGTGTGTGTGTTAATGAGCTTGTCTGTGTGTGTGTGAGTGAGTTAGTGAGTGTGTGTGTGAGAGAGATAGTGTGTGTGTGAGAGAGAGAGTGAGAGTCTGTGCGTGCGTGCTTGTGTGTGTGTATGTGTATGTCGAAAATTTAAATCTAAACACCTTGAAGACTAAACCAAACTGCCGTTCTATATACTATATGAGCCATTGAGACTCATTTAAACTAATAAACTCTAAACTCATACACTTATAATTAGAATAAGTGTATGAGATTAACTAATTAACTTATAAACTCATGAATTCATAGACTTATAAACTATTAAACTCATAAATTAATAAACTCTGAACTCTTAAACTCATTTAAACTTATAAACTCTAAACTCATTTAAACTTATAAACTCAAAACTCAAAAACTCATACAGTGTGTGTGTGTCTGAGTGAGTGTGTGAGCGAGTTAGTGTGTGTGTGTGTGTGTGTGTGTGCGTGTGTGTGTGTATGTGTGTGTGTGTTTATCTATCTATTAACTTATCTATCTACCTGCCATAAACTTCAAACTACTGTAAACTACTTTAAACTTCAAACCACTTTAAACTTCTTACGTTTAAAGCTCCCAGCTCCCAAGCAACTCCATAGCAACCAAACTTGAGTACCCTAGCAACCGTTTTGCAAGACCTATATCTCTGTATCAGAACATCGTATAGAGATTAGGTTTGGCTCTTTTGACTCATGCTAGCAAACAGCACTTCTAACATGCTATACATGCTAGCAGTGAATAGCTACATGCTAATAGCGATTAGTTAAGTGCTAAATCATACCAAGATCATGCAAACAACTATATCAAAACTCCATAGTAACCATCTGTGACAACTACCAACCACCTAGCAACACCATAGCAACCACCCAGAACACCCTAGCAACCGCCTAGCAACACCAGAACACCCTAGCAACTGCCTAGCAACCACCCAGAATACCCTAGCAACCGCCTAGCAACACCATAGCAACCACCCAGAACACCCTAGCAACCGCCTAGCAACACCATAGCAACCACCCAGAACACCCTAGCAACTGCCTAGCAACCACCCAGAATACCCTAGCAACCGCCTAGCAACACCATAGTAACCACCCAGAACACCCTAGCAACCGCCTAGCAACCACCCAGAATACCCTAGCAACTGCCTAGCAACCGCCTAGCTACCACCCAGAATACCTTAGCAACACCATAGCAACCACCCAGAACACCCTAGCAACCGCCTAACAACACCCTAGCAACCGCCTAGCAACCACCCAGAACACCCTAGCAACCGCCTAGCAACACCATAGCAACCACCCAGAACACCCTAGCAACCGCCTAGCAACCACCCAGAACATCCTAGCAACCGCCTAGCAACACCATAGCAACCACCCAGAATACCCTAGCAACCACCTAGCAACCGCCTAGCAACCACTCAGAATACCATAGCAACCACCCAGAACACCCTAGCAACCGCCTAGCAACCAACCAGAACACCCTAGCAACCGCCTAGCAACACCATAGCAACCACCCAGAACACCCTAGCAACCGCCTAGCAACACCAGAACACCCTAGCAACTGCCTAGCAACCACCCAGAATACCCTAGCAACCGCCTAGCAACACCATAGCAACCACCCAGAACACCCTAGCAACCGCCTAGCAACCACCCAGAATACCCTAGCAACCACCCAAAATATCCTAGCAACCGCCTAGCAACCACCCAGAACACCCTACAACCGCCTAGCAACCACCCAGAATACCCTAGCAACCGCCTAGCAACACCATAGCAACCACCCAGAACACCCTAGCAACCGCCTAGCAACCACCCAGAATACCCTAGCAACCACCCAAAATATCCTAGCAACCGCCTAGCAACCACCCAGAACACCCTACAACCGCCTAGCAACCATCCAGAACACCCTAGCAACCACCCAAAATACCCTAGCAACCGCCTAGCAACCACCCAAAAGACCCTAGCAACCACCGAAAATATCTTAGAAACCGCCTAGCAACTACCCAAAAGACCCTAGCAACCACCCAAAATGCCCTAGCAACCGCCTAGCAACCACCCAGAATACCCTATCAACCACCTAAAATACCCTAGCAACCACCTAAAATACCCTAGCAACCGCCTATCAACCACCCAAAAGACCCTAGCAACCACCCAAAATATCCTAGCAACCGCCTAGCAACCACCCAGAACACCCTAGTAACCACCCAGAATACCCTAGCAACCGCCTAGCAACCACCCAGAACACCCTAGCAACCACCCAAAATACCCTAGCAACCGCCTAGCAACCACCCAAAAGACCCTAGCAACCACCGAAAATATCTTAGAAACCGCCTAGCAACTACCCAAAAGACCCTAGCAACCACCCAAAATACCCTAGCAACCGCCTAGCAACCACCCAGAATACCCTAGCAACCACCTAAAATACCCTAGCAACCACCTAAAATACCCTAGCAACCGCCTATAAACCACCCAAAAGACCCTAGCAACCACCCAAAATATCCTAGCAACCGCCTAGCAACCACCCAGAACACCCTAGTAACCACCCAGAACACCCTAGCAACCGCCTAGCAACCACCCAGAACACCCTAGCAACCACCCAAAACACCCTAGCAACCGCCTAGCAACCACCCAAAAGACCCTAGCAACCACCAGAAATATCCTGGCAACCGCCTAGCAACCACTCAGAATACCCTAGCAACCGCCTAGCAAAAAACTTTCTGGTCCAAACTTTCTCAAGCCAACTTAAAGTTTGTCTCGACGAACTTTCGCATCTAGTTATTATTATTCTTCTGACCCTAAAAAAATCTATATCAAACTCCTCCTAGAGCTTTAACTCTACATACTCCAAACTCGGCTCAGACACTCAAACTGATCTGACTCGAGTTGCTATATCTTTTCAGACTGATTGGACTTACGGTTTTCCTAAAAATGACGATCAAAACTCGAAAAAACTCATTCAAAAACTCCCATTGACTTACATTGGGAGTTCTAAAAAATTCAAACCGACAAAAATTCAAATCAAAATACCTTGAAGACTAAACCAAACTGCCGTTCTATATACTATATTAGCCAATGAGACTCATTTAAACTAATGAACTCTAAACTCAAAACGTGTGTGTGTGTGAGAGAGAGAGAGAGCGTGGGTGTCTATGTGTGAGTGTGTGTGTGTGTGTGTGTGTGTGTGTGTGTGTAAACTCAAATACTCGTACACACTCATTTAAACTTATAAACTCTTAACTCAAAAACTTGTACACTTATAAACTCTAAACTCATATAAACTCTGAGTGTGTGTGAGAGAGAGAGTGTGTGTCTATGTGCGTGAGTGTGTGTGTGTGTGTGTGTGTGTGTGTGTGTGTGTGTTAATGAGCTTGTCTGTGTGTGTGTGAGTGAGTTAGTGAGTGTGTGTGTGTGAGAGAGATAGTGTGTGTGTGAGAGAGAGAGTGAGAGTCTGTGCGTGCGTGCTTGTGTGTGTGTATGTGTATGTCGAAAATTTAAATCTAAACACCTTGAAGACTAAACCAAACTGCCGTTCTATATACTATATGAGCCATTGAGACTCATTTAAACTAATAAACTCTAAACTCATACACTTATAATTAGAATAAGTGTATGAGATTAACTAATTAACTTATAAACTCATGAATTCATAGACTTATAAACTATTAAACTCATAAATTAATAAACTCTGAACTCTTAAACTCATTTAAACTTATAAACTCTAAACTCATTTAAACTTATAAACTCAAAACTCAAAAACTCATACAGTGTGTGTGTGTCTGAGTGAGTGTGTGAGCGAGTTAGTGTGTGTGTGTGTGTGTGTGTGTGCGTGTGTGTGTGTATGTGTGTGTGTGTTTATCTATCTATTAACTTATCTATCTACCTGCCATAAACTTCAAACTACTGTAAACTACTTTAAACTTCAAACCACTTTAAACTTCTTACGTTTAAAGCTCCCAGCTCCCAAGCAACTCCATAGCAACCAAACTTGAGTACCCTAGCAACCGTTTTGCAAGACCTATATCTCTGTATCAGAACATCGTATAGAGATTAGGTTTGGCTCTTTTGACTCATGCTAGCAAACAGCACTTCTAACATGCTATACATGCTAGCAGTGAATAGCTACATGCTAATAGCGATTAGTTAAGTGCTAAATCATACCAAGATCATGCAAACAACTATATCAAAACTCCATAGTAACCATCTGTGACAACTACCAACCACCTAGCAACACCATAGCAACCACCCAGAACACCCTAGCAACCGCCTAGCAACACCAGAACACCCTAGCAACTGCCTAGCAACCACCCAGAATACCCTAGCAACCGCCTAGCAACACCATAGCAACCACCCAGAACACCCTAGCAACCGCCTAGCAACACCATAGCAACCACCCAGAACACCCTAGCAACTGCCTAGCAACCACCCAGAATACCCTAGCAACCGCCTAGCAACACCATAGTAACCACCCAGAACACCCTAGCAACCGCCTAGCAACCACCCAGAATACCCTAGCAACTGCCTAGCAACCGCCTAGCTACCACCCAGAATACCTTAGCAACACCATAGCAACCACCCAGAACACCCTAGCAACCGCCTAACAACACCCTAGCAACCGCCTAGCAACCACCCAGAACACCCTAGCAACCGCCTAGCAACACCATAGCAACCACCCAGAACACCCTAGCAACCGCCTAGCAACCACCCAGAACATCCTAGCAACCGCCTAGCAACACCATAGCAACCACCCAGAATACCCTAGCAACCACCTAGCAACCGCCTAGCAACCACTCAGAATACCATAGCAACCACCCAGAACACCCTAGCAACCGCCTAGCAACCAACCAGAACACCCTAGCAACCGCCTAGCAACACCATAGCAACCACCCAGAACACCCTAGCAACCGCCTAGCAACACCAGAACACCCTAGCAACTGCCTAGCAACCACCCAGAATACCCTAGCAACCGCCTAGCAACACCATAGCAACCACCCAGAACACCCTAGCAACCGCCTAGCAACACCATAGCAACCACCCAGAACACCCTAGCAACTGCCTAGCAACCACCCAGAATACCCTAGCAACCGCCTAGCAACACCATAGTAACCACCCAGAACACCCTAGCAACCGACCAAGCAACCACCCAGAATACCCTAGCAACTGCCTAGCAACCGCCTAGCAACCACCCAGAATACCTTAACAACCGCCTAGCAACACCATAGCAACCACCCAGAACACCCTAGCAACCGCCTAGCAACCAACCAGAACACCCTAGCAACCGCCTAGCAACACCATAGCAACCACCCAGAACACCCTAGCAATCGCCTAGCAACCACCCAGAATACCCTAGCAACCGCCTAGCAACCAACCAGAACACCATAGCAACCACCCAAAATACCCTAGCAACCACCTAGCAACCACCCAAAAGACCCTAGCAACCACCAGAAATATCCTAGCAACCGCCTAGCAACCACTCAGAATACCCTAGCAACCGCCTAGCAAAAAACTTTCTGGTCCAAACTTTCTCAAGCCAACTTAAAGTTTGTCTCGACGAACTTTCGCATCTAGTTATTATTATTCTTCTGACCCTAAAAAAATCTATATCAAACTCCTCCTAGAGCTTTAACTCTACATACTCCAAACTCGGCTCAGACACTCAAACTGATCTGACTCGAGTTGCTATATCTTTTCAGACTGATTGGACTTACGGTTTTCCTAAAAATGACGATCAAAACTCGAAAAAACTCATTCAAAAACTCCCATTGACTTACATTGGGAGTTCTAAAAAATTCAAACCGACAAAAATTCAAATCAAAATACCTTGAAGACTAAACCAAACTGCCGTTCTATATACTATATTAGCCAATGAGACTCATTTAAACTAATGAACTCTAAACTCAAAACGTGTGTGTGTGTGAGAGAGAGAGAGAGAGAGCGTGGGTGTCTATGTGTGAGTGTGTGTGTGTGTGTGTGTGTGTGTGTGTGTGTGTAAACTCAAATACTCGTACACACTCATTTAAACTTATAAACTCTTAACTCAAAAACTTGTACACTTATAAACTCTAAACTCATATAAACTCTGAGTGTGTGTGAGAGAGAGAGTGTGTGTCTATGTGCGTGAGTGTGTGTGTGTGTGTGTGTGTGTGTGTTAATGAGCTTGTCTGTGTGTGTGTGAGTGAGTTAGTGAGTGTGTGTGTGAGAGAGATAGTGTGTGTGTGAGAGAGAGAGTGAGAGTCTGTGCGTGCGTGCTTGTGTGTGTGTATGTGTATGTCGAAAATTTAAATCTAAACACCTTGAAGACTAAACCAAACTGCCGTTCTATATACTATATGAGCCATTGAGACTCATTTAAACTAATAAACTCTAAACTCATACACTTATAATTAGAATAAGTGTATGAGATTAACTAATTAACTTATAAACTCATGAATTCATAGACTTATAAACTATTAAACTCATAAATTAATAAACTCTGAACTCTTAAACTCATTTAAACTTATAAACTCTAAACTCATTTAAACTTATAAACTCAAAACTCAAAAACTCATACAGTGTGTGTGTGTCTGAGTGAGTGTGTGAGCGAGTTAGTGTGTGTGTGTGTGTGTGTGTGTGCGTGTGTGTGTGTATGTGTGTGTGTGTTTATCTATCTATTAACTTATCTATCTACCTGCCATAAACTTCAAACTACTGTAAACTACTTTAAACTTCAAACCACTTTAAACTTCTTACGTTTAAAGCTCCCAGCTCCCAAGCAACTCCATAGCAACCAAACTTGAGTACCCTAGCAACCGTTTTGCAAGACCTATATCTCTGTATCAGAACATCGTATAGAGATTAGGTTTGGCTCTTTTGACTCATGCTAGCAAACAGCACTTCTAACATGCTATACATGCTAGCAGTGAATAGCTACATGCTAATAGCGATTAGTTAAGTGCTAAATCATACCAAGATCATGCAAACAACTATATCAAAACTCCATAGTAACCATCTGTGACAACTACCAACCACCTAGCAACACCATAGCAACCACCCAGAACACCCTAGCAACCGCCTAGCAACACCAGAACACCCTAGCAACTGCCTAGCAACCACCCAGAATACCCTAGCAACCGCCTAGCAACACCATAGCAACCACCCAGAACACCCTAGCAACCGCCTAGCAACACCATAGCAACCACCCAGAACACCCTAGCAACTGCCTAGCAACCACCCAGAATACCCTAGCAACCGCCTAGCAACACCATAGTAACCACCCAGAACACCCTAGCAACCGCCTAGCAACCACCCAGAATACCCTAGCAACTGCCTAGCAACCGCCTAGCTACCACCCAGAATACCTTAGCAACACCATAGCAACCACCCAGAACACCCTAGCAACCGCCTAACAACACCCTAGCAACCGCCTAGCAACCACCCAGAACACCCTAGCAACCGCCTAGCAACACCATAGCAACCACCCAGAACACCCTAGCAACCGCCTAGCAACCACCCAGAACATCCTAGCAACCGCCTAGCAACACCATAGCAACCACCCAGAATACCCTAGCAACCACCTAGCAACCGCCTAGCAACCACTCAGAATACCATAGCAACCACCCAGAACACCCTAGCAACCGCCTAGCAACCAACCAGAACACCCTAGCAACCGCCTAGCAACACCATAGCAACCACCCAGAACACCCTAGCAACCGCCTAGCAACACCAGAACACCCTAGCAACTGCCTAGCAACCACCCAGAATACCCTAGCAACCGCCTAGCAACACCATAGCAACCACCCAGAACACCCTAGCAACCGCCTAGCAACACCATAGCAACCACCCAGAACACCCTAGCAACTGCCTAGCAACCACCCAGAATACCCTAGCAACCGCCTAGCAACACCATAGTAACCACCCAGAACACCCTAGCAACCGACCAAGCAACCACCCAGAATACCCTAGCAACTGCCTAGCAACCGCCTAGCAACCACCCAGAATACCTTAACAACCGCCTAGCAACACCATAGCAACCACCCAGAACACCCTAGCAACCGCCTAGCAACCAACCAGAACACCCTAGCAACCGCCTAGCAACACCATAGCAACCACCCAGAACACCCTAGCAATCGCCTAGCAACCACCCAGAATACCCTAGCAACCGCCTAGCAACCAACCAGAACACCATAGCAACCACCCAAAATACCCTAGCAACCGCCTAGCAACCACCCAAAAGACCCTAGCAACCACCAGAAATATCCTAGCAACCGCCTAGCAACCACTCAGAATACCCTAGCAACCGCCTAGCAAAAAACTTTCTGGTCCAAACTTTCTCAAGCCAACTTAAAGTTTGTCTCGACGAACTTTCGCATCTAGTTATTATTCTTCTGAGACTAAAAATTTCTATATCAAACTCCTCCTAGAGCTTTAACTCTACATACTCCAAACTCGGCTCAGACACTCAAACTGATCTGACCAAGTGTGCTATATCTTTTCAGACTGATCGGACTTACGGTTTTCCTAAAAATGACGATCAAAACTCGAAAAAACTCATTCAAAAACTCCCATTGACTTACATTGGGGAGTTCTAAAAAATTCAAACCGACGAAAATTCAAATCAAAATACCTTGAAGACTAAACCAAACTGCCGTTCTATATACTATATGAGCTAATCTAATCTAATGAGAAACTAATCTTTCTCTTTTTTTCTTTCTTTCTTTCTCTTTCTTTCTTTCTTTCTTTCTTTCTTTCTTTCTAACTAATCTTTCTTTCTTTTTTTCTTACTAATCTTTTTCTTTCTTTCTAACTAATCTTTTTCTTTCTTTCTTTCTTTCTTTCTAACTAATCTCTTTCTTTCTTTCTTTCTTTCTTTCTTTCTTTCTTTCTTTCTAACTAATCTTTTTCTTTCTTTCTTTCTTTCTTTCTTTCTAACTAATCTTTTTCTTTCTTTCTTTCTTTCTTTCTTTCTTTCTTTCTAGCTTTCTTTCTTTCTTTCTTTCTTTCTTTCTTTCTTTCTTACTAATCTTTTTCTTTCTTTCTTTCTTTCTTTCTAACTAATCTTTTTCTTTCTTTCTTTCTTTCTTTCTTTCTTTCTTTCTTTCTTTCTTTCTAACTAAACTTTCTTTCTTTCTATCTAACTAATCCATCTTTCTTTCTAATTAATCTATCTTTCTTTCTAACTAATCTTTCTTTCTTTCATTCTAGCAACTTTCTTCTTCTTTTAAAGAAGTTCTTTTAAACTACTTCAAACTTTGAACTACTTTAAGCTTTAAACAACTTTAAACTTCAAACTATTTTAAACTAATTTAAACTTCAAACTATTTTAAACTAATTTAAACTTCAAGCTAAGTTAAACTTTAAACTAACATACATAACTTATAGCATAACTCTCACCCATTTAATTTAAACTAATGAACTCTAAACTCATACACTTATAAACTAATTAACTTATAAACTCATGAATTCATAGACTTATGAACTCTTAAACTCATAAATTAATAAACTCTGAACTCTTAAACTCATTTAAACTTATAAACTCTAAACTCAAAAACTCGTACACTTATAAACTCATCAATCTATACATTTATAAACTCTAAACTCATAAACTCTGAGTGTGTGTGTGTGTGTGTGTGTGTGTGTGTCTGAGTGAGTGTGTGAGAGAGAGTGTGTGTGTGTCTGTGTGTGAGCGTGTCTGTGTATGTGTGAGAGCGAGTTAGTGTGTGTGTGTATGTGCGTGTGTATGTGTGTGAGAGAGAGAGAGTGTGTGTGTGTGTGTGTGTGTGCGTGTGTGAGTGTATGTCCGTGTGTGTGTGTGTGTGTGTGTGTGTGTGCATGTGTGAGTGTATGTCCGTGAGTGAGTGTATGTGCGTGAGTGTGTGTGTGTGTGTGTGTGTGTGTGTGAGAGAGAGTTAGCGAGGGTGTGTGCGCGTGTGTGTGTGAGAGAGTGTGTGTGTCTATGTGTGTGAGCGTGTCTGTGTTTGTGTGAGAGCGAGTTAGTGTGTGTGTGTGTGTGTGTGTGTGTGTGTGAGACAGTGAGCATGTCTGTGTGTGTGTGTGTGTGTGTGTGTGTGAGTTAGTGACAGTGTGTGTGTCTGTGTGTGAGTGAGTGTATGTGCGTGAGTGAGTGTGTGTGTGTGTGTGTGTGTGTGTGAGAGAGAGTGTGTGTGTCTATGTGTGAGTGTGTGTGTGTGTGTGTGTGTGAGTGAGAGTTAGTGAGAGTGTGTGCGTGTGTGTGTGTGTGAGAGAGTGTGTGTGTCTATGTGTGTGAGCGTGTCTGTGTATGTGTGAGAGCGAGTTAATGTGTGTGTGTGTGTGTGTGTGTGAGACAGTGAGCATGTCTGTGTGTGTGTGTGTGTGTGTTAGTGAGGGTGTGTGTGTGTGTGTGAGTTAGTGAGGGTGTGTGTGTCTGTGTGTGAGTTAGTTAGTGTGTGTGTGTGTGTGTGTGTGAGAGAGAGTGTGTGTGTCTATGTGTGTGTGTGTATGTGCGTGAGTGTGTCTGTGTGTGTGTGTGTGTGTGTTAATGAGCTTGTCTGTGTGTGTGTGTGTGAGTTGGTTAGTGAGTGTGTGTGTGAGAGAGATAGTGTGTGTGTGTGAGAGAGAGTGAGAGTCTGTGCGTGCGTGCTTGTGTGTGTGTGTATGTCGAAAATTTAAATCTAAACACCTTGAAGACTAAACCAAACTGCCGTTCTATATACTATATGAGCCATTGAGACTCATTTAAACTAATGAACTCTAAACTCAAAACGTGTGTGTGTGTGTGAGAGAGAGAGAGAGAGCGTGTGTGTCTATGTGTGAGTGTGTGTGTGTGTGTGTGTGTGTGTGTAAACTCAAAAACTCGTACACACTCATTTAAACTTATAAACTCTTAACTCAAAAACTTGTACACTTATAAACTCTAAACTCATATAAACTCTGAGTGTGTGTGTGTGTGAGAGAGAGTGTGTGTCTATGTGCGTGAGTGTGTGTGTGTGTGTGTGTGTGTGTGTGTGTGTTAATGAGCTTGTCTGTGTGTGTGTGAGTGAGTTAGTGAGTGTGTGTGTGTGAGAGAGATAGTGTGTGTGTGTGAGAGAGAGTGAGAGTCTGTGCGTGCGTGCTTGTGTGTGTGTGTATGTCGAAAATTTAAATCTAAACACCTTGAAGACTAAACCAAACTGCCGTTCTATATACTATATGAGCCATTGAGACTCATTTTAAACTAATGAACTCTAAACTCAAAACGTGTGTGTGTGTGTGTGTGAGAGAGAGAGAGAGCGTGTGTGTCTATGTGTGAGTGTGTGTGTGTGTGTGTGTGAACAAAAACTCGTACACACTCATTTAAACTTATAAACTCTTAACTCAAAAACTTGTACACTTATAAACTCTAAACTCATATAAACTCTGAGTGTGTGTGTGTGTGTGAGAGAGAGTGTGTGTCTATGTGCGTGAGTGTGTGTGTGTGTGTGTGTGTGTGTGAGTTAATGAGCTTGTCTGTGTGTGTGTGTGTGAGTGAGTTAGTGAGTGTGTGTGTGAGAGAGATAGTGTGTGTGTGTGAGAGAGAGTGAGAGTCTGTGCGTGCGTGCTTGTGTGTGTGTGTGTATGTCGAAAATTTAAATCTAAACACCTTGAAGACTAAACCAAACTGCCGTTCTATATACTATATGAGCCATTGAGACTCATTTAAACTAATGAACTCTAAACTCAAAACGTGTGTGTGTGTGTGTGTGTGTGTGTGTGTGTGTGTGTGTGTGTGTGTGTGAGAGAGAGAGCGTGTGTGTCTATGTGTGAGTGTGTGTGTATGTGCGTAAGTGTGTATGTGTGTGAGAGAGAGTGTGTGTGAGTTAGTGAGTGTGTGTGTGTGAGTTAGTGAGCATGTCTGTGTGTGTGTGTGTGTGTGTGGGTGGGTGTGTGCGTGTGTGAGTGTATGTCCGTGTGAGAGTGTGTGAGAGAGAGAGAGAGAGAGAGAGAGCGAGAGAGAGAGAGAGAGAAAGAGAGTGTGTGTGTGTGTGTGAGTGTATGTGTCTATGTGTGTGAGTGTATGTGAGTTAATGAGCGTGTCTGTGTGTGTGTGAGAGCGAGTTAGTGTGTGTGTGTGTGAGTGTGTGCATTTATGAGTGTATGTGCGTGTGTGTATGTGTGTGAGAGAGAGAGAGTGTGTGTGAGTTAGTGTGTGTGTGTGTGTGTATGTGAGTGAGTTAGTGAGCATGTCTGTGTGTCTGTGTGCATGTGTGAGTGTATGTCCGTGAGTGTGTGTGTGTGAGTGAGTGAGTGTGTGCATGAGTGTGGGTGTATGTGCATAAGTGTGTGTGTGTGCGTGTGTGAGAGAGAGAGTTAGTGAGCGTGTCTGTGTGTAAAATTTAAACTAACAAACTCATCTATCGATCTACTTCAAACTAATTTAAACTTTAAACTACTTTAAACTTCAAACTACTTTAAACTTCAAAAACTACTTTACACTTCTTTAAACTTCAAACTAATTTCAACTTTAGACTAATTTAAACTTAAAACTAATTTAAACTTTAAACTTCTTCAAACTTTCTGGTCCGGCTTTCTCAAGCCAACTTAAAGTTTGTCTCGACGAACTTTTTAATCTAGTTATTAAGTTGGCTTGAGAAAGCCAACATATTGAAATCCTATTTAAACTTATTATTATTATTCTTCTGACCCTAAAAAAATCTATATCAAACTCCTCCTAGAGCTTTAACTCTACATACTCCAAACTCGGCTCGGACACTCAGACTGATCTGACTCGGTATGCTATATCTTTTCAGACTGATCGGACTTACGGTTTTCCTAAAAATGACGATCAAAACTCGAAAAAACTCATTCAAAAACTCCATTGACTTACATTGGGGAGTTCTAAAAAATTCAAACCGACAAAAATTTAAATCTAAACACCTTGAAGACTAAACCAAACTGCCGTTCTATATACTATATGAGCCATTGAGACTAATTTAAACTAAAAAACTCTAAACTATAAACACTTATAAACTAATTAACTTATAAACTCATGAATTCATAAACTTATGAACTCAAACTCATAAAATTAATAAACTCTGAACTCTTAATCTCATTTAAACTTATAAACTCTAAACTGATTTAAACTTATAAACTCAAAACTCAAGAACTCATACACTTATAAACTCATCAATTTATACACTTATAAACTCTAAACTCAGACACACACACTGAGTTTATGAGTGAGTGTGTGAGCGAGTTAGAGTGTGTGTGTGTGTGTGTGTGTGTGTGTGTGTGTCTATCTAACTTATTTATCTATCTGTCAAACTTCAAACTACTGTAAACTACTGTAAACTTCAAACCAATATAAACTTCTTAAGTTTAAATCTTCCAGCTCCCAAGCAACTCCATAGCAACCAAACTCAAGTACCCTAGCAACCGTTTTGTAAGACCTATATCTCTGTATCAGAACATCGTATAGAGATGAGGTTTGGCTCTTTTGACTCATGCTAGCAAACAGCACTTCCAACATACTACACATGCTAGCAGTGAATAGCTACATGCTAGTAGTGATTAGTTAAGTGTTAAATCATGCCAAGATCATGCTAAGAACTCTATAAAAACTCCATAGTAACCATCTGTGACAACTACCAGCCACCTAGTAACACCATATCAACCGCCCTGAATACCTTAGCAACCGCCTAGCAACCACCCAGAACAGCCTAGCAACCACCCATAACACCCTAGCAACCACCTAGCAACCACCCTAGCAACCACCCAAAAGATCCTAGCAACCGCCTAGCAACCACCCAAAAGACCCTAGCAACCACCCAAAATACCCTAGCAACCGCCTAGCAACCACCCAAAAGACCCTAGCAACCACCGAAATATCCTAGCAACTGCCTAGCAACCATCCAAAAGACCCTAGCAACTACCCAAAATATCCTAGCAACTGCCTAGCAACTACCCAAAAGACCCTAGCAACCACCCAGAACACCCTAGCAACCACCCAGAACACCCTAGCAACCACCCAAAAGACCCTAGCAACCACCCAAAACACCCTAGCAACGCCTAGCAACCACCCAAAAGACCCTAGCAACCACCGAGAACACCCTAGCAACCACCCAAAATACCCTAGCAACCACCCAAAAGACCCTAGCAACCACCCAAAACACCCTAGCAACCGCCTAGCAACCACCCAAAAGACCCTAGCAACCACCCAAAATATCCTAGCAACCACCCAAACCACCCTAGCAACCGCCTAGCAACCACCCAAAAGACCCTAGCAACCACCCAAAACATCCTAGCAACCACCTAGCAACCACCCAAAAGACCCTAGCAACCACCTAGCAACCACCCAAAAGACCCTAGCAACCACCTAAAATATCCTAGCAACCGCCTAGCAACCACCCAAAAGACCCTAGCAACCATCAGAAATATCCTAGCAACCGCCTAGCAACCACCCAGAATACCCTAGCAACCACCCAAAACAGCCTAGCAACCACCCAGAAAACCCTAGCAACCGCCTAGCAACCACCCAGAATACCCTAGCAACCACCCAAAATACCCTAGCAACCACCCAGAACACCCTAGCAACCGCCCAAAATACCATAGCAACACCATAGCAACCACCCATAACATCCTAGCAACTGCCTAGCAAAAAACGTTCTGCTCCAAACTTTTCTCAAGCCAACTTAAAGTTTGTCTCGACGAACTTTCGCATCTAGTTATTATTATTCTTCTGAGCGGAAAAAAATCTGACTCAAACTCCTCCTAGAGCTTTAACTCTACATACTCCAAACTCGGCTCAGACACTCAAACTGTTCTGACTTAGTGTGCTATATCTTTTCAGACTGATCGGACTTACGGTTTTCCTAAAAATGACGATCAAAACTCGGAAAAACTCCCATTGACTTACATTGGGGAGTTCTAAAAAATTCAAATCCAGATTCAAACTCACCAACCGACGAAAATTCAAATCAAAATACCTTGAAGACTAAACCAAACTGCCGTTCTATATACTATATTAGCCAATGAGACTCATTTAAACTAATGAACTCTAAACTCATACACTTATAAACTAATTAACTTATAAACTCATGAATTCATAGACTTATGAACTCTTAAACTCATAAATTAATAAACTCTGAACTCTTAAACTCATTTAAACTTATAAACTCTAAACTCATTAAAACTTATAAACTCTAAACTCATTTAAAACTTATAAACTCTAAACTCAAAAACTCTAACACTTATAAACTCATCAATTTATACACTTAAAAACTCTAAACTCATAAACTCTGAGTGTGTGTGTGTGTGTGTGTGTGTGTGTGTGTGAACACACACACACACACACACACACACACACACACTAAACTCATTTAAACTTGTAAACTCAAAACTCGTAAACTACTTTAAACTTCAAACCACTTTAAACGTTTTAAGTTTAAAGCTTCAAGCTCCCAAGCAACTCCATAGCAACCAAACTTGAGTACCCTAGCAACCGTTTTGCAAGACCTATATCTCTGTATCAGAACATCGTATAGAGATGAGGTTTGGCTCTTTTGACTCATGCTAGCAAACAGCACTTCCAACATGCTACACATGCTAGCAGTGAATAGCTACATGCTAATATCAATTAGTTAAGTGCTAAATCATACCAAGATCATGCTAAGGACTCTATAAAAACTCCATAGTAACCATCTGTGACAACTACCAACCACCTAGTAACACCATATCAACCGCCCTCAATACCATAGCAACCACCCAGAACACCCTAGCAACCGCCTAGCAACCACCCAGAACACCCTAGCAACCACCCAAAATACCTTAGAACACCCTAGCAACACCATAGCAACCACTCAGAACACCCTAGCAACTGCCTAACAACCACCCAGAACACCCTAGCAACCACCCAAAATACCTTAGAACACCCTAGCAACACCATAGCAACCACCCAGAACCCCCTAGCAACCACCCAAAATACCTTAGAACACCATAGCAACACCATAGCAACCACTCAGAACACCCTAGCAACCACCCAAAATACCTTAGAACACCCTAGCAACACCATAGCAACCACTCAGAACACCCTAGCAACCACCCAAAATACCTTAGAACACCCTAGCAACACCATAGCAACCACTCAGAACACCCTAGCAACCACCCAAAATACCTTAGAACACCCTAGCTACACCATAGCAACCACCCAGAACACCCTAGCAACCACCCAAAATACCTTAGAACACCCTAGCAACACCATAGCAACCACCCAGAACACCCTAGAAACCACCCAAAATACCTTAGGACACCCTAGCAACACCATAGCAACCACTCAGAACACCGTAGCAACTGCCTAACAACCACCCAGAACACTCTAGCAACCACCCAAAATACCCTAGCAACCGCCTAGCAACCGCCTAGCAATCACCCAGACCACCCTAGCAACCACCCAAAACAGCCTAGCAACCACACAGAACACCCTAGCAACCACCCAAAATACCCTAGCAACCGCCTAGCAACCACCCAAAAGACCCTAGCAACCACCCAAAAGACCCTAGCAACCACCCAAAATATCTTAGCAACCACCCAAAACGCCCTAGCAACTGCCTAGCAACCACCCAGAACACCCTAGCAACCACCCAAAATACCCTAGCAACTGCCTAGCAACCACCCAAAAGACCCTAGCAACCACCCAAAATATCCTAGCAACCACCCAAAACACCCTAGCAACCGCCTAGCAACCACCCAAAAGACCCTAGCAACCACCCAAAAGACCCTAGCAACCGCTTAGCAACCACCCAAAAGACCCTAGCAACCACCCAGAACACCCTAGCAACCACCTAGCAACCGCCTAGCAACCACACAAAAGACCCTAGCAACCGCCTAGCAACCACCCAAAACACCCTAGCAACCACCCAAAATACCCTAGCAACCGCCTAGCAACCACCCAGAATACCTTAGCAACCACCTAGCAACACCATAGCGACCACCCATAACATCCTAACAACCGCCTAGCAAAAAACTTTCCGGTCCAAACTTTCTCAAGCCAACTTAAAGTTTGTCTCGACGAACTTTCGCATCTAGTTATTATTATTATTCTTCTGTTAAAAACTGTTGACTCAAACTCGTCCTAGAGCTTTAACTCTACATACTCCAAACTCGGCTCAGACACTCAAACTGATCTGAAGTTAGTTGCTATATCTTTTCAGACTGATCGGACTTACGGTTTTCCTAAAAATGACGATCAAAACTCGGAAAAACTCCCATTGACTTGCATTGGGGAGTTCTAAAAAATTCAAATTTAGATTCAAACTCACCAACCGACGAAAATTCAAATCAAAATACCTTGAAGACTAAACCAAACTGCCGTTCTATATACTATATTAGCCAATGAGACTCATTTAAACTAATGAACTCTAAACTCATACACTTATAAACTAATTAACTTATAAACTCATGAATTCATAGACTTATGAACTCTTAAACTCATAAATTAATAAACTCTGAACTCTTAAACTCATTTAAACTTATAAACTCTAAACTCATTTAAACTTATAAACTCTAAACTCATTTAAAACTTATAAACTCTAAACTCAAAAACTCTTACACTTATAAACTCATCAATTTATACACATAAACTCTAAACTCATAAACTCTGAGTGTGTGTGTGTGTGTGTGTGAACACACACACACACACACACACACACACACTAAACTCATTTAAACTTAAACTCTAAACTCATTTAAACTTGTAAACTCAAAACTCGTAAACTACTTTAAACTTCAAACCACTTTAAACGTTTTAAGTTTAAAGCTTCAAGCTCCCAAGCAACTCCATAGCAACCAAACTTGAGTACCCTAGCAACCGTTTTGCAAGACCTATATCTCTGTATCAGAACATCGTATAGAGATGAGGTTTGGCTCTTTTGACTCATGCTAGCAAACAGCACTTCCAACATGCTACACATGCTAGCAGTGAATAGCTACATGCTAATATCAATTAGTTAAGTGCTAAATCATACCAAGATCATGCTAAGGACTCTATAAAAACTCCATAGTAACCATCTGTGACAACTACCAACCACCTAGTAACACCATATCAACCGCCCTCAATACCATAGCAACCGCCTAGCAACACCATAGCAACCACCCAGAACACCCTAGCAACCAACCAGAATACCCTAGCAACCACCCAGAATACCCTAGCAACCGCCTAGCAACACCATAGCAACCACCCAGAACACCCTAGCAACCGCCTAGCAACCACCCAGAATACCCTAGCAACCGCCTAGCAACCACCCAGAATACCCTAGCAACCGCCTAGCAACACCATAGCAACCACCCAGAACAACATGAATAAGCCATATCTCAGCACCAGAACATCGTACAGACATGGTTGTTGGCTCGTATGCAATCATGTATAACACCCTAGCAACCGAGTGGCGAGTTTTGCCACTGCAAGCACCACTTCACATTTTCTTCAGGAAATGTACATTCTAGTTATTATTATTAGTGGTGCTTGCTGAAAGCAAGGCATCACTATTGTTATTGCTCATACTTATTATTATTAGTGGTGCTTGCTGAAAGCAAGGCATCACTATTGTTATTGCTCATACTTATTAGTGGTGCTTGCTGAAAGCAAGGCATCACTATTGTTATTGCTCATACTTATTATTATTATTCTTCTTTTTATTATTATTCCACACAAAGTTTGGCGCGTAACTCGTCCCGCACCGTTTGTCACAGATCCATGAATGAGGTGTCAAATCGACCAGCTCATTGAGGAGAGGTGTGCTATGACTTTTATAAGTGATCGGGGGTGCGGTGTTCACCCCAGGGGCGAAAAAGCGGCCCAAAAAGTTCCATTGACTTAACATTGCGACGAACTTTGAGCACTCATAGCTCTGAGCGAGGATTTCGCAGAAACGTGTGATTTGCCACATTTGAAGAGGCTGACAGGCTCTGTAAGAACATACCTCACAATGGGGTAAAAGTTGCACCCCTGGGGGGCAGGAAGGTCCCAAAGTTGCCCCATTGACTTACTATGGGGAAGGAATGTCCCGTGAAACACACATGCTTTTCCTACTATGGTAAATTGCATAGGGATTTTCTATTGAACGTAGCTCTGGATCACAGTGTCATAGAGACAAGGGGGCGGGCTCATTTTACTCAGACGACCAATCAGTCTCTCAGGCTCATTGTGAAGCTATCAAGCCACGCCCTAGCAACCATTTAGAGAACCTTAGCAACAAGTCCCATAGACTTCCATTGAAATAGATCAAAGGGATATCTCCAGACTGAATTGTCATACAAACACGAGGGTGGTCTCATTTGACTCGGGGCAGCAAACGGCCAATCATGAATCACCTCAACACTTCCTAGCCCCTCCATAGCAACCATTGTCGAGCACCTTAGCAACCAAAATCCAAAGAGGGATATCTTCCATTCTGAATGTCACAGAGGCATGGGAGTTGGTTTATATCATTCAAAGTGTCAAGAAGCCTTTGCAGTTTCATCATTGGCAGCTGTCAAGCAACTCCATAACAACCAAAAAGAGTACCCTAGCAACCGTTTAACAAAACGTATATCTCTGCATCAAAACATAGTATAGACATGGGACTTGGCTCTTTTGACTAAATCATGGTAAACTATGGTAAATCATCCTAGAATCATAGTAAATCATACTAAAACATGGTAAATCATGGTATACTATAGTAAATCATAGTAAACTATGGTAAATCGTGGTAAATCATGGTAAACTATGGTAAATCATGCTAGAATCATAGTAAATCATACTTGAACATGGTAAATCATGGTATACTATAGTAAATCATGGTAAACTATGGTAAATCATGGTAAACTATGGTAAATCATGGTAAACTATGATAAATCATGCTAGAATCAGTAAATCATACTTGAACATGGTATATCATGGTATACTATAGTAAATCATGGTAAACTATGGTAAATCGTGGTAAATCATGGTAAACTATGGTAAATCATGGTAAACTATGGTAAATCATGCTAGAATCAGTAAATCATACTTCAACATGGTAAATCATGGTATACTATAGTAAATCGTGGTAAATCGTGGTAAACTATGGTAAATCATGGTAAACTATGGTAAATCATGCTAGAATCAGTAAATCATACTTGAACATGGTAAATCATGGTATACTATAGTAAATCATGGTAAACTATAGTAAATTGTGGTAAATCATGGTAAACTATGGTAAATCATGGTAAACTATGGTAAATCATGCTAGAATCAGTAAATCATACTTGAACATGGTAAATCATGGTATACTATAGTAAATCATGGTAAACTATGGTAAATCGTGGTAAATCATGGTAAACTATGATAAATAATGCTAGAATCAGTAAATAATACTTGAACATGGTAAATCATGGTATACTATAGTAAATCATGGTAAACTATGGTAAATCGTGGTAAATCGTGGTAAATCATGGTAAACTATGAAAAATCATGCTAGAATCAGTAAATCATACTTGAACATGGTAAATCATGGTATACTATAGTAAATCATGGTAAACTATGGTAAATCGTGGTAAATAATGGTAAAATATGGTAAATCATGGTAAACTATGGTAAATCATGGTAAACTATGATAAATCATGCTAGAATCAGTAAATCATACTTGAACATGGTATATCATGGTATACTATAGTAAATCATGGTAAACTATGGTAAATCGTGGTAAATCATGGTAAACTATGGTAAATCATGGTAAACTATGGTAAATCATGCTAGAATCAGTAAATCATACTTCAACATGGTAAATCATGGTATACTATAGTAAATCGTGGTAAATCGTGGTAAACTATGGTAAATCATGGTAAACTATGGTAAATCATGCTAGAATCAGTAAATCATACTTGAACATGGTAAATCATGGTATACTATAGTAAATCATGGTAAACTATAGTAAATTGTGGTAAATCATGGTAAACTATGGTAAATCATGGTAAACTATGGTAAATCATGCTAGAATCAGTAAATCATACTTGAACATGGTAAATCATGGTATACTATAGTAAATCATGGTAAACTATGGTAAATCGTGGTAAATCATGGTAAACTATGATAAATAATGCTAGAATCAGTAAATAATACTTGAACATGGTAAATCATGGTATACTATAGTAAATCATGGTAAACTATGGTAAATCGTGGTAAATCGTGGTAAATCATGGTAAACTATGAAAAATCATGCTAGAATCAGTAAATCATACTTGAACATGGTAAATCATGGTATACTATAGTAAATCATGGTAAACTATGGTAAATCGTGGTAAATAATGGTAAAATATGGTAAATCATGGTAAACTATGGTAAATCATGCTAGAATCAGTAAATCATACTTGAACATGGTAAATCATGATATACTATAGTAAATCATGGTAAACTATGGTAAATCGTGGTAAATCATGGTAAACTATGGTAAATCATGCTAGAATCAGTAAATCATACTTGAACATGGTAAATCATGGTATACTATGGTAAATCGTGGTAAATCATGGTAAATCATGGTAAACTATGGTAAATCGTGGTAAACTATGGTAAATCATGGTAAACTATGGTAAATCATGCTAGAATCAGTAAATTATACTTGAACATGGTAAATCGTGGTATACTATGGTAAATCGTGGTAAATCATGGTAAACTATGGTAAATCATGCTAGAATCAGTAAATCATACTTGAACATGGTAAATCATGGTATACTATGGTAAATCGTGGTAAATCATGGTAAATCATGGTAAACTATGGTAAATCGTGGTAAACTATGGTAAATCATGGTAAACTATGGTAAATCATGCTAGAATCAGTAAATTATACTTGAACATGGTAAATCGTGGTATACTATAGTAAATCATGGTAAACTATGGTAAATCGTGGTAAATCATGGTAAACAATGCTAAATCATGCTAGAATCAGTAAATCATACTTGAACATGGTAAATCATGGTATACTATAGTAAATCATGGTAAACTATGGTAAATCGTGGTAAATCATGGTAAACTATGGTAAATCATGATAAACTATGGTAAATCATGCTTGAATCAGTAAATCATACTTGAACATGGTAAATCATGGTATACTATAGTAAATCATGGTAAACTATGGTAAATCATGGTAAACTATGGTAAATCATGCTTGAATCAGTAAATCATACTTGAACATGGTAAATCATGGTATACTATAGTAAATCATGGTAAACTATGGTAAATCATGGTAAACTATTGTAAATCATGGTAAGCTATGCTAGCCATGTGGTAAAAGCATGCTAGCATCATCCTAGCAACATAATAATCATGCTAGCAATATGCTAATCATGCTAACATGGTGCTAGCATTATGTTAGTCACATGCTTATCATGCTAGCATGATGTTAATTTTGTTATCATCTTGCTAAAATCTAGCTAACCGCACCCTAGCAACCGAGTGGCGAGTTTTGCCACTGCAAGCACCACTTCACATTTTCTTCAGGAAATGTACATTCTAGTTAGTGGTGCTTGCTGAAAGCAAGGCATCACTATTGTTATTGCTCATACTTATTATTATTATTCTTCTTTTTATTATTATTCCACACAAAGTTTGGCGCGTAACTCGTCCCGCACCGTTTGTCACAGATCCATGAATGAGGTGTCAAATCGACCAGCTCATTGAGGAGAGGTGTGCTATGACTTTTATAAGTGATCGGGGGTGCGGTGTTCACCCCAGGGGCGAAAAAGCGGCCCAAAAAGTTCCATTGACTTAACATTGCGACGAACTTTGAGCACTCATAGCTCTGAGCGAGGATTTCGCAGAAACGTGTGATTTGCCACATTTGAAGAGGCTGACAGGCTCTGTAAGAACATACCTCACAATGGGGTAAAAGTTGCACCCCTGGGGGGCAGGAAGGTCCCAAAGTTGCCCCATTGACTTACTATGGGGAAGGAATGTCCCGTGAAACACACATGCTTTTCCTACTATGGTAAATTGCATAGGGATTTTCTATTGAACGTAGCTCTGGATCACAGTGTCATAGAGACAAGGGGGCGGGCTCATTTTACTCAGACGACCAATCAGTCTCTCAGGCTCATTGTGAAGCTATCAAGCCACGCCCTAGCAACCATTTAGAGAACCTTAGCAACAAGTCCCATAGACTTCCATTGAAATAGATCAAAGGGATATCTCCAGACTGAATTGTCATACAAACACGAGGGTGGTCTCATTTGACTCGGGGCAGCAAACGGCCAATCATGAATCACCTCAACACTTCCTAGCCCCTCCATAGCAACCATTGTCGAGCACCTTAGCAACCAAAATCCAAAGAGGGATATCTTCCATTCTGAATGTCACAGAGGCATGGGAGTTGGTTTATATCATTCAAAGTGTCAAGAAGCCTTTGCAGTTTCATCATTGGCAGCTGTCAAGCAACTCCATAACAACCAAAAAGAGTACCCTAGCAACCGTTTAACAAAACGTATATCTCTGCATCAAAACATAGTATAGACATGGGACTTGGCTCTTTTGACTAAATCATGGTAAACTATGGTAAATCATCCTAGAATCATAGTAAATCATACTAAAACATGGTAAATCATGGTATACTATAGTAAATCATAGTAAACTATGGTAAATCGTGGTAAATCATGGTAAACTATGGTAAATCATGCTAGAATCATAGTAAATCATACTTGAACATGGTAAATCATGGTATACTATAGTAAATCATGGTAAACTATGGTAAATCATGGTAAACTATGGTAAATCATGGTAAACTATGATAAATCATGCTAGAATCAGTAAATCATACTTGAACATGGTATATCATGGTATACTATAGTAAATCATGGTAAACTATGGTAAATCGTGGTAAATCATGGTAAACTATGGTAAATCATGGTAAACTATGGTAAATCATGCTAGAATCAGTAAATCATACTTCAACATGGTAAATCATGGTATACTATAGTAAATCGTGGTAAATCGTGGTAAACTATGGTAAATCATGGTAAACTATGGTAAATCATGCTAGAATCAGTAAATCATACTTGAACATGGTAAATCATGGTATACTATAGTAAATCATGGTAAACTATAGTAAATTGTGGTAAATCATGGTAAACTATGGTAAATCATGGTAAACTATGGTAAATCATGCTAGAATCAGTAAATCATACTTGAACATGGTAAATCATGGTATACTATAGTAAATCATGGTAAACTATGGTAAATCGTGGTAAATCATGGTAAACTATGATAAATAATGCTAGAATCAGTAAATAATACTTGAACATGGTAAATCATGGTATACTATAGTAAATCATGGTAAACTATGGTAAATCGTGGTAAATCGTGGTAAATCATGGTAAACTATGAAAAATCATGCTAGAATCAGTAAATCATACTTGAACATGGTAAATCATGGTATACTATAGTAAATCATGGTAAACTATGGTAAATCGTGGTAAATAATGGTAAAATATGGTAAATCATGGTAAACTATGGTAAATCATGGTAAACTATGATAAATCATGCTAGAATCAGTAAATCATACTTGAACATGGTATATCATGGTATACTATAGTAAATCATGGTAAACTATGGTAAATCGTGGTAAATCATGGTAAACTATGGTAAATCATGGTAAACTATGGTAAATCATGCTAGAATCAGTAAATCATACTTCAACATGGTAAATCATGGTATACTATAGTAAATCGTGGTAAATCGTGGTAAACTATGGTAAATCATGGTAAACTATGGTAAATCATGCTAGAATCAGTAAATCATACTTGAACATGGTAAATCATGGTATACTATAGTAAATCATGGTAAACTATAGTAAATTGTGGTAAATCATGGTAAACTATGGTAAATCATGGTAAACTATGGTAAATCATGCTAGAATCAGTAAATCATACTTGAACATGGTAAATCATGGTATACTATAGTAAATCATGGTAAACTATGGTAAATCGTGGTAAATCATGGTAAACTATGATAAATAATGCTAGAATCAGTAAATAATACTTGAACATGGTAAATCATGGTATACTATAGTAAATCATGGTAAACTATGGTAAATCGTGGTAAATCGTGGTAAATCATGGTAAACTATGAAAAATCATGCTAGAATCAGTAAATCATACTTGAACATGGTAAATCATGGTATACTATAGTAAATCATGGTAAACTATGGTAAATCGTGGTAAATAATGGTAAAATATGGTAAATCATGGTAAACTATGGTAAATCATGCTAGAATCAGTAAATCATACTTGAACATGGTAAATCATGATATACTATAGTAAATCATGGTAAACTATGGTAAATCGTGGTAAATCATGGTAAACTATGGTAAATCATGCTAGAATCAGTAAATCATACTTGAACATGGTAAATCATGGTATACTATGGTAAATCGTGGTAAATCATGGTAAATCATGGTAAACTATGGTAAATCGTGGTAAACTATGGTAAATCATGGTAAACTATGGTAAATCATGCTAGAATCAGTAAATTATACTTGAACATGGTAAATCGTGGTATACTATGGTAAATCGTGGTAAATCATGGTAAACTATGGTAAATCATGCTAGAATCAGTAAATCATACTTGAACATGGTAAATCATGGTATACTATGGTAAATCGTGGTAAATCATGGTAAATCATGGTAAACTATGGTAAATCGTGGTAAACTATGGTAAATCATGGTAAACTATGGTAAATCATGCTAGAATCAGTAAATTATACTTGAACATGGTAAATCGTGGTATACTATAGTAAATCATGGTAAACTATGGTAAATCGTGGTAAATCATGGTAAACAATGCTAAATCATGCTAGAATCAGTAAATCATACTTGAACATGGTAAATCATGGTATACTATAGTAAATCATGGTAAACTATGGTAAATCGTGGTAAATCATGGTAAACTATGGTAAATCATGATAAACTATGGTAAATCATGCTTGAATCAGTAAATCATACTTGAACATGGTAAATCATGGTATACTATAGTAAATCATGGTAAACTATGGTAAATCATGGTAAACTATGGTAAATCATGCTTGAATCAGTAAATCATACTTGAACATGGTAAATCATGGTATACTATAGTAAATCATGGTAAACTATGGTAAATCATGGTAAACTATTGTAAATCATGGTAAGCTATGCTAGCCATGTGGTAAAAGCATGCTAGCATCATCCTAGCAACATAATAATCATGCTAGCAATATGCTAATCATGCTAACATGGTGCTAGCATTATGTTAGTCACATGCTTATCATGCTAGCATGATGTTAATTTTGTTATCATCTTGCTAAAATCTAGCTAACCGCACCCTAGCAACCGAGTGGCGAGTTTTGCCACTGCAAGCACCACTTCACATTTTCTTCAGGAAATGTACATTCTAGTTATTATTATTCTTCTTTTTATTATTATTCCACACAAAGTTTGGCGCGTAACTCGTCCCGCACCGTTTGTCACAGATCCATGAATGAGGTGTCAAATCGACCAGCTCATTGAGGAGAGGTGTGCTATGACTTTTATAAGTGATCGGGGGTGCGGTGTTCACCCCAGGGGCGAAAAAGCGGCCCAAAAAGTTCCATTGACTTAACATTGCGACGAACTTTGAGCACTCATAGCTCTGAGCGAGGATTTCGCAGAAACGTGTGATTTGCCACATTTGAAGAGGCTGACAGGCTCTGTAAGAACATACCTCACAATGGGGTAAAAGTTGCACCCCTGGGGGGCAGGAAGGTCCCAAAGTTGCCCCATTGACTTACTATGGGGAAGGAATGTCCCGTGAAACACACATGCTTTTCCTACTATGGTAAATTGCATAGGGATTTTCTATTGAACGTAGCTCTGGATCACAGTGTCATAGAGACAAGGGGGCGGGCTCATTTTACTCAGACGACCAATCAGTCTCTCAGGCTCATTGTGAAGCTATCAAGCCACGCCCTAGCAACCATTTAGAGAACCTTAGCAACAAGTCCCATAGACTTCCATTGAAATAGATCAAAGGGATATCTCCAGACTGAATTGTCATACAAACACGAGGGTGGTCTCATTTGACTCGGGGCAGCAAACGGCCAATCATGAATCACCTCAACACTTCCTAGCCCCTCCATAGCAACCATTGTCGAGCACCTTAGCAACCAAAATCCAAAGAGGGATATCTTCCATTCTGAATGTCACAGAGGCATGGGAGTTGGTTTATATCATTCAAAGTGTCAAGAAGCCTTTGCAGTTTCATCATTGGCAGCTGTCAAGCAACTCCATAACAACCAAAAAGAGTACCCTAGCAACCGTTTAACAAAACGTATATCTCTGCATCAAAACATAGTATAGACATGGGACTTGGCTCTTTTGACTAAATCATGGTAAACTATGGTAAATCATCCTAGAATCATAGTAAATCATACTAAAACATGGTAAATCATGGTATACTATAGTAAATCATAGTAAACTATGGTAAATCGTGGTAAATCATGGTAAACTATGGTAAATCATGCTAGAATCATAGTAAATCATACTTGAACATGGTAAATCATGGTATACTATAGTAAATCATGGTAAACTATGGTAAATCATGGTAAACTATGGTAAATCATGGTAAACTATGATAAATCATGCTAGAATCAGTAAATCATACTTGAACATGGTATATCATGGTATACTATAGTAAATCATGGTAAACTATGGTAAATCGTGGTAAATCATGGTAAACTATGGTAAATCATGGTAAACTATGGTAAATCATGCTAGAATCAGTAAATCATACTTCAACATGGTAAATCATGGTATACTATAGTAAATCGTGGTAAATCGTGGTAAACTATGGTAAATCATGGTAAACTATGGTAAATCATGCTAGAATCAGTAAATCATACTTGAACATGGTAAATCATGGTATACTATAGTAAATCATGGTAAACTATAGTAAATTGTGGTAAATCATGGTAAACTATGGTAAATCATGGTAAACTATGGTAAATCATGCTAGAATCAGTAAATCATACTTGAACATGGTAAATCATGGTATACTATAGTAAATCATGGTAAACTATGGTAAATCGTGGTAAATCATGGTAAACTATGATAAATAATGCTAGAATCAGTAAATAATACTTGAACATGGTAAATCATGGTATACTATAGTAAATCATGGTAAACTATGGTAAATCGTGGTAAATCGTGGTAAATCATGGTAAACTATGAAAAATCATGCTAGAATCAGTAAATCATACTTGAACATGGTAAATCATGGTATACTATAGTAAATCATGGTAAACTATGGTAAATCGTGGTAAATAATGGTAAAATATGGTAAATCATGGTAAACTATGGTAAATCATGGTAAACTATGATAAATCATGCTAGAATCAGTAAATCATACTTGAACATGGTATATCATGGTATACTATAGTAAATCATGGTAAACTATGGTAAATCGTGGTAAATCATGGTAAACTATGGTAAATCATGGTAAACTATGGTAAATCATGCTAGAATCAGTAAATCATACTTCAACATGGTAAATCATGGTATACTATAGTAAATCGTGGTAAATCGTGGTAAACTATGGTAAATCATGGTAAACTATGGTAAATCATGCTAGAATCAGTAAATCATACTTGAACATGGTAAATCATGGTATACTATAGTAAATCATGGTAAACTATAGTAAATTGTGGTAAATCATGGTAAACTATGGTAAATCATGGTAAACTATGGTAAATCATGCTAGAATCAGTAAATCATACTTGAACATGGTAAATCATGGTATACTATAGTAAATCATGGTAAACTATGGTAAATCGTGGTAAATCATGGTAAACTATGATAAATAATGCTAGAATCAGTAAATAATACTTGAACATGGTAAATCATGGTATACTATAGTAAATCATGGTAAACTATGGTAAATCGTGGTAAATCGTGGTAAATCATGGTAAACTATGAAAAATCATGCTAGAATCAGTAAATCATACTTGAACATGGTAAATCATGGTATACTATAGTAAATCATGGTAAACTATGGTAAATCGTGGTAAATAATGGTAAAATATGGTAAATCATGGTAAACTATGGTAAATCATGCTAGAATCAGTAAATCATACTTGAACATGGTAAATCATGATATACTATAGTAAATCATGGTAAACTATGGTAAATCGTGGTAAATCATGGTAAACTATGGTAAATCATGCTAGAATCAGTAAATCATACTTGAACATGGTAAATCATGGTATACTATGGTAAATCGTGGTAAATCATGATAAATCATGGTAAACTATGGTAAATCGTGGTAAACTATGGTAAATCATGGTAAACTATGGTAAATCATGCTAGAATCAGTAAATTATACTTGAACATGGTAAATCGTGGTATACTATGGTAAATCGTGGTAAATCATGGTAAACTATGGTAAATCATGCTAGAATCAGTAAATCATACTTGAACATGGTAAATCATGGTATACTATGGTAAATCGTGGTAAATCATGGTAAATCATGGTAAACTATGGTAAATCGTGGTAAACTATGGTAAATCATGGTAAACTATGGTAAATCATGCTAGAATCAGTAAATTATACTTGAACATGGTAAATCGTGGTATACTATAGTAAATCATGGTAAACTATGGTAAATCGTGGTAAATCATGGTAAACAATGCTAAATCATGCTAGAATCAGTAAATCATACTTGAACATGGTAAATCATGGTATACTATAGTAAATCATGGTAAACTATGGTAAATCGTGGTAAATCATGGTAAACTATGGTAAATCATGATAAACTATGGTAAATCATGCTTGAATCAGTAAATCATACTTGAACATGGTAAATCATGGTATACTATAGTAAATCATGGTAAACTATGGTAAATCATGGTAAACTATGGTAAATCATGCTTGAATCAGTAAATCATACTTGAACATGGTAAATCATGGTATACTATAGTAAATCATGGTAAACTATGGTAAATCATGGTAAACTATTGTAAATCATGGTAAGCTATGCTAGCCATGTGGTAAAAGCATGCTAGCATCATCCTAGCAACATAATAATCATGCTAGCAATATGCTAATCATGCTAACATGGTGCTAGCATTATGTTAGTCACATGCTTATCATGCTAGCATGATGTTAATTTTGTTATCATCTTGCTAAAATCTAGCTAACCGCACCCTAGCAACCGAGTGGCGAGTTTTGCCACTGCAAGCACCACTTCACATTTTCTTCAGGAAATGTACATTCTAGTTCTTTTTATTATTCTGGACAAAAGTTTGGCGCGTAACTCGCCCCGCACCATTTGTCACAGACCCCTGAGTGAGGTGTCAAATCGACCGGCTCATTAAGGAGAGGTGTGCTATGACTTTTATAAGCGATCAGGGGTGCGGTGTTCGCCCCAGGGGCGAAAAAGCGGCCAAAAAAGTCCCATTGACTTAACATTGAGACGAACTTTGACCACACGTAGCTCTGAGCGAGGATTTCGCAGAAACGTGTGATTTGCCACATTTGAAGAGGCTAACAGGCTCTGTAAGAACATACCTCACAATGGGGTAAAAGTTGCACCCCTGGGGGGCAGGAGCTGCCCAAAGTTGCCCCATTGACTTACTATGGGGAAGGAACGTCCCATGAAACACACATGCTTTTCCTACTATGGTAAATTGCATAGGGACTTTGTACTGAACGTAGCTCTGGATCACAGTGTCATAGAGACAAGGGGGAGGGCTCATTTTACTCAGACGACCAATCAGTCTCTCAGGATCATTGTGAAGCTATCAAGCCACGCCCTAGCAACCATTTAGAGCCCCTTAGCAACAAGTTCCATAGACTTCCATTGAAAGAGTTCAAAGAGATATCTCCAGACTGAATTGTCATAGAAACGTGGGGGTGGTCTCATTTGACTCGGGGCAGCAAACAGCCCATCATGAATGACCTCAACACTTCCAAGCCCCTCCCTAGCAACCATTGTCGAGCACCCTATCAACAAAAATCCAAAGAGGGATATCTTCCATTCTAAATGTCACAGAGGCATGGGAGTTGGTTTGTATCATTCATACTGACAAGCAGCCTTTGGAGTTTCATCATTGGCAGCTGCCAAGCCACTCCCTAGCAACCAAACAGAGTACCCTAGCAACCAAAATTCAAAGAGGGATATCTTCCATTCTGAATGTCACAGAGAAATGGGAGTTGGTTTATATCATTCATAGTGACAAGAAGCTTTTGCAGTTTCATCATTGGCAGCTGCCGAGCAACTCCATAGCAACCAAACAGAGTACCCTAGCAACCAAAATCCAAAGAGGGATATCTTCCATTGTGAATGTCACAGAGGCATGGGAGTTGGTTTATACCGTTCGTAGTGACAAGCAGCCTTTGCAGTTTCATCATTGGCAGCTGCCAAGCAACTCCATAGCAACCAAACAGAGTACCCTAGCAACCAAAATCCAAAGAGGGATATCTTCCATTGTGAATGTCACAGAGGCATGGGAGTTGGTTTATACCGTTCATACTGACAAGCAGCCTTTGCAGTTTCATCATTGGCAGCTGCCAAGCAACTCCATAGCAACCAAACAGAGTACCCTAGCAACCAAAATCCAAAGAGGCATATCTTCCATTGTGAATGTCACAGAGGCATGGGAGTTGGTTTATACCGTTCATACTGACAAGCAGCCTTTGCAGTTTCATCATTGGCAGCTGCCAAGCAACTCCATAGCAACCAAACAGAGTACCCTAGCAACCAAAATCCAAAGAGGCATATCTTCCATTGTGAATGTCACAGAGGCATAGGAGTTGGTTTATACCGTTCATACTGACAAGAAGCTTTTGCAGTTTCATCATTGGCAGCTGCCAAGCAACTCCATAGCAACCAAACAGAGTACCCTAGCAACCAAAATCCAAAGAGGGATATCTTCCATTCTGAATGTCACAGAGGCATGGGAGTTGGTTTATATCATTCATAGTGACAAGAAGCCTTTGCAGTTTCATCATTGGCAGCTGCCAAGCAACTCCATAGCAACCAAACAGAGTACCCTAGCAACCAAAATCCAAAGAGGCATATCTTCCATTCTGAATGTCACAGAGGCATGGGAGTTGGATTATATCATTCATACTGACAAGAAGCCTTTGGAATTTCATCATTGACAGATGACAAGCCACTCCCTAGCAACCAAACAGAGTACCCTAGCAACCAAAATCCAAAGAGGCATATCTTCCATTCTGAATGTCGCAGAGGCATGGGAGTTGGTTTATATCATTCATAGTGACAAGAAGCCTTTGGAGTTTCATCATTGGCAGCTGCCAAGCCACTCGCTAGCAACCAAATAGAGTACCCTAGCAACCGTTTAGCAAAACGTATATCTCTGCATCAGAACATCGTATAGAGATGGGGGTTGGCTCATTAGTTTCAGTTGGAAAACAGTCTGTAAATATCACCATGGTAACTGTGTTTTCACACCCTAGCAACCATTTACAGCCACCTAGCAACCATATTGCAACATATAGAAGCCATATTTCAGATCCACAACATCGTACAGACATGGTTGTTGGCTCGTATGCAATCATGTACAACACCCTAGCAACCGAGTGGCGAGTTTTGCCACTGCAAGCACCACTTCACATTTTCTTCAGGAAATGTACATTCTAGTTATTATTATTCTTCTGACCCAAAATTTTCTGACACTAACTCCTCCTAGAGCTTTAACTCTACAAACTCCAAACTCGGGTCAGACTTTCAGACTGTTCTGACTTGGTGTGCTATATCTTTTCAGACTGATTTGAATTTCAGTTTTCTTAAAAATTAATATTAAAAATCATAAAAATCCCATAGACTTACATTGCAGAGTGCTCAAATTGAGCCAAGACTATGGTGGCCCATTAGTGTACAAGCCAAAAACTCAAATCTAAACTCCCTGAAGCCCTAGACTCAATTAAACTTAATCTATCTATCTTCAAACCTTATCTATCTATCTATCTATCTATCTATCTATCTATCTATCTATCTATCTATCTATCTATCTATCTATCTTCAAACCCTATCTATCTATCTATCTATCTATCTTACTAATCTATCTATCTTACTAATCTATCTATCTATCTATCTATCTTACTAATCTATCTATCTTTCTAACTAACTTATCTATCTATCTTTCTTTCTTTCTAACTAATCTATCTATCTTTCTAACTAACTTATCTATCTTTCTTACTAATCTATCTATCTTTCTAACTAACTTATCTATCTTTCATTCTTTCTTACTAATCTATCTATCTTTCTAACTAACTGATCTATCTTTCTTTCTTTCTTACTAATCTATCTATCTTTCTAACTAACTGATCTATCTTTCTTTATTTCTTACTAATCTATCTATCTTTCTAACTAACTTATCTATCTTTCTTTCTTTTTATCTAATCTATCTTTCTAACTAACTGATCTATCTTTCTTTCTTACTAATCTATCTATCTTTCTAACTAACTGATCTATCTTTCTTTATTTCTTACTAATCTATCTATCTTTCTAACTAACTTATCTATCTTTCTTTCTAACTAATCTATCTATCTTTCTAACTAACTTATCTATCTTTCTTTCTTACTAATCTATCTATCTATCTTTCTAACTAACTTGTCTATCTATCTTTCTTTCTTTCTAACTAATCTATCTATCTTTCTAACTAACTTATCTATCTTTCTTTCTAACTAATCTATCTATCTTTCTAACTAACTTATCTATCTTTCTTTCTTACTAATCTATCTATCTATCTTTCTAACTAACTTGTCTATCTATCTTTCTTTCTTTCTAACTAATCTATCTATCTTTCTAACTAACTTATCTATCTATCTTTCTTTCTTTCTAACTAATCTATCTATCTTTCTAACTAACTTATATATCTTTCTTTTCAACTAATCTATCTATCTTTCTAACTAACTTATCTTTCTTTCTTTCTTTCTTACTAATCTATCTATCTTTCTAACTAACTAACTAACTTATCTATCTTTCTTTCTTACTAATCTATCTTTCTAACTAACTTATCTATCTTTCTTTCTTTTTAACTAATCTATTCTTCTAACTAACTTATCTATCTTTCTTTTCTTTCTTTCTAACTAATCTATCTATCTTTCTAACTAACTTGTCTATCTTTCTTTCTTACTAATCTATCTATCTTTCTAACTAACTTATCTTTCTTTCTTTCTTTCTTTCTTTCTAACTAATCTATATATCTTTCTAACTAACTTATCCATCTTTCTTTCTTACTAATCTATCTATCTTTCTAACTAACTTATCTATCTTTCTTTCTTTCTTTTTAACTAATCTATCTTTCTAACTAACTTATATCTTTCTTTCTTTTTTTCTTTATTTGTTTTTAACTAATCTATCTATCTTTCTAACTTATATATCTATCTTTCTTTCTTTCTTTCTTTATTTCTAACTAATCTATCTATCTTTCTATCTAACTTATCTATCTTTCTTTCTTTTTATCTAATCTATCTTTCTAACTAACTTATCTATCTATCTTTCTTACTAATCTATCTATCTATCTTTCTAACTAACTTATCTATCTATCTATCTATCTATCTATCTATCTATCTTTCTTACTAATCTATCTATCTTTCTAACTAACTTATCTATCTTTATTACTAATCTATCTATCTTTCTAACTAACTAACTTATGTATCTTTCTTTCTTTTTAACTAATCAATCTATCTTTCTAACTAACTTATCTATCTTTCTTTCTTTTTAACTAATCTATCTTTCTAACTAACTTATCTATCTTTCTTACAAATCTATCTATCTTTCTAACTAACTTACCTATCTTTCTTTCTTGTTAACTAATCTATCTATCTTTCTAACTAACTTATCTATCTTTCTTTTTAACTAATCTATCTATCTTTCTAACTTATCTATCTTTCTTTCTTTCTTTTTAACTAATCTATCTATCTTTCTAACTAACTTATCTATCTTTCTTTTTCATTCTAACTAATCTATCTTTCTTTCTTTCTAACTAATCTATCTTTCTTTCTTTCTAACTAACCAATCCATCTTTCTTTCTTTCTTTCTAACTAATCCATCTTTCTTTCTTTCTAACTAATATATCTTTCTTTCTTTCATTCTAACTTTCTTTCTAATTAATCTATCTTTCTATCTAATTGTTATTTCTAACTAATCTATCTATCTTTCTTTTGTTTCTTTCTTTCATTCTTTCTCTTTCTTTCTTTCTTTCTTTCTTTCTTTCTAACTAATCTATCTTTCTAACTAATCTATCTATTTATCCTTGTATATAATCTATCTTTCTTTCTTTCTAACTAATCCATCTTTCTTTCTTTCTTTCTTTCTTTCTTTCTAACTAATCAATCTTTTTTCTTTCTCTCTTACTAATCTATCTTTCTTTCTAACTAATCAGTCTTTTTCTTTCATTCTAACTAATCAGTCTTTCTTTCTTTCTTTTTAACGAATCCACCTTTCTTTCTAACTAACTAATCCACCATTCTTTCTTTCTTTCTTTCTTTCTTTCTTTTTAACTAATCCATCTTTCTTTCTAACTAACTAATCCACCTTTCTTTCTTTCTTTCTTTCTTTCTTTCTTTCTAATATATCTTTCTTTTTAACTAATCCTTCTTTCTTTCTTTCTTTCTTTCTTTCTATCTAATCCATCTTTCTTTCTAACTAATCTATCTTTCTAACTAATCTATCTATTTATCCTTGTATCTAATCTATCTTTCTTTCTTTCTAACTATTCCATCTTTCTTTCTTTCTTTCTAACTAATCAATCTTTTTTCTTTCTCTCTTACTAATCTATCTTTATTTCTAACTAATCAGCCTTTTTCTTTCATTCTAACTAATTAGTCTTTCTTTCTTTCTTTTTAACTAATCCATCTTTCTTTCTAACTAATCCACCATTCTTTCTTTCTTTCTTTCTTTCTTTCTTTCTTTCTTTCTTTCTTTCTATCTAATCCATCTTTCTTTCTTTCTAAATAACCAATCCATCTTTCTTTCTTTCTAACTAATCCATATTTCTTTATTTTTAACTAACTAATCCTTTCTTTCTTTCTTTTTTCTTTCTAACTAATCAATCTTTCTTTCTTTCTAACTAATCTATCTTTCTTTTTAACTAACTAATCTATCTTTCTTTTTAACTAACTAATCCATCTTTCTTTTTTTCTAACCAATCCATCTTTCTTTCTTTCTAACTAACTAATCCATCTTTCTTTCTTTCTTTCTTTCTTTCTTTCTTTCTTTCTTTCTTTCTAACTAATCTTTCTTTTTTCTTTCTAACTAATCTATCCAGCTTGCTTTCTTTCTAACTAACTAATCCACCGTTCATTCATTCTTTCATTCTAGCTAATCTGTCTTTCTTTCTTACTAATCCATCTTACTTTCTTACTAATCCATCTTTCTTTCTTTCTTTCTTTCTTTCTTTCTTTCTTTCTACCTAATCCTTTCTTTCTTTCTTTCTAACTAATCTTTCTAACTAATATTTCTTTCAAACTTTTCTTTCTTTCTAACTTTTCTTTCTTTCTTTCTTTCTTTCTTTCTTTCTTTCTTTCTTTCTATCTAATCCATCTTTCTTTCTAACTAATTAGTCTTTCTTTCTTTTTAACTAATCCATCTTTCTTTCTTTCTAACTAATCCATCTTTCTTTTTCATTCTAACTAATCTATCTTTCTTTCTTTCTAACTAATCTATCTTTCTTTCTTTCTAAATAACCAATCCATCTTTCTTTCTTTCTAACTAATCCATATTTCTTTATTTTTAACTAACTAATCCTTTCTTTCTTTCTTTTTTCTTTCTAACTAATCAATCTTTCTTTCTTTCTAACTAATCTATCTTTCTTTTTAACTAACTAATCTATCTTTCTTTTTAACTAACTAATCCATCTTTCTTTTTTTCTAACCAATCCATCTTTCTTTCTTTCTAACTAACTAATCCATCTTTCTTTCTTTCTTTCTTTCTTTCTTTCTTTCTTTCTTTCTTTCTAACTAATCTTTCTTTTTTCTTTCTAACTAATCTATCCAGCTTGCTTTCTTTCTAACTAACTAATCCACCGTTCATTCATTCTTTCATTCTAGCTAATCTGTCTTTCTTTCTTACTAATCCATCTTACTTTCTTACTAATCCATCTTTCTTTCTTTCTTTCTTTCTTTCTTTCTTTCTTTCTTTCTACCTAATCCTTTCTTTCTTTCTTTCTAACTAATCTTTCTAACTAATATTTCTTTCAAACTTTTCTTTCTTTCTAACTTTTCTTTCTTTCTTTCTTTCTTTCTTTCTTTCTTTCTTTCTTTCTTTCTATCTAATCCATCTTTCTTTCTAACTAATTAGTCTTTCTTTCTTTTTAACTAATCCATCTTTCTTTCTTTCTAACTAATCCATCTTTCTTTTTCATTCTAACTAATCTATCTTTCTTTCTTTCTAACTAATCTATCTTTCTTTCTTTCTAAATAACCAATCCATCTTTCTTTCTTTCTAACTAATCCATATTTCTTTATTTTTAACTAACTAATCCTTTCTTTCTTTCTTTTTTCTTTCTAACTAATCAATCTTTCTTTCTTTCTAACTAATCTATCTTTCTTTTTAACTAACTAATCTATCTTTCTTTTTAACTAACTAATCCATCTTTCTTTTTTTCTAACCAATCCATCTTTCTTTCTTTCTAACTAACTAATCCATCTTTCTTTCTTTCTTTCTTTCTTTCTTTCTTTCTTTCTTTCTAACTAATCTTTCTTTTTTCTTTCTAACTAATCTATCCAGCTTGCTTTCTTTCTAACTAACTAATCCACCGTTCATTCATTCTTTCATTCTAGCTAATCTGTCTTTCTTTCTTACTAATCCATCTTACTTTCTTACTAATCCATCTTTCTTTCTTTCTTTCTTTCTTTCTTTCTTTCTACCTAATCCTTTCTTTCTTTCTTTCTAACTAATCTTTCTAACTAATATTTCTTTCAAACTTTTCTTTCTTTCTAACTTTTCTTTCTTTCTTTCTTTCTTTCTTTCTTTCTTTCTTTCTTTCCTTCTTTCTTTCTAACCAATCTTTCTTTCTTTCTTTCTAACTAATCTTTCTTTCTTCCCTTCTAACTAATCTTTCTTTCTTCCCTTCTAACTAATCTTTCTTTCTTCCCTTCTAACTAATCTTTCTTTCTTTCCAACTATTCTTTCTTTCTAACTAATCTATCAATCTAACTTTAAACTACTTTAAACTTCAAACTACTTTAAACTTCAAACTACTTTAAACTTCTAACTTCTTTAAACTTCTTCAAACTCTCTGGTCAGGCTTTCTCAAGCCAACTTAAAGTTTGTCTCAACAAACTTTTTTTTCTAGTTACCATTGCCTTCCTAGCCTCCTGGGACTGGAGTATCACCTCTGTGCTCTCCAGATCCTCCATGCTGTGCAGAGGCAGTTGCAGTGGCTCTTCAGTCAAGCCCACCACCCCAGCACTTTGGCCACACCTACAGGACTGGCGGAACTCTCGGAAGTCCTGCCGCAGGTCCCTCACCTCCTTCGTCAACTCTGTGACAGTGGTGAGCAGTTTCTGCAAGGTTACATCTATTGACAGGAATAACAAATAGTTTTGGGTTGAGTGCAAAACTTTGCATTCCTTTATTTTGTAATGTAAAAAAGCGTAAAATAAAGAAATTAAGAGTTTGGTTCCAAAACGCTATATCTCCATTTTTAAAAACATTAAAAAGTCATGTTATTTAATTCTGTAGTTCAGGTAATGTCAATCAAATTGCTGTTTTGTTGTTTTGATTGAGTAAAGATAAGTAACAATACCCAATTGCAGTTCTACTGAAATTACTTTTGAAACAAAATGTAAAATTATTTATGAAAATTAATGAAAATGGTGGATATAGCATTTTGAAACCAAACTCTTCAAATGGTCAACCCAATTTCAAATATACACGAGGGATGTTAAATGCTATAGGTAGGGGATTCAACCCAGCACCAAGATGTCACAGGTTAATATGCTGAATTGGCTTCTCTGCTTACTTTGTTACACAAACCACACTGTGGCCTATGTTACACCCCACCCTTAGACAGCCCTTTAGGGGCAAACAAAAACCCACCATTGACCCAAACTCCTAATAAATAACACCTTTAAAAATGACCCAACCAGTGGGATTTATTAAGATCAATGAAGAAAAATATAATGTCTGCAACACTGATTTAGACTCCCCATGTTTAATGAATGCAACGTTTTGACCCTGCTGGGTCTTCAGGCAAAATCTTCATTATATTTTTCTTCACTGGAGTAACTTGAAGAAAATTAACTAACAAACACAGAAAACACTACCGTAACACCTACTATACTGTACCTGGGAACAAAACTTTTGGAGCTTGGGGATATTTACTCCGAGGTTGATCTTCATCAGAGTCATCCGAATTCTTGTAGATTAGGTTTGGTCTAGAAGTGAACATGGACAAACTATAAATACTAGGGCTGGGTAAAAAATATCGATTTCTCGATTTGAATCGATTCTCATTTTTACGAAACGATATCGATTCTTAAATCCCAAGAATCGATTAGTCATCCTGTTTTCAGTGATGAATGAATGGAACATTGTTGCGTACACCCCATTCAATAAATCGCAATAATCTTTGTGCTTTGTTATTATTAATATGAAACAAAGTCTCAGATTTCAAATTACGTCCATGTTCTTATGAAATTCAAAAACATAAATACCGTTTTGGCGCTGTGGCGTGAGATCGCTCTGGCTCAGCTCAAGTGAAGCAGCAGCGCGGAGCGCACACGATCTTCTCTTCTGCCTTAATAATATCCGTTACAGCGCGAGATAAACATGAATGAGCGTCTGAAAGTGTGTTAAAAGGTAGAGTACAACTTATCGAAGTCCGTATCGTCACATGGAATCGCTCAATCAGTGTTTCAACCGTGGAAAGACGTTAGTAAACAATGTCATGTAACGTCACATTTACCTCAGAAAACCATGTGACCATAAACTCGTTAGTCAGCTGGAAAAATTAACTCTAGAGAGGAGCATTTTGTTAAATATATGCACCATATTACATATTCATTATATTTTTTAATGTTCTTCAATATTTAATGCATGTTTGAATAAATCTGGAAAGTTTTTTTATGATAACCACCATTTAAATTTGTATATAATTTCATATAACTTTATTATTATAAAAATAAATAAGTGTATTTTAAGTGTTTGTATACAAATCAAATCAGTTATTTTTTACCTTCAATATCAGAGTAGGCTAATGAAGCCTATAGGCTACAACTGACTCCCATAGTTTACAATAATAGTTAAGAGATTTGTTTTCCTTGAGAAAATTTGCAATGTATTGTACCTGATATCCAAAATAATCGATATTGAATCGAATCGAATCGTAATCGAAATCGAATCGAATTGCAAGCTTGTGAATCGAAATCGAATCGAATTGTGAAATTTGTGTCAATACCCAGCCCTAATAATTACACTGCATTATTTACATTTGTTCATCTGTAGTAACTGAAATATTCAAAATGTCAACTATTCTGATGTTACAGTAAACATATATTTCTTAGGATGGCCATGTGCGCATACAAGTCAGCAACTTCGCACTGTGAATTTGAAAATTATTACTTCTTTCTCCTTTTCTGAGGTTGTTGGCTCTCCTCCTCTGACTGGATATCAGTGGTGTCGCATTGCTGCTTCAAATACCTCTCCAGGCACCTCTCTGCTTCCTCAAAGGTATCTGCAGACACAGAGTTGTTATGAAATACTGATACAAAGGGCTATGATAAAATGTCAACCTGATTTAACAATACCCACCTCGGCTTATGAGGGCCCTGACAGGCTCATAAGTCTGCCAATTTTCTTTTGGTTCCTCCCTCCTCCTGATCGCAGCACGAACCTTGCCAGACTCTTTTAGAGGGTATGGAGGCCAGAAAACTTTCTCCCCCTGAAGCCATATGTGTGGCACAACTTCTGTTCCACCACTGTGGAACTTTACAAGGCACCACTGCTTCATACTATTTTTATGGTAAAGATAATGGTTGGTTATTAACACATGAACTGTTTTTTATGAACTGAACTGCTTTTTATGAACTGATTTTTATGAACTGAACTGCTTTTTATGAACTGAACTGAATGCAATTATCCCCAAACCTAGAGGATAAGGTGAAATCTTTAGTTACAACCTTTCTATACTGATCCCCATGTCCTAAATGAGGCACCAATGGACCATCATGATGGAGGTGCATGAATTTATGGCCTTTGTTGATTTGGGGTGTCTGAGGGTCTCTTTCATAAAGCCTTTTAACTATTTGCTGTAAAGGCAAATCAGGTTTGCGCAGTAAATGTTTCAGTTGGGCCAAATAGTTCTCATAAGGAAAGGCAGCAATGTTATCTAAGGGACCATAGAGATTATATTCTGCTGCCAGGTGTGTCAGCTGGTGGACATTGTAAGTTATTTCACTTCTGCCATATAGCTGCCCAAAGTGACTCACAAATGAAATTAGCAATTCGTGAGCACAGTCCACCATTTTCTCTGATGTCCCAGGAGACAAAAGGAGATGCACAGCAACAGAAAACAACATAAAGTTGTTAAACATCTCCAAAGGAATCGTATCTCTCAGCACTACAGGGCCAGCGTATAGCATAAAATACCGGAGCTCTGTTGCTTTCCACCTATCAATTTCTGCGAGTTCCCTGGGTTTGCGACTGAACTCAGTTGGAGTGTAAGGTGTCAATGCCTTCAACTTCACAGAAATCCCAACCTAGTTGCAAGACATTTGCCCCTCATCCATATATACAGCATTTTTCTGGTTACCCCAAGACAACATAAATGCATGTAGTCCAATGGGAACATTGTCACCATTTTCACTACACTAACTAGGGGAGATGGCGTTCGACTCAAGTGGTGGTCCTCATCGATCATGGAGGCGAAGTCTGTGTCGGCTCTTAATTTAGCATTGACATCAGGAAATGTCATTTTGCCCTGCCATTCACCCACTTGAATGCATTTATCACAACCTGAGTAACCATTGTGACCCTTGGTGTTTTTAATAAAGGCTCGTGCAGGGGCATCGCAAATGAACGAGCACACTTTTGCCATTAGCTGCTGCCCATTATAAATTAAACCCCTCTCCAGAATGGCCTTAAGGTCCTCAATAAATGGGCCCAAGAATTCCGAGGCACTTTTAGGCTTGCTAAGGCCACAGAACAGGCCAACAAGGAAGGGAGATCTGGTGTAATCAACATCTACCATTGCAAGAATTGGCCAGAACTGAAGTCTACTGCTTCTGAATAGTGGTAACCCATCTATATTGAACTGCAACTAAAGTGTGTTCAAGTTGGCAGGGAGAGTCAAAGATTTAAGCCTCGACATTAACCCATTGGTTAGGCCAAAGTGATAGTATTCCCCACCCTCCATCTTCTTAGTTATTATTTGACCTTGCGTCCTCAGAACTGTCCGAGCATCTTTAGGCAATTCTGAATGAAACACACGCAAAATGCTCAAAAGTGCAGTTAATGCCACCAGAGAGACTGAAAATGTAGAGGCCCAAAATCTCAGACCAGTCATCAAAAACTCTGTAGTTGGAGTTTCAGTATCATCTGAATCAATATGAGTTGTGTCTATTGACTCATGGGTCTCACTGAATTCTGAACTTGGCTCATAGTTCCCTATAACTGGAAGCTCCTCTATAACTGAGTGACTAGAGGTTGAAACAATTGGATCCACTACTTCCCTTGGGCACTCTACATGTTCCGATGCTGTCAGTCTTGCCTTGCATATTTGTATTATTAAAGGTCTCCTCAAATTGCTGTAGTATCTCTGACTCTGTGACCTTAAGCATTGACCTACATTTGCGCCTCTTTGACCAGCGTGATGCCATTGTGAATGCATGTGGTGTGCAGAATCAGAAACAGATATTTTAAGATTCTCAGATGAGGCTTATTATACTAAAGACTTGCTTACTTGAAAAACGATGTGGATTAATGATCTGAAAAAAAGGACAGAAAGTAAATCACAGTGTCAGTAAACAGCAATTTAATTCAGAATCATCCACTGCCCTGACTATTTCCCCACAAAGCAGATGATAACATGTTCTTTTAAACTGGGCTTGCAAAGGTTTTTCTAAAGACTGAACAATTTTTATTCATGAATAATGGACTCCGTTCACTATATTTAAGTACAAGATACTATAATGTGCTATAATTGATGAGCTATCTTCACAGGTAAGAAAAACAGTTTAATAATTATTATTAATTCGTGGTGAAGGATTAAAATTTAAGAATGTTTTCAGATATGCTTCCTTACATAACATCACGGTGAAGAATACTGATTTTAGCATTTGAGGTTTTAATTTAGATAGTATATAAACTGAGAAAATGATTATTGAGTTTAGAGCAAGATATTCCTGCCCGACCTGTTTTTCCGTTGTAAGTTAAATGAGTCAGATCACGGAGACGCTAACCTATTGTTGAGTGGTTATGCTGATTGGATTGAGACTGGCAGTCTGTGGCGGGTTCCTTAATCTGTATACTCATTTACATGCTTTGTTTGAATTTGTCTCCACCTTCAAAAGTCCCTCCTCCTAAAATGCCTATAAGACACCATGTAAAGTTATGTTAGATTAGATCATGTTGGAAGTTTCTACAGCCGCATACAGTGGAGTTCTCAATAAAGAACAACTTCTGTTGAACGTGATCCCAACTGTCTCACTGGTCTCTGCTTCGATGAAAGAAAACTTTACAACAGTGGCCACGAAATAATTCACCTGAATATTCACCAATTCACAAAAATAGGTCTTTAGCATTCACTAATTAATAGTATTCAAACTGTTTTTGGCCACGTTGTAATTCATTAAATCAAAATGAGGGAGGGATTTAGTTCAACGTGTCCACGATTTATTAAAACGAGGGAACAAATAAGATAACCTTCCCAGAACGTTTCCTTGCAGGTTATTTTTAGGTTTTATTTTTATAACCTAAAGAGAACGTTCTCTGCAGGTTATTATTTTAATATCACTTACTATAGGCCTTTTCAGAATGTTTGTAAACAATAGGCACCAAGATACTTCCGGGCACAATTCAAACGATTTGAGATTTGAATAAAAAGATAAGTTATCTCTCACCATTGACTTCCATACATATTTTTTCCGAAATAAGGTCCCATGAGCCGGAAGCGGAGGGGCGGGACTTAGGCTCTCTATTAACAGGCAGATTACCAACTGACAACGTCATCAGTACGGTCCCCTAAGTTTTTTTTCTTTTTTTTTCTAAGGTTATAAGATAACCAACAACATTCAGATCTATTCGCATAACTTTTTATTAAAGATATGTTAAATGATGTTATATATTTTAATTCTATATGTTTATTTAAAAGCTGCGTGACTTTAAAGTGTTTTAATGCGCATGCGCGTGATCAAACACTGGAGCGCGCACATGCGCTGCGCGAGAGCAGATGGAATTGGAAACCGGAAAAGTCATCAACAACTGTCAAACAACAAAACTCCCGTCTCTCGCTGTCGGTTTCACTGCTTTCAGGTAAGTTTAGTCAACACAATCTCACAAATAATACACACAAACGTCCCTGACACATTTCTTATGTGTAATTGACACGCTTCTGTTGAATATTTACTTTAAAGAAATGGTTTTGTGTCTTTGAAAAAGTCCGTTAGCGTCTAAGCTAACCGGTTTCAGAAGAGAACGTTAGGCCTAAGTTACGTTAAGTTAAGGTCTTATTTATAAAAGTTTGGGTTTTTAAACACATATTTAGTGTAGATAACAGGTTTTTTTTTTTTATATATAGTTTTGCTGGTAATTTGTCAATGGGTGATTCAGGGTTCTCAAGTCTCACGCATTGGCCGTGAGACACACGCAATTCAACCAGTTCACACGCTCACACGCCACACCGTGTATTTCTCACGCTGAAAAGGCAATGTCAACCAAGTTGTCCTACAAGTTTTATATATAATGTTGTATATGAGGCGCGGGCACACAAAGTGAAGTTTCCTGCCGCCAGCACGTATCTCGGCCAGATTGCGTTCGTTAATAGGCAACATAGATGCGCGAACACACGGAAGTTGACGGAACAGTCTCGGCCACCGTACGTTCGTTACTAGGTAACCAAAAACATAGCGCGAACACACGTCGTGATGATGGAGAAGGTAAGTTGGAAGAAAGCTTGTCTAACATTTTTAGGCTAAAACATTTAATATATAGCCCATCGTATAAATTATTATTGATGCAGTCAAAAACTCTACAACTACTCTGCAGCCAGGCCAGAAGCTTTGGCTCAGTTTGGCTAGCTTACCTGAAACTAAGGGAAATGTTAGTGGGTATGGGAAGGAATGAAGATGTATTTCTTCATTTTATTTTAAATAAATTTAAATTTATTTATTTTATTTTATTTTAAATTATATATTATACTGTATTAATAGTATTTCTAGTTACATTAAGGCTACATACGTATTAAAGCAGAGTGCTCTGGGTAATATATATCCTGTCAAAACATACATTAATCATTGCCATTGCATTTGTATTTTTCAAACACTTACAACACAAAACACATTTCATAAGCTGGAGTGTGTACTCTTGTGTACACACACACATACACACACCTTAATAATACTCTATATGTCATTTGTTCACAATGTCCCACCACACAATAAATCATTATACCGTTTCGACTAGACACATTCAAAATGCAAAAATATTTGTTTTTCCAAACTGTTTGGAGCAATTTATTATATCTTTGTAATTTTTGTATAACTTATTTGTAATTTTGAAATATAAAATTAAAGAGTATATTTGATGTGATGAATTGCTCGGTCATTTATTAGATTTTGCTGGTTAATTATGAACAATGGGTAAAATTGGGGGGTGGGGACAGGTGGGGGTGTGGCTCCATTAGGCCCCTCCCCCAACCACATGTGATCTCACTCCAAGCTTTTGATAAAACTTGAGAACCCTGGTGATTGGAAGTAAGCTAATTTATTTAACCTAAAAGAATGCACTGTATTGTTAACTTAATCAGTGACGTCACTTACCAATATTGCCAAAATGTGATTTCACAATAGCGAGAGAAAAAAAAAAAAACCTCTACAACAAGGGGTGAGTTATTGTTTAATCATGATAATAATTCCATATGCATTTATTTCACAATATATCATCTTAAGATTTGTATATATTTATCTTTTCTGCATTTCACCTCTGTTCTAGCTTGGTTCCTTGTATTAAACCAATCCCATGTAATATTGTTGGCTCTGTGACAAATAGCATGTTATGTTCCTAGATCATCATGCTGTGATGGCCTGCTGCACTCCCTGTCCAAGAAAATCTCCACGGCTGTGAACGGCATACAGTGCCCTACTGTTCAAAGGTTTGGGGTCTGTAAGATTTATGCTTTTGAAATAAGTCTCACATTTTAAAATCATTAACCCCAGGTTTTTTCAGTGAGATTGTCCTTGTGAAGCCTGTAGGCTAAATAATCAGCAAAATAATAGGCGACTAATACAGTATTATAATGGTCATAGATATAATTATAATTCATTTAACTATTATGATAACATGATAACCTGATCATTAGTATATTTTATTTTATTTCTTTAGGTCTGTTTTGAATTATGTTGGCCAATGTGACTGACACCATACTGTCCAACTCAAAGGTATTTATGTATTTGTATGTTTTTTTTTATTGATCAATACTGAAATTCTTTGTACTTTTAAATGCTGAATGTGGTTCAGGGGGTCGACAACTTTAGGCAGTTATTTTTCACAGATATCTTGGGCAGCTGTGGCTCATACTCTTAGCCTTTAAAAATGTTTGAATTGATATCCCCAATGCAATATCAGGGGGTAAATATATCATTAGAGTTCTTAAAGTTATGGCTTTGCTCTTGTTACCAGATGAGATATAATCCCTATTGTTTGGCCCTGTATTCTTCAGGACAAGACCTTGATGCCATCCACAGTCAGTAGATGAAGAAGGTGAGTTTAGCCGAATTCAGTTCTCTTTCACTTTTTTTTTTTAGCTTAAACAGACACGTGCACGCAAAATGAAGTCAAAATGGCGAGTTTCCTCTTGTCTTGTGTTTTAAACAGAAAGAAAACGGATGCGTGTCATTTATATTAGTTCTGCGCATTCGTCTTAAAGGGACAGCAGCCTAACGTACCCGCAGCTGTTTGTGTCGCCAATGGTGATCAAACATCAAAAGAGAAAATGACTTGTAGCTTTAGCAAAGATACATTTAATTAATTTATAGTTATTTTATTTTTACAGTGAAGACTTGTTTTACATTTTGATAATTCAATTTCTGTACCTGATGTTTTGAGATTTAACTGAAAAACATAATGCACTGCTTATTTCAACTGTATTTTTCTTCTATTGTATTTATCTATGCTTGTTATCTATTGTAATTTTCTATGCAGGTTCACTCCTCTACAAAATCCCCCCAATAGAGGTTATGCGGAGCGCCCAGCGGTCGAACCGGAAAGAGGTCTAAGCATTTCCGCTTTTCACTTCCGTACACATCTGCAGCGGTAGGTGATCTCTGAGTTTACTGTTAATTTTCGCTTATTACACTAAAATTCTTATTTCTGTTTTAATTAAAATGTCACGAATGCTAAAATATCAGAAAAGGGAACAGCAGTTTTTGTTGTGTGCCGGTCTGCTCTATGTCGGGGAAAATGAGTAGTACAGAAGTACAAATAGGTTCTGTACTCATAAAGTGACGTCAACATCAGCAGTAGCATTCGCCGTCAGGCAAGTGTTATTTAAATAAACTCCTGATGTACTTACAAACTTTCCAATGCCTTGTTTAATGAGTACAGAACCTATTTGTACTACTGTAGAAGTTTGGTACCATTCTGGGCATTATTAGTGGGGTAATTTACCAGATACAAACCTGGAGCCGTTAGCGCATGCACTAAACCATACGGCTGATATCTCTAAATAAACTCTAAATTTTTCAATATCGTGCAGCCCTGATATTGAGCATATCTTAAAGTGAACCTGGAATGATAATTTGTGATACCAGATGAGATGTATGTATGATAGATTTTGAACTGTACTATTTTATTCAAGTTTTCTGGGATCCCAGCGGAAGGCATCAAGGCATCAGATGTTGGCCTGGACAGATGCACCTGTAAACTACACCGACCTTTGCTTTTGCATGGATGGCTGATTATTACCATGTTCTGTGAGGGTTTCATTATAGCAAAACTGAGCACCTGTGACAGTGGAATTTGTAGGTGTAAAGTCATAGAGATAAAAAAAAAAAAAAAAATTGATAGCAGTTTCAAACTTTTTTTCACTTTCTTTCTCATAAACAACACAGCAGTTACAGGTTTTCAATTTCTTCATTGGAGGTGAGACTTATACGTTATACGTAGAGCGAATTCGCAGGTCAGAGTTCACTAGACTTAAATATTATTTTCTCTGTTTTTTATTTGACTTCAGAGAGAGAGGCTTAATGGGTATCCTTACCCCTATATAAAACATTCCTTTTTTGATTTGTAGTCTGAAATATGATCGATCCTTTTCGTCACGTTTTCAAGTTTTTCATTAACCGTTAACCGAGGCCCTTAGTGGTTAATACTCGGTTAACCAGTGTGCGCGCCGCAACCCCGAGATAGGCGAAATTTGCGGGTGGGACATGTCCCCACCACTATTTTCTAAGGTCGATATTGTCCCCACCACTTTTGAAACATCTCGCGGCACGAATAAGAATACAAATAAACAAAACATCTCCAGTTAACTAGCAGAGCATTCATTTCGTTCAATTTTTTTTTAGGCGATCTAGCGCTGAAATGTTTTGTTTTTTAAATCAAGTGATCAAAGTGCTCGTTGCCGCTGCGATCGAGAAGGGTCTTGTAAAACGTGCTGAGGTAGGCTATTATTAATTCGTGGCCACGAAACAATTCACCTGAATATTCACCAATTCACAAAAAAAAAAAAAAAAAAGGAATAAAAAGCTGTACGAGAATAGTCGGCCTTCACTGAAGAGCTATCTTCACTGGTAAGAGAAACAGTTTAATAGGCCTAATTATTATTAATTCGTGGCCACGAAATAGCCTAATTCACCTGAATATTCACCAATTCACAAAAAAATAGGTCTTAGCATTCACTAATTAATAGTATCAAACTGTTTTTGGCCACGTTGTAATTCTTTAAATCAAAATGAGGGAGGGAATTAGTTCAACGTGTCCACGATTTATTAAAACGAGGGAACAAATAAGTCGTCGTAACAACTAATTATTTAGATCAGTGGACAGGGCGCATAAGAACAAACAGAGAGAGAGAGCGCACTCTCACCGCCTTCAAACAACACGAGCGCTGTATTGATCTCTCTCCCTCGCACATATCAACACAATAGTAAAAGGTCGGAAGACCGATTGTGTTTTATAGATTAGTAGTTTGTTCATATAAAGTGTTTGATTAGCAAGTACATGTTTAGGAAATGCATAATACAAATTGCATGGGTTAATGTAACGGTAAACGGACTGACGGCCATTGACGCCACTTAAACGAGCAAAATGTTTCACTCGGTTACGCAATTTTTAACGGTTAATCGGTTAACCATGGACACCCCTAATCGATACTTCAGGATCGATCCGCCGATCCCCAAGGTGACGCAATGCATTGTGGGGGAAAGGAGAATTGTTGCAAACCGCTGTAAGATAGTACTTACTTTTTCGTATTATATTCTGTTTTGTGATGCCCAACAACATAAAATACAATGGATAACAGTTTAAATGTTTATTACCAACAAGCAAATTGCACAAATTCGTTGAAAAATGAACCCTGCAACACGGCCTTTAACGTTAAATTGGTGTGGCCGTTTTGGACCGTAATCGTAAAAAGCTTGTAACTTTGGGACTGTTCGTTTTTTATTTAAGGGGATACCGGATGAGTTTTGTGATCTGTAATCAAAAAAGACTTGAACCTCCCTTCGCCGGCAATACATTTTTCTATGACTCAAATGATTGTGAAAAAAGGCATGACCCTTATGGGATCAATTTCCCGCCTAAAGTATTGCAGCCACGGATCAAAAAAGAAGCGTGAATCAAAAATTTAAAAACGCATGTAAAAAATATATTGCATAAACTGAAAAAAATAATGCAAAATGATCAGAATAGCAAACAACGTGGTCACAGATCAAAATATAATGAGTGTAAATCAAAAAATAACAAGCATGAATAAAAACTTTAAATGCATTAAAAGTTATTTTGCACAAAGCATAAACTTATGGTCATGCTTAAAGTATGTTTTCCTTGGTTTTATTTCTCTGTACTTTGTGCTCTTGCATCTTCTGCTCATATTTTACTCTTTGTATGCTTGTGCTGTTTTTCTCTTCGCTCTTCTTTCTATGTTCTGCACTTGCTTTCCCAAATGTTGCAGTTCCAGTTTCATGAAAATAAGGGCAGGCTTAAGTGACACCATTGGTCCACTAGGCTAGTTCTAGATTGACAGCTACTCCTCTAGCCAATCAATTGAAGAGGGGAGTTGACGTCACACCAATGCGACTTGTGGCTACTGATGCTTATACAGGGGAAGACGACAGTTTAATGTAACTTCACAAAGACTTTCAGCAGTAATATATAATTATAATTAAAGTACATTACAAACTTTTAATTTAGACCCTAAAGAATCTTATTAGCTTGTACAAAAATGGCATTATATGACCCATTATATGACCCACTGCCATTTTGTGCCATTCTGCAGGAAATGCAGTTCCAGTGTACTTCATGTCCCTTTTTGATTTATTTTATGTAAAATATTGTGTTAGATGCAGTTTGACTGAAAATACGTGATTTTTTTTTCAGATTGACAGTATGGAATCTTATGCGTTCCAGAGTTCTGGTAAGGCTTTTTAAGTATAATATGCATATTTGTGTTCCCTTCATTAATTGTGATATACAGAAAATAGTGTATATTTTGGTATAAATAAAGATAATAGTGACTTTATACCATAATTCTGAAATTGTGAGATTGAGAGACTTTATTTTTTATTCCATGGTGGAAACAAGCTTGGATACTTGAGGCCTGTTTACACAGAGAATAACTGAAAATGATTACAATTTTATCCACATAAATGCATGACAGTGTTCTGTTTATTATAAGTGAGAACTGAAGTTTTTGTTGCCTGTCTTAAATGCCCACGGTCTCTATCTCTATCTATGTGCTGGTGCTGTGACGTCAGTCTCGCAGCTGCAGCTGGTTATTGTTAATCAGCTGCGGCTGGTTGCTGCTAATCAGCTGCAGGGATAAAGCCCTCAGGGCTGGAGAGAGGAGTTTGATCGTGTTGGCGTCGTGTCAGTGTGTGCTGACTAGGCAAGGCAAGTTTATTTATATAGCACATTTCATACACAATGGCAATTCAAAGTGCTTTACATAGAAGAAATTAAAATAAGAAAAAGGAATGTAAAAGAAAAGTGTAATTAAAACAGTTTAGAAAAATTGATGTTTAGTTGTTTGACCCCTAGAGTGAAGGTATGCGTTCACCTTGAGAACTTCATCTTTGTTTCCAAAAGCAATGACTTCAGTTTTGTCTTTGTTTAACTGAAGAAAGTTTTGGCACATCCAACTGTTGACTTCATCGATGCATTGGCACAGGGAGTCAATGGGGCTGTAATCATAGGCGATAGGGCTAAGTAGAGCTGTGTGTCGTCTGCATAGCTGTGGTAAGAGATTTGGTTCTTTCTCATTATTTGGCTCATTGGGAGCATATACAGGTTGAACAGGAGTGGCGCAAGAATTGAGCCTTGAGGGACTCTGCATGTCATGGATGTCCACTCAGACTTATGGTCTCCTATACTCACATAATAACCTCTCCCATCTAAGTATGACCTGAACCATTTTAGGACTATCCCAGAAAGCCCCACCCAGTTTTCCAGCCTGTCAAGAAGTATGTTATGATCGACAGTGTCAAATGCAGCACTGAGGTCGAGTAGTACCAGCACTGATAATTTGCCTGAATCAGTATTTAAGCGAATATCGTTTATTATCTTTATGAGCGCTGTCTCTGTGCTGTGGTGCGGTCGGAAACCAGATTGAAAATTGTCAAAGTATTCATTCGAGCTCAAGAATTTGTTCAGCTGATTGAAGACAACTTTTTCAACGATCTTGCCTATGAAAGGAAGATTTGAGATCGGCCTATAGTTGCTTAATATGGTCTTATCCAGATTGCTTTTTTTCAGGAGGGGCTTGACAACTGCAGTTTTCAGTGAGTTTGGAAAACTCCCAGAGAGAAGTGAGGCATTTACCACTTCTAGAAGATCTGCTTCTAAACTGTTTAACACACTTTTGAAAAATGATGTGGGAAGTGTGTCAAGAGCGCAGGTTGATGTTTTAAGGTGCTGTACGGTTTCTTCCAAAATTTTGCCATCAATTTCGTTGAAATCAGACATAGTAACTACTTTCTCAGGTGGTCTGATCTGTCTGACCTCAGGGCAACTCAAGGATGTGCTGATCACCTTTCTGATATTATTGATTTTCTCAGAGAAGAAAGAAGCAAACTCACTGCACTTGTTGTCTGAGAGCATTTCACTGGGAATCTGGCTTGGGGGGTTTGTCAGTCTCTCTACAGTAGCAAAAAGAGTGTGTTTTTTTGTTTAGATTGCTGTTTATAATATTTGAGAAGAAAGTCTATCTAGCCTGTAAATAATGATAAGTAAAATGCGTGGATTACCTTTTAACACAATACCCAGATATTCAAAAGACAAGTAATTCCCAAATGATATTTGCTTACATTCATAGATATCTTTAAAAAGAGCAGCTAGACCCCCACCTCTCTTAACAGCTCTGCAGACACTCATAAAAGTAAAGTTAGGAGGGGCTGCTTCATTGAGGATTGTTGCACTGCAGCTGTCTTCTAGCCAGGTTTCATTCAGAAGCATAAAATCCAGATTGTTTGTGGTTATTAAGTCGTTGACTAGAAGTGATTTATTTTTAAGTGAGCGGATGTTAAGGAGTGCTAACTTAACAGACTTACTTTTCCCCACAGCAATATTAGTTTGACATGTAATAGGCACCAGATTAGTTAGGTTTGCTGTACGGCTATTGAAGGCCTTAGACTTTCTATCTTGTAATAGAACAGCAATAGAGGAAGATACAGGCACACTGGGTTCCCGTTTGTTCTGTAAACATTTGAGAAAGTTACTGTTATCAAAACGGGGACCCGACACATATTACTGAGAGCTGGTATCAGTTGTTTTTGGTTCACTTCGAGCAGATGGAGGAGGGTGTGGGCCCTGGCGTTGTGGCAGAGGCCGAAGAGCTCTCACAGGAGGGGGAGGGCGAGCTGGGCCCGCAGGCTTTGGTGGTAGCGGTGCCTGTCTTTTTTTGGTTGGTATCTGGGGGCTTGCAGCAAAAGAGTGGGATAGTCTGGTTCCAGCATACACCAGTTCTTCCATTTTCTGTGAGAAGCACAGAAGTGGCGATGCAGAAGAGAGGGAAAAAGTGTCTGGTGAAAGGGGCTGTTGCTCTGGTGTTATCGGAGGCTGTAATATGCTGCCCTGGCTATTTTCCAGGAAGTCGTCCTTGGGTGCTGAATCTTCAAGCAGTTCTGATATGTCTGTCTGTGGTGAGCTCTGTGGGCAGGGCTCAGCTGAGATTGTGTCCGTGAGCAGAGGTTGTTGTGGCGGAGTGGTGTTATCATGTCCAGTTTGCTGCTGAAGTGAAGTCCCGTGGTCATTCATACTGTGTCCAGGTGTGTGTGTGCCATTCAGATTGAGTGGATTGGCATAAACTGCAGAAGGATGATTGAGGGAGAAGTAGATATTGTCCTTTAACACTCTTGAACCAAGTTTGTTTGGGTGATGGCCATCCCGATGAAACCGTTGTCTCTGACTCCAGAAAAGATTGAAGTTGTCAATGAAGTTCACTCCTTTTATATTGCAGGTTTTTTGCAGCCATGTATTAAGCCCAAACAAACGTGAAAACCTGTTTGTTCCTCTTGCTGGGAGAGGTCCACTGATGAATGTTTGAACTTTCAGTCTTTTAAGTGTTTCAAAAAGTTCATGGAAATCCTTCTTAAGGAGTTCTGACTGCTCTTTATGAATATCATTCTTCCCCACATGTATGAGTCGTCGATTTGGAGTCTATTGTTTCATCAGAATGTTCTGAAGTTCCCTGTTTATATCAGAAGTTGTTGCTTGTGGAAGGCAGCACGTAGTTGTGTCCCTGCCGCTAATGTTTCTGATTAGGGAGTCCCCCACTATCAGAGTCCTGGGCTCGGCTGCGCTCTGAGCTGAGTGCTGCTGTCTGCTCGACCTTGAGCGCCAGTTTGCATCAGTGTTAGCTACTGGCCCATTCAGTCTGTGTTCGGTCACATTCATCACATTTATTAAAATGGTAGTTTTTGAGTTTGGGTTTTGAGACGGTTAGATAAGTGTAAGAAGAGAGATCTGCATTTAATTGCAGAGCAATACAGTATAGTGGTGTCATCCTCATTCCATAAAGATCAGCTTAAGGCTGCTGTTCTAGAAGGTCTGGTCGGTCAGGGAGTGCTGGTAGCGCCTGGGCCGGAGAACAGCTCAGACACTGAAGGGGAGGAGGGGCAGGCAGTTAATGTTACCCCAGCGCAGCAAAATGAGGGAACGGTGGGGAAACCTGTTACTCTGCCACAATTTGTTCCTTTCTCCTCAGAATCTTCTCCTGGTTCGAAGTTAGATGTTCAACTGAAGGTGCGCCTGCAGCATCTTCAGATGGAAAGAGAGTAGCGAGAACGGGATTTTCAGCTTCGCCGTGAGCTGGAGTTGAAAAAACTTGAGGCGGAGACTGCTGTAAAGATGCGCCAAGTAGAACTCCAGGCAAGGTCGTGAGGCCAGAAGTTCGCTCCTGGGGGTGAGCATTCCCACGGCAGAACCATCACTTCCGGTTTCGATTCGAGTAAGAACATTTCGTTAGTTCCAGTTTTCCGCGAGTCAGAAGTTAAGGCGTATTTTGGCGTTTTCGAACGTATTGCAGCTGCGTTGCGGTGGCCTGAAGATGTGTGGGCAATTTTACTGCAGTGTCGTTTGACAGGTAAAGCTCAGGAAGCATGCTCGGCGCTGTCAGTGGAAGATGGGCTGAGCTATGAGAAAGTGAAAGGCGCTATTCTCTGTGCTTATGAGTTGGTGCCGGAGGCATATAGACAACGTTTCCGAAGCCTTCGAAAAACCACTGATCAAACCCATGTCGATCTGGCTCGGGAGAAAAGAACATTGTTTGACAGATGGTGCGCAGCCAGTAAAGCCAACGATTTTACCTCTTTGATGGAGTTAGTGCTGTTGGAGGAGTTTAAAAATTGCCTGAACGAACGGCCGTCTATATGAACGAGCAGAAGGTTACCAGTCTGCCATATTGGCAGATGAATTCACGCTAACCCATAAGACCTGGTTTTCAAGGTATGTTTCTTTCTCACCAGCGTCTTCTCAGAAGCCAGCGCCAGCCACACAGACTGCCACACAGGTCCGTGACACATAGTCACATCACGGGGGAACAGCAGATCGCATACAACTTCTGGTCAAGCATGCCAGAAATGTGTTCCTGATAAAGCACGCAGGTAAAGAGAGATCTGCTTATTCTCTAATATGCACCAGTCGACCAGCCAGAAATCGGAACTGGCTGGTTTTTTTTTTTTCTTTTCTTTTCGTTCTCTATTCCAGACTTGCGCACAAACTGCAATGTGATCATTTACCTAAATGTAATTTTTGTGGATATATTGTGAAAAAAATATACATTGTATAAAAATATACACATTTAAAACTAAAAAAAGAAATAGAGCCGCTCCTCAGGAAGGGTTTAAATAACTCCGTTCCAGGAGAAAACGTCTCAGCCGTTCCTACCTGCGGTTCAAGTACCAAATGTGCAACGCTTTTTGCTTTAGCAGCCGCATTCTTTTGTTTCCATGCCTTGCAGTCCGCAATTAAATGACTGGGATCAAGACAGAAGAAACACGCGCGTTTCGATTCGGTGGCCTTAAACATTCTTCCCCCGGGCGCGCTCGTACGAGTGTCAGTCTTTGAACGCACAGCCGCAGAACTCTTCTCAACATACGCTCTAACGTTTTGACTTTGACGGGCCGTGGGAAAAATGGTTTGGTGAGTCAGCACGTACTCATCAGCAAATACAGCAGCTTCGGACAACGAAGAAACCTTTTGTTCATTTAAATGTAACACTAAGTTTTCAGGGAGACAACCCTTGAAATCCTCCAGTAATATTAACTCCTGGAGACGTTCAAACGTTGTAGTATCAGACGCAATACACCACTTCTCTAACATTGCCCTTTTATCATGCGCGAATTCTACAAAAGTTTGTCTAGCCGCTTTAGTATGATTTCTGAATTTTTGCCTGTATGCTTCGCGCACTCTCATCCTAGGTGTATATGACATTCTTTCAGACAAACACGGAGTTCTATAAAAAAATGCTCCGGCTCTTCCGAGGGACTTAATGGGAGTTCATTGGTATATTTTTTTTTTAGAAAAGTCCATCAAAGTGCATCCATCCAAAGCCCCAGTTTCTTCTCTCTCATCAGATACTGCAGTTTTTTGAGGATCTTCTGCCGTCTTCTGAGAGAACCGGAGAGCAGCAGGAGAAGCTAGCGGCGCTGAATGTGGCTGTAGCTTACATTAACACTCTGATGAACTGCAGAGACTCCAGGAGCCGGTCTAGCTCTTCAGTCAGAGACGAGAGAGAGATGACGGAGAAGAGTGAGACGGTGAGACGCTTCACTTACACTTCCCTTTAGACATTCTGTTGACTATAAGCAAGGTGGTCTATGACATGCAGTGTTTTCTGACGGGATGTAGCCATGAGCATATGGGTAAATGGTAAAAATGTACCAAGAAAATACCCCATTAGTAGCCGGAATCATCAATTTAAGACGTGATGGATCCACACTTGGTGTATCTTGTGAATATGTTGTTTTTTCCTTTTCATGTTTGGTATCATTTTAAGTGTCTCAGTGCGATTGGTAAAATGGTCTTAATTTCCACCCCCTGGGGTACACGGATTGACCCAAACAACTCTAAACAATATTTGTATAACCCTTTTGTTCTGTCCTCTTCTGGTCCAGCATCTCAGGGCACACATGGCAGAAGCGCTGATGACGGGGGCGGTCTGTCCAACTGCTGCAGTCTATGCCTACCCTGGGAGATGTCCGTGTGCTCGTCTTCACTTTCGTCCCCAACCTGCTTATCATCCTCACTTGTGCCAGACACAGATAAAACTCACACAAACAATATAACAGCAGAAGAGGCTGATGATATACAGATGGAACTGTAGCATTTTTGATGACTCGCCTGGTCCACTGTTGACATGGTGGTGCAGGACGGGTCAGTGCTCTCTACTGAGACCAGTAGCGTGTTCACTACACGGACACACACATGCTTTGTCCAAAATCATACCTGCTTTCCCTGGGCGAACGGCTTTACTGGATCATAGGAATTAGTTTACCCTTTTAGCATCTCAAAACGCCCTTTCCCACAGACCTGAACAAAGTAGATCTCATCATAATGAGCCAGTGAGTTTAAAAATAAATTAAATAATTAATCGTTACTGCTTTCCCTGGGCAACTGGCTTTTCTGCCTTCAGGATCTGGCAGCACACCTTAAAAAAAAACACACTGACGGTCCGTCACCGTCGAGCACAGCGTGGAGCACAGATGGCCGATGTTACACAGTGACGTCAGGATCAGAACTTTCGACTGGATGGTGCAAAATTTACTTTATGACTGTATAAAAACGTGCTGTCTAAAATGCCTGTACAAAAACTTTTGCATTTTTACAAGCATCTTCACAAGCTTCAGATCATATATACACATATATATACATATTATATATGCGCTTCTCTCTGGGCTGTGAAAAAGTTGAAAAGTGCATAAAAAAGCCCATGGGGCGATTGAGTGAGGGTCACAGCGTGACATCAGGGGGTCAGGAGCATTCGGGGCCGTTACTGGGGGTCGTCTGGGCCAGAGTGAGGTCTCCTGGTACCCACTGGTACACTAATACACAAAGTTGTGAAAAATTTTGCTTGCTCACTTAATTTTGATTAATTCCCACGGAAAACAGTACAAAATATCTATTGTTATTTTAATACTTCCAGTCCAAATATCAATGTAGGAAAAGCATTTTTTTTGCACTATCCCCTATACACTATAACAAACAAAAACAAGGCAGCTTAACCCAACTAAATGTAATAATAGTTAGAAATTACTCATCCTTCAGAAGCCATTTCAGATTTTGAGAAAAACAGTTAACAGTGAGAAATTCAGGATCTCCAGATGATCCCACAGTTTAAAGGAATGACCTGCAATGACCTCTCTAATCCTTACCTGAGTTTGTGTATTCAAACTAGCCAATCAGAACTCACATTACACCAGCCCTCACCAGCCCACTTGCAAAGGTGTGAACTCCACCCTGGAAAGACAATAATAGCCTATGTGTATTTTTCTCTTTGTTTCAGTGTGTGCACAAAGACACAAGGAATGACAGCGGTGTGGTGACTTCAGGAGCAAGTGATGTGGTGAGTAGAAATAAGTACCGTATATACCCGACTATAAGACGACCCTGAATATAAGACGACCCCCCCATTTTCCAGACTTATTTTTGGGACAAAAGGAGATTTTTGTGGAAAAAAATCTGGATCTAACAGAAAATAATTGTATTTGAAAATTGCAGTAATAATTCATTCTCTCTCTTCCAGCGCGTGTGCGCACGCACCTCTCTGTCTCTGTCTCTCTCTCTCTCTCGCTCTGCGTCTCACGCGCACCTCTCTCTCTCGCTCGCTCTGCATCTCGCGCACGCACCTCTCTCTCTCTCTCTCTCTCTCTCTCTCTCTCTCTCGCTCTGCATCTCGCGCGCGCACCTCTCTCTCTCTCTCTCTCGCTCGCTCTGCGTCTCGCATGGCAGAGGGGAGCAGCGTTTTAATTCAGTTAAACACAGATATTATGTTTCTTCTCTAATTTTACATGCAAGTATAGCCGAAATCATTTGTCTTAATGGGTCGCGTTTCAGTCACTATTTAATTCCGTTGTTCCTTCTCCCTTTCCCCCCCGCGATTTTGTCTATATCGCGAATATAAGACGACCCCCCATTTTTCAGCCTATTTTTAGGACAAAAAACCTTGTCTTATATTCGGGTATATACGGTATTATTATAAAACGGTTAGTTTCAATCCTTGATTCCGATTGGTCAATAGCTGTGCTTTATTCACGATAAAACACGGCTATGACCGCTTCACCCAATGGTTCTATGCATCACTACACAACACCCCTAGCAACCACTCTTAGCAACTTTAACACATGTGCGATCTCATTGATATTGTCCATAGAAGCTATAGTGGAGTATTGTGAGAGATCGAGAAAGCGAGTGCATTCACAGTAGACATTGCCTTTTCCTTCAGGTCAGTCCTATATTCATAATTAAATATTCCGTTTGAATGTCCGTGGCGATATCTTGTCCTTTTAACAGTTAACAGTTAAGGGGTTTTCCCGTGTCATCTGTCAGTTGCGTCTTCCTTCTCCGTGAAAACAAGTTTGAGTCTTTTCAATATAAAAGTCTTCTCTACTGACTGACTCATTCATAAGACAGTCTTTGCCACCATCTATTGGCGAAATAATGTATGTAACATCTGTTGCTGTTTACGGTCAGGGACTATTTTTTCCAGCGGAAGGAATGCTTTTAGTGATCTTACTTCATGAAAGTTGCATAGATAAATATTTTTCGGCTTTAATATTTGTATTGTGTGGCAACCGTTTTATAAAAGCAATAAGGTACTCGAGGCAAGTGGCAAGTGGTACTCGACGCTTCGCGTAGTGCCTAACAACGCCCTTCAGCCGTTACTTATTCACGATACAGCACAGCCTCTCGTACCTTATTGCTTACATATAAAATTCTGCCAAATCTTCATCTTTATTAACTTGATTTATAACAAATTAAAGCTTGTGGTAATAATTCACATTTCATTTATGTTTTCAATGGTTTTTTTTTCTTCCCCAAGGCAACCACTGTGAAGCCGCACTGACAGCGAACACACGTCCTCATCGTAGGAGGTCATATTCCTCCTCTTCCTCATCCCAACAGCCCCAACCATCCGCCCCATCTCCTCCACTACCTCTTCCTCATGAGGAGGACTTTGAGTATTTTGCAGACGACGAAGAAGAGGATGACGACTGATTATTTGTTTTAAATAAAAATAAATATTTTATATATCATTATGGTCTACTCTTCTCATTTTTAAAATATATTTCCAACATAGCCAGTAAACAGTACAATTGTTTAGCAATGTTTTATTTGGGATTCGGGATATTTTGGGAGCGGCTGATCCTCTTGCCAGGTGTGTATGCCTCACTGCTTTGCCAGGTGTGTATGCCTCACTGCTTTGTCCTGTTGCAGTACAACACTCAATATTTCATCAAATGTGTGTATTCACTGTTTTTCTTTAGAGGAAATGGACAGGAAGGGCTTGGTGGTGAGTAGGGATGCACCGATGCATCGGCTGAACATCGGTAACGGCCGATATTTGCCTCGTTAACTGCCATCGGGAAATAAAAATGACATTCGCCGATGTCACATATGGGCGTCAGTTTGGTTTGATATGCTGGGGACAGAGACGCATTCGGAAGTGCATTTTCAGAAGTGCTGGGTACAATGATGCATTTATTTTTTGTTCTCTCTTTCGCGCAGGTTATGTTTTGAAAGACGATGTCCTTGTAGCTCAGGCACCGCCCCACTTTTCAACAGGCCCACCCAAAAAAAAAAAAATCGCCAATAAGCTCATAATTTGTGCTAAAATAGCCTAAAAAAATATAGCCTATATAGGCCTATATATTGATCAAAATGTGAGAAATATGATATATCATCATTGGGGTGAAATAAAAAACATTTTTGTAAGTTTTGTTACCTGACTCATGTGGAAGGGAAGGCAGAACGTACTCGGTTACTTTAACCTCGGTTCCCTGAGAGATAAGGGAACGAGTGCGTTGCAAACGCTATGAGAAAAGAACGACCATGGTGTGTAGCAGAAGCAGCGGCGGAGTATGCACGATCCGCGAGTGCTTAAGACGTTCTGCAAGGCTTTGATGGGTGCGCAGGAGGACACAAATGGGCGGCGACCACTTCTTCCAGTGGCGGGAGCTTTTCCCTCAGCGCCGTCAACAGATAGAGCGTTAACTGTACACACCGCCGCCGACTTGAGCTGCAAAGAAACTCTGGCCGCCCTGTCAAAAAGTACGGGGAAGCTTGACCGCTCTGAATAGAGAGTGAGAGCGCGCGCGCGACCGGGGCTCGCTCTCTCTCTCTGCTCGAGGCAGAAGAGCGCGTGCGCGTTTAAAATTTCATATTTTGGTATGAACATTCACCCGTGTTTTTTCCCTCATAAATGCGAACACGAAAAATAAAATGAATATTATAATGTTTTTTTTGTTGGGTCAGACAATGATTATCAAATTTCTCTCTCATATTGCTCTTTATAACAACTGAAAAAGAACTTGTCATAAATAAGGTTATAACTGTCAACCAGAAAGTGACAAAGGTTTTTTTGTTTCATAAATTGGTCTGATTGAATTTGTGCTCATTCTAGGATAGTGCGATCAAGAGCCGAAAGACTTGTATGTTTCCGTGGCACAAAAGAAGGAATAAATAACAAAAAGAAAAAACATTGGCATCGACATCGGCCAAGTTGTTATGTTAAACATCGGTATCGGTATCGGCCCAGAATTTCCCAATCGGTGCATCCCTAGTGGTGAGGAACATCCCTCCACTCCTTCCTGCTCCATCTTCGGTTCCTCACAGCTCCTCGACAGATCCTGAGATGCAGATGCCAGCTGTAGAGCCAGCAGAACCGGAGCCAGCGTCCGATGAGAGCTGGTGAAGCTGGCATCTTTTCCATTGACACTTTTTATTTAAAAAAAATAAATTGACAAATTGTCAAATTGACCCACAACATAATAGGAGTGTTAAGTTGATTGACTGGTAAAATTCTAGCTGTTAAAACAATGGTAAAATATGTGACCAACAAAAAAAAGGCTATATGAAGTAAAAACTACAGTTAGGCCGCTGTACGTGAGCTGTATCGTTCAGTTTCGTTCCGACAAACGGGGCACTAATTTTTCTTTTGCTCAATATGTTCAACGTTAATAAAAGGTATCCAAGCAAAAAGTTCCCCATGCATTTTCCTGCAGTTAATGAGAAAAGTGTATTTATTGGCGCACTATTTTGATATTTTGAGACGTCTAAAACGGTTGAATGGTTAAAATGGTTGAGCTCGATTTTCAACCAATCAGCATCGAAAATGTAAGTAGGTCACAGCCGAAATCAAGCCAATATCACTACGCACATGTAAACAGAGGAGGACGTAAGCAGCGCATCTTCATCTGATAGCGGCGATCAAGCTCGATTAACACCCGTAAAGTGTATTCTTCATGTCGGAAAAGATGGTGGGAAAATAGTAGGGAGTAGAGCCCGAAGCCATTTGTTTTGAGAATAATGGCTGGCTGATGAAGTTATTGGCTGGCTAGCCGGCTCAGCCAAAACCTAAATGGCTGCTGCAGCCACCAAACTTTTCATAGCTGCAAATGGCTGAAGCTGCCACTTCATGTCTACAGATGTCATGTCTATGTTATACTGATTTACTAGATCTCAATATTTCCAAGCAATGCATGGCTTACACTATATTTTACACTATATTTCTACAATATATATATATATATATATTATATATATATATATATATATATATATATATATATATATATATATATATATATATATAATATATATATATAATGCAATACAATGTAATACAGAAAACACCAGATTTTACTTTCACAACGTATGTACATATTTATTTTGTAGTCTTGTATGCTACTAAACATTTCCAAATAGCCTACAATGTGTTGTGTTTAAGCTAAATGTAACTTATGTAGGCTAAGTTGTATACAATAACTTGGCATTATCATGGATGAAGCTTATCATATTACACCTTGAAGGAGCAAGTGATCCATATTTGGATCCAACAGGATTGTACAGAAGATAGAGAGCTTCCTAACGGTGTATGTGAGAGGGTGACGGCAGAGATCGCGGAGAAGTATGTTGATTAAGAATGCAAACTTTTGTTGAATTTATGAGAAACCTACAGACGCAAACAGACGAAGTGTAGTAAAATAAAGACCTAAATGTGTATTTCGGACTTTTTTTCACCACAAGTCTGAAAGAAGACATGTTATTGAAGACAAATATCCAAAAATCTCAAAATTGACCAGTAAAAAAACCCGATGTTTTTGCCTGCCGTGTCTCGCCTTAATATAAACACACACTGTTATCAGTATTATTTTGGACAAAGTTTTGCACATTTCACTTCAATGTACACTGAAGCATGCGTCGTGAATTAGAAACGGTGGTTTGTTACTGCAATAATATCACGTTCAGTGCTATAAATCTCTCCGTTCCAGAATATTTGGTTCATAACATCAATCTTTGATTCAGGTGTTTGTGCAACCGTGCCCTGAAGATTTAACAAAAGTCTGGGCTAGGCCTAAGTTAAAAAAAAAAAGTAAGTAGGACTTAGGAAAGTATGTGAGAAGTGAGATCAAAATTACCTTGCTTGCTTCTTTCCACCATTTCACCTCAGTGCGAGAAAAAAATGCACCGCTTCGCTTCTTCTGTACGGAAAACGAGAAATTTTAAATGGCCGCCAACCATACTTGAGAGGCCCATATCTTTGCTTCTGTTATATCTATAATGAAAAAATTGGTATCAATGTGTACATTTTTGGGGTCAAGGAGTCCAAAAAAATAGGTTCCAAGACTAAAAAACAATAATGTTGTCCTTACCATGACAACTGAAGGTGAAGTATGCAATTTTTTTTATCAAAAAACGCATGCCAAACACAACATGTATGATTTGGATGGGGGAGGTGAAGTAGCCTCTGTGATGCTGGCATAATATGCAGCCCATGAGATCCATTCTCTGGCTTCAAGGTTCTCTTTCACGAGAATGTTTCTGACTCTCTCTAACCACTGGTAGCCTTCTTCAATTACATTGATGAGAGGACGGGAGGCTGGATGAGGATGACTGTTGGTATTCAGGGCAGGAACATACAAGACCTCATCTAGGCCAGGAGCCAGGTCCACTCCTCAGGATGGTTTTTGCTACCTTTTTTTCACTATTATTTCCTATTATCTTATACCTTGGGCCATCACAAGTTGATAACGATCACCCCCAACTCGGCCCCGTTTGGTCTCAGGGGCCAAAAAACACCCTTTTTGGGAAAAGCTTTTGGAGGAATGATGTAATTGTGAATATTAAGGTACTGCAGCTACATAAATGGCCATATAACCCTACAATTTTGCATGGTGTATCCTGACACATAGGGGAAACTAGCAGAAAAAGATTCTGGGGATTGCTGCCTTTTTGCTGTCAAATATCACCCTCAACATACCCCAAAAGACAAAAAAAATATCTGTCCGCCTGACAAATTGTCATCAAAAGTGATAATTTTCAAGCATTTAATATATATATCACTGCCTCAAATGTACATGAAAAACTTCCCAAGTTTATAAACTTCAATTTAAGTCCAAGATGACCTTTCTATCTAGAGGATTATAGCTGGTATAACCAAAATTATCCACTGTACCTCAAATCAGAGAAATCAAGCATTACCATTCCATATTGGATTAAGCATATTTTTTGCATATGCACAATGTCTTAAACAAGAGTTGAGACTTGATTTATGTACTGCTATACTATATGAAGTGAATTAAATAAAGTGAAATAAAGTAAAAAGTGAGTAATGTTATGCCCCTAGGTCAGAGCTATTCAATTAGCTTCATTCGAGGGCCGGATTATTCAATAGGAATGTTGAGGAGGGCCGGTGGTTAGCTTATTCATTTTAACATTATTTATTACCTATTGAATAATAACAGTATCAATAAATAAGCTAAAGTAAACCTAAAAAAGTATTGTATTTACTTGGAAATGTGGTACCCAACAGTATGCAGGTGTAAGAGTCTTTCATAAATAACTTATTTACAGCTATGTACAAAAATATGAATTATACAAGATCATAGGTATTGGTAAGAATTATTTTATTTATAATTATTATAGGCTTAAATGAAAATATTCTGACAGTGAGACGTGATAACCACAGGTAAAACCATGCATGGCTACTCACTCACTACCACTGTATAACAAAATCCCTAAACACAGGTAAAAACTATACACAAAATGAATTGTATATTCCTCTACCCACCTAATTAATCTACTGCAATATAAATGACTATAAAATAGTATTCAGTATAAATATTCCATATTTCTGCCCAAACCATAGTAAATTACAACAGTACATTCATGGTAAATGTTTGTAAAGGTGGTGATTAGGGGATTTAAAGTCTTTTAACTTTGTTCATGGCACAATGTTTCTGCTGTTTACCTCATCAGTCGTGTTGGGAATGTTGAGGCTGCTTCATCTGATTTAAAACTAGTTAAATCATCGAGTGATTTGTGGTCTGTAACAGAGGTGTGACGAATTGAACAACTTCTCGCTGGATGTCGCAATGCTGTTTAATAATAGTGTCCAGAACTGGGAGTAAACGCAACTCCTTTAAGCCTGCGTTCCGTTATCAACTGGGCGGTGCTGCGCAGTTCAAAGTAAACTAAACTGCGAGTTGAACTGAAAGTAAACTGAAAACAGCGCTATTTGTTCTATATTTGTTGTTACTGACCGAGAAACAGCTTCAGATGATTCAGTGACAGAGCGGTACGAACGAATCTGAATCGTTTCAGACCATTATGCAAGCGCATTTGGCCAATTCATGGAAAGGAAATAACTGAACCAAAGATAGAACAAAAGATTTGCACCATTCACAAATGATTGGTATCGCTGGTTCAGTCGACAGAAATACGGGACACACATAATAACTGCTGAAATATTCGGACTGAAAACGTTTCTCAGGTTAGTCGGAGCGCTCATGGTACGCACAGTGCATATAGACGTACAGCTGCACACGCCACTACGGCCAGGAAAATGTAGCCACACCGCCAGGAAATGAGGCGGAGGGAGGTTGGGGTGCCTTTGGGCCAGATGGAGATGATTGAATTGAATAACCCTGCCCTAGGTGGACTGTGGTCATGGTGCAACATAGGGTACATTCACACAAAATCAATGAACCAAATGTGAGATTTATTGTCCACAAAGTCCTCACAACACAAGGAATAAAGATGACCCTAGTGTGCAGTCTGTTATCAAAAAGCCAACCTTCAATAGAGTAAACGTTAGTAACCTTCTGTACAGGTAAACATTCTTTACAGCCAAATGGCGAAACGTCTCAGTTACATATGGTAACCCTCGTTCCCTGAGGGAGGGAACGGAGACGTACGTCGTGACCGACTGATAGGAATCTCGCGAGAGAGGCCAATCTACTTTGAGTAAAACTAAAATGAGCCAAAACACATTGGCATGCAGTCATTTGCATCAGCTGTTAAGCCTCACAGCGCAGGTATATAATGAGCAGCAGGTGCGAGGTGAGCTCCTTTTTTTCTGAGGAGCCAAGCCTGGTAAGCTGGCCGCCCCGACGGGCAGCAGCAGATGTGACGATGGGATGTACGTCTCCATTCCCTGCCTCAGGGAACGAGGGTTACCATATGTAATTGAGACGTTCCCTTATCGGTCGGTCACTCTCGACGTATGTCGTGACCGACTGATAGGAATCCCTGCCATAGAGCCACAGCTGCTGCACCCCATCCAGTGCCCGGTGTAAGCCTGTACCCTTTCTTGCCTGGATGGACGATAGGAAAGGGCTTACACAGAGCGTATCGGTCACTGTTGTTCCGTGATAACCCATACAGCGAGATTATTGGATAACACTGGGAAACCGTGCCCTTTCTATGGAAGGGGAACGATGCGGAAGCCACTTTCTTCGAGGGAGTTATGTGAAAAAATAGATATGGACTAGCCCAAAGGTTGTACTGCAATATTGGGTAACTTAGCCCAAGGGAAAGACACAGGGCTTCGATTAGGAGCAGCCGTGGAAGTATACACATATGGAATCCCCATAGGGTCACACATATGGAACCCAGCCTAACACCTGATCTCTGAAGGGAGTGGTAGGAACCTTGGGCACATAGCCAGGCCGGGGTCTCAGTACAACATGGTTGTCACCCGGCCCGAACTATAGGCACGATTCGTCGACCGAAAATGCTTGCAGGCCCCCTACCCTTATGATAGAGGCCAGTGCAATCAGCAGCAAAGTCTTCAAAGAGAGAAGCTTTAAGTCTGCTGAGTGCAAAGGCTCAAAGGGAGCATCCTGAAGAGCTTGAAGCACCAGGGAAAGGTCCCAAGGGGGTATGGAGGGGGGACGAAGAGGGTTTAACCGTCTTGCCCCCTAAGGAACCTGACAACCAGGTCGTGCTTTCCAACTGATTTGCCATCTATGTGGTCGTTATAAGCTGAAATAGCGGCAGCATGTACTTTGAGGGTGGAGGGAGACAGCCTTCGCTTCAACTCTTGCTGCAAGAAGGAAAGCACGGACCCTATCGAACATCTTCGGGGGTTCTCTCGGCGAGAAGAAAACCACTCGATGAACAGGTTCCACTTCAAGGCACACATCTCGTGGACGGCGCCCATGCAGAAGTGATGGTGTTAAGTACCTCTGGGGGTAAGCCACCTAGAACCAGAGATGGAGTTTCCAGAGGTCCAGACGCGAGTGCCATAGGGTGCCCGTCTCTGAGTCAGAAGGTCCTCCCTCAGAGAAATGGGCCAGGGAGGGACTGTCACAAGGAGCATAAGTTCAGGGAACCAGGTCCGGGTGAGGCAATAGGGGGCCACCAGAAGGACCTGCTCCTCGTCCTCCCTGATTTTGCACAAGGTCTGTGCAAGTAGGCTCACAGGGGGGAACGCATATTTGAGGAGGCGGGGGCCAGCTGTGTGCCAGTGCATCCGTGCTGAGTGTTCCCTCAGTCAGGGAGTAAAACAGCTGGTAGTGGGAGGTCTCTGAGGAGGCAAACAGGTCTGAGCCTCCACCTGAGCCTCCCCGAACTCTCTCCAGATCAGCTGAACTGCCTGGGGGGTGGAGTCACCATTCTCCTGGGAACACAGCTCATGATAGCTCGTTGTCCACACGGTTGAGCACACCGGGGACATACATGGCTCGAAGTGACCTCGGATGCTTCTGACTCCAGAGGAGGAGATGGTGAGCGAGTTGTGACATGCAACGGGAGCGTAGACCACCTTGTCGGTTGATGTACGCAACGGTTGCAGTGTTGTCCGTACGGACCAGCACATCTCTGCCCTGTAGCGGCCTCTTTAAGTGGCTCAGAGCGAGACCTACTGCTAGCAACTCGAGGCAGTTGATGTGCCAATGCAGTTGAGGGCCTGTCCACACCCCTGACACTGCATGCCCGTTGTACGTGGCACCCCAGCCGGTGGCAGAGGCGTCTGTGAACACCACAGCATGCCTGGAAACCTGTTCCAAGGGGACTCCTGCCCGCAGGAATGAGGGGTCTGACCACGGGCTGAAGGTCTGGCGGCACGCCGGTGTGATTGTCACCCGGTGAGTGCCGTGATGCCACACCCATCTCGGGACTCATCCATGAATCCAGTGCTGAAGCGACCTCATATGGAGCAGCCCGAGCGGAGTTACGGCTGCTGCCGCTGCCATATGCCCCAGGAGCCTCTGAAAGAATTTCAGTGGGACCGCCGTCCTGCCTTTGAAGGTGTTCAAAGGTAGTTTCTCACAGGTTCGCGTTTAAATTCTGTGTAGAGAGAACGGTGTCGTCTTAGCGGCCCCTAATTTAATAACAAATGATCGTTGCGACGGAAGCGAAACAATCAAAACTAACTTTAGATGGAAAATAACTTTATTAAAGAATCGCTATAAAGCCAAAACAATCTCTGTTACCTTAAATTATACGCTTATCTCTGTAAAGCTGCTTTGAAACAATCTACATTGTTAAAAGCGCTATATAAATGAAGATGACTTGACTTGACTTTCAGCTCCTGGATGTTATCTAAAGCTTCTTTGTAACATGATTTCAATCTTTCAGGATTGTTTCTCAGTTTGAATGATGAAGAGGGATCTAATGTTTTTTCAATCTTTAGGACGGACTGACATAGGAAGCTTAAACTCCAGTCACGGCATTCCATTATGGCTAATCTGAAAAAAGAAATGAAGTTGCTTTAACATCATAAGATAGATAATATGAGCATTAACAAGCATTCGCAAGAGTAAAAATCTATCAAATAATGAAGCTAACTAACTAGCTAGCAACATGTAGGCTATGTGCTTGCTTCAACAAAAATTACGCTAACTAGTCACTAGCTAGTTATGATGAAGCTAACTAGTTACTAGCGACCTAGTTATAATGAAGCTAACTAGTTACTAGCTAGCTAGTTATACGAACCTCAAAGTGTTAACCTGTCACCTCTGACCTTCAACAGCTGTCACAGCTCCTGGTGCAGATGGGATGTGTTGTTGCAGGAACTGATTTGCTATAGGCTACTCCTGACTGGTCGAAATCTCATGCTACTTAGGACAAATGTAATGTACAGAAGTAGCTGCACTGCTTAAATACAAAATTAAAGTTTTTGAAGGAAAAAATGAGTAAAGTCACTCTGATGACACAATTTTTATGTGAAATGTGCATATTTACCACCAATTGTCATGGTATGGGGAACATTTTTGTTTTTTTAAACTTGAAACCAATTTTATTGGATTCCTTGGCCCAAAAAATGTACACTTTGACACCAAATTTGTCATTATAGCGATAACAGAAGCAAAGATATGGGCTCTAGAGTATTTTCGGCGCATTGGCGGCCATTTTTGAAAAAACCTGTTTATTTCTGATACAAAGTGTGATCTCACTTGTGTCTTAGGATAAATTTATTTGTATGACCCTAAGGTACTTCCATACCAAAGGGGACCTTTGCATCATGAATTGAAGTCAAAGGCCTATTTTTTGGGCTTAACCTCCCTACTAAAAGTCCGCAGCCCTTTACTGAAGTCTGATGGGAAAAAATCAAGCAATGTGCGTAGGAATGGCTCAAAACGTCGGACACTACGGAGCTAACGTTAGCTATTGCTAATAAACATGTTGCCCTCCTGGACAAACCGGTCTCTGATGTCCCAACAACTACGGGTTTCACCCGGCCTGATATCGGCGTTTTATAGGCTAGACAAAAAAAACGCTTGACTTGTGTGTATGTGCGTGATGGGTTGGTTAAGGGGTCGGGTTAGATAGAATATACAGTTTGTACAGTATAAAAAACATTACGTCTATGGAGAGTCCTCACAAAGATAGTGCACCAGACATGGGTGTGTGTGTGTGTGTGTGTGTGTGTGTGTGTGTGAGAGAGAGATGGGTAGGTTTAGGGGTTGGGTTAGTGTGTGTGTGTGAGAGAGATGTGTAGGTAAATAAATAAATCAAAATTAAATCTTGTTTACAATAATCATTCCTGTGAATATGTACATGTAGTGCAGTTATGCTCGTGTATGCAAATTAACAATTCACCATTAAATGTGTTATTTTTAAAACTGTTTTTCTTTGTATACTTTTGAGTTTAACTTGGTCTCCATTCACAGGTTGTTCTTGTGGTTCACTCCACAAACAAGGTCCAGTGGACTGCGGTAGTGTTCTGAGGAAAAATCTTGCAACTATCAGCAAGGTTGCAGTGTGTGACACCTCCGTCCAAGCATCTCACCTTAAACTACACCAACCAGCCTCAACAACCCCAAACGCCGACACCAACGACAATGCACAGCGTCAAGTAAGGGGCAAAGGAAGTGCTAGTAATTTTCCTCCCTTGCCAACGTGGGAAAGCCCATTGCAACGATTCGCAAAGAATCACCCTGGTGAAGATGGAACGTCCATGGGGCAACGAGATGATCAACACATCTGGAGGAAGATGTGAACCAACTAATGGTTTAAGCTTAGCATAATAATTAATTGTGTGTGATGTTAATTGATGTTTTATTAAGTTCAATCAAACTGTAGGACTGAGTATTTAGATCTCATGATTTGAACAATTACTGATGAATTTGAAAATATTTCAGGTATATTTAAATTAAGAAGAGGAAAATTTCTTAATTCTGTAGAGTATAAGGACTCTAAATAGGGACATTACTGTAAAGATAATAAATAATCTAGGGACTATTTTTGAAGAAACTTGAGGGTTTTAGAACCCTAATTCAGATATCATAGATGCTAAGAAATTTAATAGTTGTAATAGTTGTTCTCTAATGAGAGAATGGGTGATAAGTAACTTTGCTGGACTAGGTCCAAATAGATAATTGGGTAGACTTCTATAGCGATTAATTAATGACTACATTAAATATTTTTTAGGTGTTTTTCATTTGTTGAAATAGCAAAAGGAAAAAAACTTTCAAAAGGAGATTGATTTTGGGAAAACATATTTAATTTCTGGATTATTATTAGTTAAAGAAGTTACCAGTGTGATTATTGAAATGTTCCTTTCATGTATTGTCTAATGTCTGTATTTGATATCTGAGAGGTGACTGCGGGTCTAGTCTATCTAGGAATACAGTAACAGTACTTGCTAATTTAGCCGGCTTCCAGAAATGAAATATGGACTTGTTTTGTTGAGAAAGGTCTTCAACGAATTAAAAAAAAATTATGTAGGGAGCACAAAGTTAAAACCTAGACCAAGAACAATGTAACTCAAACATGTCAAATTTAAAAACTAAAATGAACCTAAACAGTTAAGACATTTCAGTGAAATAGAATATTTGCTCAAAGCAAAATTCTAAAAACTTTCTTAATTCAGAATGAAGTTACAGATTTAATGATCTGGATCAATGGATCCATTATGAACTATTCCGCATTTCCAACAAATAGAGGCAGGACATGTTATGTCCATCAGTTAATTCTGGAAAAATAGGATTTTAGGATTGGTAACTAATGATTAAATGGCACATCAGCAGCTAAAGTTATTCTCATGGCAACAACTGGGTGAGAGAATTTAAAAAAAATAATGACATTGTTTGAAACAAAATAATACAATTATTAATATTTGTGCAAAAGATAAAAATGAAAAGATTATATTATTTTTTGGTTAGATTTTATTACACAGATCCTTAAATGGCATCGATGCTGGGGTCATGGTGACCAGGTCCGCCCGCTCCGGAGGAAAGCGAAAAGTGCCTCCGAGGATGCGACCGGCAGTTATAGAGAGTGTCGGGGGTGAGGGGAGAAAGCAAAGAGCGTCTCCTTCCTCCCGCGCCGGGCTGAGTAGAGATGGTGAAAAATGGCCTGCACTTCGAGACTCTCTGAGTGGCGAAGGTGACAGGGCAAGGAAAGGAGAGCTGGGAGGTGGGCAGAAACGCTTGCGCGGTCTGTCCCAACCTTGAGGAAGCAGAGGAGCTCTCCTTTTTCCGACCGGAGGGTCAGGAACGCCTCTGGGCCGCCGGAGCGGTCGGTTTGTCGCTTGTGAGGCCGTTGACGGGGAAACGGGCGACCGCGTGCTCCCCAAACCGTGGAAGGTGGGGGATGCACCGGTTCGCTCCTCCTGGAAGAGAACTCCGGTCTAAAAGAGGGACGTTCTCTGGGTCGAACAGGGGAGGGAGCAGAAGGTTCCCTAGCCCTCCTGGGCATGAACTGTCTGAACGCGGCCGATTGTGATTTGGAGGAGCGGAATTTCTCAACCACCGTGTTGACCGCCTCACCAAATAACCCTGTTTGAGAAATGGGGGCGTCCAGGAGGAAAACCTTCTCCTTGTCACGGTTCTCCGTGAGATTAAGCCACAAGTGGCGTTCCACCGCAACGGAACCAGCCATAGAGCGACCTAAAGCGCGTGCAGTATGCTTGGTGGCTCTTAAGGCTAAATCCGTAGCCTTACGAAGCTCCTTGACCGCTTCAGGTGTCACGCCGTCGCCCTCGTCCATTTCCTTCAGGACGTCCGCTTGGTAGGCCTGAAGAATGGCCATAGTGTGCAGGGTCATGCCTGCCTGCCCAGCCGCCATGTAGGATTTTCCAATGAGAGAGGAAGTAGTCCTACATGCTTTAGAGGGGAGGAGGGGGCGCGACTTCCAGGACGGTGCAGACGACGGAGCAAGATGGTCGGCTAAAGTTTCCTCAATCGCCGGAATGGCGGAGTAGCCCTGTTCCACAGAACCTACTAGGTTGGTGAAATCAGCGGCTGCCGCATTAGTGAGGCGCGCAGAGAAAGGCTGCTTCCAGGATCTGGAAATCTCGTGATGCAGATCACTGAAAAATGGCAGCTTTCTCCGTTGAGGCCTAGAATTAGGGCCACTGAGAAGTCTCTCGTCGAGTTTCGACGACTGAGATTCGCGGGGCTCGTCGGGCCAATCAATAGCGAGCTTCTCCGTAGCGCGTGAAAGTACGTCAACGAGCTCCGCGTAGGCCGCAGTAGGCCGCGCTTCCTGGCCGCTCGGCGGGATAACCTCGTCGGCGAGAGTAGGCCCGAAATCCTCGGAGTCGGAAGCCTCGGTAAAAAGTACATCCTCCAGCCCGAAAGAAACCGCGTCGCGTGCTCCCGGGCTGGGGCGCAAATAATCGTGTGAAAATTCGACGCGCGTGCCGAGGGGAGGGAGGGAGAGAAAGAGCGGGGCTCGTCTGCTCGAACTCCACATCCTCAAGCTCTACATCCGAACCCCAAGTCGCAGATCCTCGAGAGGCCTCGGGAGCGCGACAGGGGGAGACGAATGATTCCCTCTCAAAAACCGCGAGCCGCGATTTGAGGGTCTTGAGCAACAAATTTTCACAGAATTTGCATTTAGACGATCCTATGACTGCCTCGCGCGCATGTGAAAAACCCAAACATTTAACACACTTACTGTGTGGGTCGTCGTTAGCAATGTAACGAGCACATGGCGGAGTACAGCGTCGGTATTCCATGGCAACTTCACCGTAAGGAGAAACAGAGTTCCGCTTGAACAGTCGCAGAAGCGCCGAGAATAATCCAGAAGTCGTTTGAGCTCAGAAAAATCACGAGCGAAGGGCAACGTGACCGCTTCGTTCTGAAGGCAGAGAAATCTGAGGAGCAGATGGCGCGCGCGAATATGTAATGATGCGACGTAAGAGCGTCGGGGCGGAGCCAGATTGCGCGGGCGCCATCAGCCAATGAATTGGCGTGATTCTATAGGGCTTCAGACAATCGGCACATTCAGAGAATATCCCACTGCGCTATCCGCAGCGTTGAGTGAACCTATGAAAGAGAACAATTTAACTCAATTTGACAGAGTTAAACTATCAGAAAAGAACAGGCAAACCAGACAGCAACAATTCCCTCCGTATACTGGGAAGATATGATGTTTTCGCCGTACAGCAGCAGAGAAACAACCAGGCTGTAATGTTAACTGTAGCGACAGTATAGAAAGCGACGCCACGGACGAGAAGTGAATCGAAAGAGGATGATACAAACGCACAATGCGTTTCCCTTTCGTCACACAGACACTCTGATTTCGTGTGATCAGCTGTTCAGCTGGAGTACAGGGACACTGATTGTAAAGCAGCGCACAAATGTCCCGATCAAGACAATGCCAAGGACCAGGCGGAGAGAAGAGACAGGCTACAGTCACTGCAAACAACGGACGGAGGTGGAGTCGGACGTGATGCATCCCAGGCTACAGCCAACCAGCTCTTAAATAGGAGGGACTCCCAGCTGATAGGTGCTCACTAATGTCAATCTCATTCATTTGGTTACACTAGTTATTTAATGTGTGTTAAACTATTAAACATATCGGCTCAACTGATTTGCAGAGGGGGGATTTAAAGCTGTTCCCTTTTACTGGTGATTCACCTTGTAGTTTTTACTTCATATAGCCTTGTTTTGGTGATCACATATTTTACCATTGCATGTGTTTTAACAGCTAGAATGTTACCAGTCAATAAGCTTAACACTCCTATTATGTTGTGGGTTAATAAAAAGTGTCAATGGAAAAGATGCCAGCTTCACTTGTGTTGAATGCAATAACATACACACATATAGCACACACATACATTATGTTCAAAATGTGGAGAGAAAGACTGAAGGGATCATTTTGCTCAATAGGGTAAAAAAAAGCCTAGTTGGGGAAATGAAAAAAATCTTGTTTGTGAGATAGGACAAGTCTTTAACAAATAGTTCTTAATTTATTACATGGCTTGGTTGAATTCCAGTGTGTTATTTCTTGATAATAGATGAAGTATAACACACCGTTGCCATGAAAAACAGAGTGTTGCCATGGACGCAGTTCTGTTCACTCAGGCAATATAATCGTTTTTAAATCAATAAACTCCTTTTTAAATCAATATTTTGTGTCAAATTCAGTGAAAAGGTCTAGCAAGTGCACGTCATTGCGTCATTACGTCAGTGAAAAGGTCTGCTTTCGGCAGCTGAAAAATGGAAGTGCTGCCGGTTTAGTTGCTGAACAGCATTTGTGCTGATATGGAGATGGAGATGGAGAGGCAGCATCGGCAACAAACACTCTTTTCAAGGCCTTGCTTTGATACAGCGTGGATATTCACGCTCTTTCCTGAGAAATGCACTTAAAGGAACACTCCACCGTTTTTTGAAGTAGGGCTTATTCACCTTCTTTCCTACATTTAGATAGGTGGGCAAATGCATTTTTGTCTCAGTGCATGCATTGTTTTAGTTTGACAGGGTCGGCACTAGCTTAGCTTAGCATAATGAATGGAATCCTTTGTTGCCAGCTAGCTTTTTCTAAGCCAGGAACCCAGAGATAGGCACAGAGCCCGTATTAGACTATAGGGCTATCACATAAAAATTAGTTAAACCCGGTCAACATTAATAATAATATGATGATGATATATTATTATTAGGGTCAATATCACTATAAAGTGCCTTTGGTGTCCTCATCAGAATCGCTCAGTCATCATAAACATAATACAAAATAATGAAATTCTGAGGTTTTATTATAAATGGCCAAACACTTACACACATACAAGAACAATGATACGTCTCTTGAAATGTGTTTTTCTGATTTTATACCATTTTCTTTGATTGGATGTATGCGATTTTGGCATGTCCCACACGCTGCTCAGCTAAATTTAGTGAGTGTAAAAAGTGGTTAAATTACATAAAATTAAAATACTTTTTTAATGTACTTATTGTCCTCAGCAAGCTATTTAATAAAACAAGTCATTTTGATTATTTATATTTTATGTTCATAATAATATTAAGCAGTTTGCATGTGTCCCTGAAATTGCTGTCCACCCTGTCATTATGGGGTAAACGCCCATTTAAGAAACCAACTGATGTACTCAGTGACATCCCCTCCCCCATTTGGTCTTTCTTCAGTGGATGTTAAAACATCTGCAACACACACAGTAAGTATCTACTAGGGCTGTAGTCAACCAAAGAAATGCTTAGTCGACCAAAGTCCTGTCCTGCGCAACGATTAGTCGACTAAAAAAAAAGACGCGATGTTTTGCATTTTGATTGAACATTTATTAAACAATTGTCATAGAGAATTTATAAAACAACAACGAAAAAACATCAATAATACATAAAACTATAATAATAATACAATTCTTTGAAAATTAAGTGATTTTTTTTAACTGTAAAGTGAGGAGCTCTGTCCTAGGTCTATAGTGACAGTCACAATCGCGCACCTGACCACACCACGCGCTACAAAAAATATAACTGCTAAAACTGCCAAATAGTGAAAAATCCTAACAAAAGCTCTCGTTTATACAGGCTGTATATTCTTCTTTACTTTCAAAAGCTATGTGTTAACTTTTGTCCAGCCGATCTAGGCGTTCTAAAACAAACACACACAAAAAAACAAATAGCCTTAAAAACAATCCTAATAATAATAGGCTGTATAGTAGGAAGGCCTATAGGTTTATTTTCGTTTTGTTACATTATTTAGGCTATTTTCAAATGCGTCAAGTGTACAAATAAAAACAAAAACATAAGAAAACAATCTATTGAGTCAGCATAATAAAGCCGGTAAGGCTACTTATGGTGCGTTCACACCGGACGTGAATAGCGCGACGTGTTTAGTCGACATTTTGTCGACTAAAGCCAAAACAAGTAGCGTTCTAACTGAATGAATACAGCAAAACTACCTATATTCCTTACTGAGCGCGAAGCAGCAGTGCAGCCAGCCACAGGTGCGGTTCACGAGTGTTCTACGTGGTGTGCTAAACTGTGGCTGTTACAAAATTTAAAGTTGCATTTAAAGTTGGGGATAAAACATAGGCTAATTATATTTAGAATACAATAATATATAACTGCTTATAAAGGAATAAATATCAAGGAGTAAATCAATGAAAATTTCTTTATTGGTGAAAAAAAAAATGCAACTGGTCGACCAATGAGAATGTCAGTCGACCAAGACGGCATCGACCGATTAGTCGACTAAACGACTAAAGTTGACAGCCCTAGTATCTACACTTATATTTCCTAATTTTCATCATATTGTGTTTGTAGTTGCGTGTTGTCAAGTTTAACATGTCCACCCTGTCATTGTGAAATATTAATTAATATAAAAACTTTTCAGAAATTCTAAATATATATTTTAAACAGTGCACAGTCAGCTTCAACAGTGAATCACTTTGCTAACTGCTTTACACCATGTGCTCATTAAATACTAACTGTAGCCAAAAAATGTCCACCCTGTTCCATGACAGGGTGGACATGGTTCATAACAGGGTGGACATTTGCAACTCCTGAAAATCAGCCTGAGCCAGGCCCCTCCTTCTTCTATATTGATTAAGGGTTTCTTGAAGTTCCTGATGTTTTTCTAATGTTTCCCCGTTCTATTTCATTCATTAAAGCATTTGTCCACCCTGTCATGCCAAGTTCCACCCTGTCACTTTGTTGTCCACCCTGTCATTTTCAACTTTTATGATGAAAATAAACTAATTATTTTAACAAGTTAACAAAACCTTGTGTGTGATTTCTTAATAAACAAATGAGGGCAGGTTAGTATTGTTTTAAAGTTTGACTAAATATCTTTGTTGTTAGATTTTATTTAGAATAGAATGTGCAACTATCGCACATTTTATTTGGCAATACATATTTAAGCAGTAGCTTCATTATTATCAAAATACTTTTAACATCAACTAAAATGTTTTGTTGGGAAAGGGAGACATTATCTTTCCTCAGATCTACATTTTATAATCACTATGCAATGAAAATGTATTTATTCTACTATGGATTTGTCCATGACAGGGTGGACATATTTTATGGTTTGCTCGTATATTGTCAGCTTGCAGTTAATTTATAAAAAGTGCTGGAGCTTGACCAATATGCATTTCTAACAGCCTAATGTCTCCTTAATACAACACATATGAAATTAAATGGAAAATCTCAGATTTTTTGGGGGGAAATTGTGAAGTCTCAAAGGCACTTGGGTCCTAAGGGCACTTCTCCGGTAAGATCGCGGGCGCGCGCGCACTCGTAGACCAGAGCAAGAGAGCGAATGCAGTTCGCCATCAAAGCGCCCTGCCCGGCTTTTGGGAAGTCAATGTCACCAAAGAAGTGTGTTTTTGGTTGCCAGGGCAAGACAACCCTGCACAGATTCCCATAGAACCCAGCGTTAAGGGACCCGTGGATGGAGTTTGTTTTCCTGAGCATAAACGGAGTTGTGTAAGACTGTTGTTCCCTGCATTTCGACGATGATTGTTTTATAAACAAAGCCCAGATCGACGGATTTGCAGATCGTCTAATGCTTAAGGATCGAGCAGTCACAATGATAAAGGTTCGCGGTCTGCGTTGGAACCGGACGGTGAGTAAAACAAAAAAGTAAAACGGTGAGTGTTGAACAAATGTCTCTGTGTGTTGTCACTAGCTCACAGCTTTAGCTCCGCCCACACGGCCCGCCCCTAGCCGCTCGTTTTTTTCCGGAAAGACTCGGTACAGCCTATCTTTCTTTAAAAAATATAATAAAACAAAAGACTTTTTGGAGATATGAAGGATGCAATATTACTCTATAGGTACTCAAGATTAACAGGAGATTGAGTGAAAATGAGCATTTCACCCCCCCTTTAAGGTGGGTTTCCTGCAAAAAGCATATATCTCCCTTCAACTTAAATAAATTGGAAAATATTTTTATACTTTTCACTCGATTTAGTCCCTTTACGTTCCAACTAATTAATTTAACACTGGTGATATGTGTTATGGTGATAACACTATATGATGCATGGCATCCAAACCAGAAAAAAGGCAGAACAGTAGGATGGCATCCAACTCCGTATTCAGTTTATAGAACGGGGCAAGATTTTAGCGACTCAGGATTGAATGTGGACTACCTACCCTCCCTTTTCATAACACAAACACTCACTTAAGTTAAAGCAGGGTGGCAAACTCTTTTTAAATTTGAAACAAGTCCGACGCTCAATCCTTGCTGGTTGCAGACTTTGCACTAATGACCGTACTAACAAAGTCCATCGCCGCCTGCGGACTCTGGAATAAATGGCGCTGTCCTTGGAAGTCGACGCGGAGTCTGGCGGGATGCAACATTCCGTAGGTGATACCAGCATTGCGGAGTGCTGTTTTCACGTCTTTGAATTCAGCGCGGCGTCTCGCCACCTCAGCAGACATGTCCGGGAAAATACGAACCACAGCACCATTAAACTCCAAAGAGCCCAGTTCGCGACTCCACTTCAATATGAGTTCTTTGGTTTGGTAATGGAGTCGGACCAGCATATGTCTAGAAAAAGCGCTTTGTTGAGATTTTTGGCCGACACGATGAGCTCGATCAATTTCCAGAGATCGCTTAAAGGCGCAGTCTCCAAACAGTTCAGTAAAAAATGAGGTCACAAAAGCAACCGGACTTTGGCCCTCCGAGCCCTCTGGTATTCCAATAATCCTTAGATTTTGCCTCTGTGACTGGTTCTCCAGGTCATCCAGCTTGAGTTTGAGGTTAGTGTTTTCTGTTTGCAGCGTGCTGCACAAATTCTCCACCGCCATCAACCGGCCGTCTGAGTCGTTGAGTGCCTCTTCAATGTCCCCGATCTTTTGAGCTTGTGATGACAGGGTTGTTTGTAATGTGGAAACGGCAGAACGAATTTCAGACAGAAATTCAGATCGTAGTGAAGATATTTCTGAACGGATGGTGGATGAAATTAGGTCCTTCAAGGAAGCTGGCGTGATCTCTTCCTCCACCTGTACTGAAGCGCTAGCGTTAGCCTTAGCAGCTTGGTCGCTCCCTTTGTCAGTCAGCATTTCTACAATATTTCGCCCCGATTTTCCTGGTTTTGGCATTCTTCTTTATTAATGTAACATAAATCGAATATTTAGGGGAAAAAAATGACAGAATAAATAGCACTTCTGAAAAGAAAACAAATGAATGTTCACGGAGCGACTTCCAACCGGAAGTTCCGTTAAAATATATTTAAATCAAATATTTCAAAATAGGTTGAGCAGAAACATACCTTTCTTTTGAGTTGTGGATTTTCTGCTGTGTTGAATGCGAACTGTTGACTTGACTTTGCTAAAAAAAATAAAAATAAAAAAATAATAATAATAATAATAATAATGTTTAACAGTTGCAACATCTGTAGAATAACTGGTTCAAAATGCTGAACTTACCTTATGTTAAATCCAAATGTGGTTTAAGTAGGGAAATCCAAACACGTAATCCTAGTCACAGGCAAAAGTCAAACACAGGAAGGCAGTCCAAACTCAGGCAAACAAAACAGACAAGGGGCAGAGGCAAAACGGGTAATCCAGTGAACCGAGCTAAATCCAAAAACCAAAAGATGAGAGACAAGAAAACAACGCTCAGAAATGTAATATGAATAAGACAAGACTTCGCAGTGAGGGAGTGTGAAAACCAGGCTATTATAGTGTAAGTTAAACAAGGTAATGATACACAGGTGAATGAGTCCGGGCAGTGATTTATGGGAAATGTAGTTTGTGAGGGTCAAAAAATCACTTGTAATGAGAGATGGTTTACGTAGTTTAGTTTATTTTAAAGTTAAGACCAGGTTAAAATTCTGCCAAGGGGAAACATTGTTACCCTGTTTTCATAATTTAAAATTGTAAAAGGGACACCAACTCAAGGGTCATTGCAGGTCAACTCTTGAAACAGTTTTATAACAAACAAGGAGCATCTTTATGACAACATGTGTTGTTTCAACACACAGAGAAGAGTTATAGTTGAGCCTGTTTCAGGTCACGATAACAGTGAATCATTTTGCTAAAGCTGCCTGTAGGAATTTTCTTATTGTTCATTAAAACAAAGTCCAATCAAACTGTGTCTTATATCACCGGAAAGCTCGTGTTGTGCAGTTTCACATGTGCGTTGTTCGAGGCCCGAGAGAACAGAGGTCAAATAGGCCTTGTCGAGGTCATTCAAAGCTTTGTTGTTAAATTGTTTTCACCAAAATCTCTGTAAATCAGTAAAATCTGAAGCTATTTTCATTTTGTTTTGTATCAAATTAAAGGTGAGTATTTGATAAATGAAAGAGACCTGTATTGTTATTTTTCGTCACTACCTCTCCGTGTCGGAAATGGGAAATTTACGCGCCTGCTGCCTTCCTTGGATGTGGTAGACGTTTCTCAGGCTCCCTCTCCGGAATCGAACCCTGATTCCCCGTTACCCGTGGTCACCATGGTAGGCGCCGAATGTACCATTGAAAGTTGATAGGGCAGACATTCGAATGAGTCGTTGCCGCCGCGGAGGGCACGCGATCGGCCCGAGGTTATCTAGAGTCACCAAAGCGGCCGGAGCCGACCCCGGATGGGTTATGGATCTGATAAATGCACGCGTCCCCGACCCCACGAGGGGGGCCGGGTCAGCGCTCGTTTGCCTGTATTAGCTCTGGAATTGCCACAGTTATCCAAGTAGCGGGTGGAGCGATCAAAGGAACCATAACTGATTTAATGAGCCATTCGCAGTTTCACTGTACCGACCGTGTGCACTTAGACCTGCATGGCTTAATCTTTGAGACAAGCATATGCTAGGAAATTGTTCATTAAAACAAAGTGCAATCAAACTGTGTCTTATATCACCGGAAAGCTCGTTAGAGCGTACGCTGGCGTCTCACACAGGCAATGTGCAAACTGTAAACTGTTAACATGGGAGCCGAAATGAAAACGGACACGCCATGCAGCTGAGACGCTTACGCCACGCATCCAGTGTTTCACCAGCCTTATCCAGCGGATGTGGGCGTTTCACAGGTGAGGTTTGTATGCATCGCCTCACATTTGCGTTTGTATAGCGCGGTCTCCGTAGGCGGAGTCACATTACAACTTAATTAGCTGAGATGAGAACGACTGACATCTCTCTCTTTACATACATATTATATAAACTGAATATTTGTTTTTTATAAAAATTACTTCATTTAAAAGAAGAGAATTCAAGCTTCATGCCTGTGTGTCTGTATACCTGTTTGACTGAGTATTCGCTGAGTTACAGTTCATTTTCGGACGCGTTTCAGAATTGACTTCACTGACGGAGAGTAGGCAGAACTCGCATCATGTTTATTTTTCTTTATTTGGCGAAAAGCACAACACTTTGTTTTTATTATGAGCATACACAAAAAAATACACACTTAACAGGATTGATTGATGTATAACACAAGCATATAAGATACAAATTATTATTTTATTTATTTATTTTTTTGCACTCATAAGGAAAAAAACGAGCCTATCGCGCCAGCGTGATAGCCGACCCCAGGGGGTTAACTTAATTTATGGATATGTTCTGAGTGAATGTATGGTGTTGTGTCTGTCTTGAAGCTGCCGTGACACTGTAACTTCCTGCAAAGGATTAACAAAGGATCTATCTATCTATCTATCTATCTATCTATCTATCTATCTATCTATCTATCTAAGGACGCCATCCTCTTCAGGGCACTAAAGGACATCAGTGTGGGCACCGAACTCCGTTTTGACTACGGAGTGAAGAGGAAGTCCTTCCGTGGAGAGGGCCTGGACTGGCTGGATGGATGAGTCGGCCTGGTCCAAAGGTCTTCTGTTTTTCAGAGACATGCATCCATCCACCTCCTCTACAACACCCGTGCGTACGTGTTTTTTACCACGTTTGCAAAGATTTTATTTACTTTTTTTGTTAATAACCATTATGTATGTTTCTTTGTATATAGTTTTGTGTATTTCTGTTGTCCACTTTAATACATTTTATACATTTTTCATAAAATACAGTTGTGTTATTTTAACACACAGGTGAAATTCCCATATCGTTAAAGGAATTCAACAGCTTAAAACTCATTTTTAATTAATTTAATATTAACTTGCTCAGTAGTATTAATAGTTTTAAACCATTCTGTATGTTTATTGTATATAGGTTAGTGTATTTCTGTTGTCCACTTGTCATAAAATACAGTTATCAAGTTTAACTAGCAGCAGCTTTAGCAGGGCCACTAGCATAGCATATCAATGGTCTCTGTGTGTGTGTGTGTGTGTGTGTGTGTGTGTGTGTGTGTGTGTGTGAGAGAGAGAGAGAGAGTTGGGGGAGGTGTGCATCAATACACACAGAAGCACTTAGTAAGTTTAGGCTCAGATTAAAATACAGGTATTTTCTTTGCATTTGCATCTTAAAAATAAAGACTGAAAACGTACTCGGTTACTAACGTAACCTCGGTTCTCTCTAGAAGAGGGAACGAGTACTGCGTTTTATCAAAACGCTACGGGAAAAGTCTCTTTTCACGAAACACTGAAGCAAAAATTATCCTTTAATTTTTCATATATGTAAAACGCGTTGCGGCAGCAGCAGACAGCTGAAGCAAGACGGCTTGTCTGCTCATTGGCTGCTCTGCGGCAACTGCATAAGCCTATCGAGCGCAGGCTGATGCAACATCAGACCAATGAGGGCGCTTCGCGCCCTCCTCGCCACTTCCCGCCGAGACGGGCGTGGCTTACCTCTATAAAACAAGCTCGAGAAGGCTGACTCACTTGATTTTGATCGCCGAAGCGAACCAGAGTGAACCAAACGCACGGCAAGGGAACGCAGTACTCGTTCCCTCTTCTAGAGAGAACCGAGGTTACATTAGTAACCGAGTACGTTCTCTTACGAGAGTTCTCTCGTACTGCGTTTTATCAAAACGCTACGGGAACCCCTTGCAAAACGCCATGCGTGCTGGGATAAAAACACTGATCACCGGAAGCTATTTCAGGCATACAGTGCATAATCACCAGATAGACTCACACAGAGTCAGGGAATAAGGGGGGGAAGCCTTAATTCCCTATACTGTAGCGTCCGCAGGCTTAACATGACCTCACAGGGAGAGTCTACAGGACAGGAGGGGTCTCCTCCGTCCTTATATAGACATGTCCACAGACGCGAATATGACATCACATAGCCAGGGTAGGGAGCCTGCACTAATGTGGGAAAACGTGGGTCTTACACAGTTCAGCCCAGTATAGTCGGTATAGTATTACACCGACAAAAGCTTAGCCTGTAAGGCGGGAACCTCTAGGTTATAAAACCTGATAAATGTAGACGGAGAGGCCCAGCCTGCCGCCGTACATATATCCTGTAAGGAAATCCCGCTGGACCAAGCCCACGAGGAGGCAACGCCTCTCGTAGAGTGCGCTCTAACTCCCAACGGGCATTGAATGCCCTTGGCAGTATAAGCCAGCGCTATGGCGTCAACTATCCATCTGGATAGACTTTGTTTCGAAACAGCCGTTCCTTTGGAACGTCCGCTGAACGAGACAAAGAGCTGCTCTGTCTGTCTAAAGGCAGCAGAGCGGGACATATAAGTTCTTAAAGCCCTAACAGGGCAAAGAAAACTCGAGTCCCCTTCCTCACTCGACGCCGGCAGGGCAGCCAGGGAAATGACCTGAGCCCGAAAAGGCGTGTTGAGGGATTTCGGCACATAGCCGTGCTTAGGTTTGAGTATGACTTTAGAGTCATTAGGACCAAACTCCAAGCACGTCGGGCTCACGGAGAGCGCGTGCAGATCGCCTATGCGCTTCACTGAAGCGAGAGCCATCAAAAACACTGTTTTGAAAGACAAATGTTTGAGGCTGATTGACTGGATAGGCTCGAAAGGGGCACCTTTCATGGCCGCCAGGACCGTAGAAAGGTCCCACATAGGGACTGACGGAGGTCTGGGTGGATTCAGTCTCCTAGCTCCCCTGAGGAAGCGGATGACTAAATCATTCCTTCCTAGTGACTGACCCAGCGTTGAACCGAAGAACGCTGAAATAGCCGCCACATACACTTTGAGCGTGGAAGGGGATCTGCCCTTATCCAACAGCTCTTGTAGGAAGGAGAGAACCTCCGTTACCTCACATTCGAGGGGTGAAAGGCTCCGAGCTGTACACCAGCCGGAGAAAACCGACCACTTTGAAGCGTAGAGTCGCCTGGTCGACGGCGCTCTAGCCTCCGTGATGGTATTCATGATTCCCTCTGCGAGACCAACGGGTATCCGTTGAGCGCCCACACATGAAGGGACCATAGTTCCGGGTGTGGGTGCCAGATCGAGCCCCTGGCCTGCGAGAGGAGATCTCTCCTCAACGGCACTGGCCATGGAGCGATGTCTGCTAACTGCATCAGAACTGGGAACCATGCCTGGTTCTTCCAGAACGGTGCTACAAGCAGCACTGGGCATTTCGTTTTCCTGACCCGTTCCAACACCTGAGGCAGGAGGGAGACGGGGGGAAAAGCATATAGCGGGCAGCGCGGCCACTTTTGGGACAGCGCGCTGTCGGTCTTTGAAAAGAATGCGGGGCAGTGAGCGTTTTCGCGGGACGCGAATAGGTCCACCTCCGCTATGCCGAATCTCTCCCACAACAGCCAGACTGTTTGTGGGTGTAGAGACCATTCGCCCATAGGAACGTTGTTCCTGGACAGTCTGTCCGGGCCCACATTCAGCAGCCCGGGCACATGTACTGCTCTCAGCGAGCGCAGGTTGTGCTGAGCCCATAGCAGGAGGCGTTTCGCCAGCCTGTACAGGGGTATGGAATTCAGACCGCCCTGGCAATTTATGTAGGACACCACTGCCATGTTGTCCGAACGGACTATGACGTGTTGGTCCTTGATGTGGGGACAAAAACGCGTCAGCGCGTTGTGCACTGCCAGCATTTCTAGGCAGTTTATGTGTTGGAGCTTTTCCCGTTCCGACCATAGGCCGAAGGACGGTCTGCCCTCGAGCAGCGCTCCCCATCCCGAGGTGGATGCGTCCGTAGACACCATCCTCACCCTCGAGGAAGTCCCCAGGCTTACACCTGATTGGTACCAGTCGTTCGCCATCCAAGGCACCAGGGCTGTGACACAGTCCTGATCGACCTTGAGGCGTAATGACCGGACACCCACGCTCTGCGCGGAACCCGCGCTTTCAACCAGAACTGCAGCGGGCGCATGCGGTGCAAGCCCAGCCGGAGAACTGACGATGCTGAGGCCATGAGACCCAGCATCCTTTGAAATTTTCTGAGCGGGGTGAAAGCGCCGCGGCGGAAAGACATCGCCGCGCGCTGAATGTTCAGCACGCGCTGTGGCGACAGCCGCGCTGTCATAGACTGTGAGTCCAGAACTATACCCAGAAACGGAATCGTTTGGCTGGGGTTCAGTGAACTCTTCGCCCAATTGACCGTGATACCAAGATTCTCGAGGTGATCGAGTAAAATGGCTCTGTGCTCTATGAGCTGAAACCTTGATTGGGCTAGGATCAACCAGTCGTCCAAATAGTTCAGCACTCGCATGCCTCTGAGTCTGAGAGGAGGGAGCGCTGCGTCCATGCATTTCGTAAATGTACGAGGTGCCAGGGACAAGCCGAAAGGCAGGACTGTATACTGGTATGTCTGACCCTCGAAGGCGAATCTCAAGAATCGCCTGTGATGTGACGCTATCTGTATTTGAAAATACGCGTCCTTCAGATCTATCGACATGAACCAGTCTTCTCGGCGAACATGCGCGAGAATTTTGCTGGTTGTGAGCATTTTGAAACGCCGTTTCACTAATACTCTGTTCAGTCGTCTTAGATCCAGAATGGGTCTGATACCGCCGTCCTTTTTGGGGACTAGAAAGTATCTGCTGTATATCCCCTGTTCGCTTTGAACTCGGGGAACAGCTCTATCGCCCCTTTGCTTATCAGTTTTGATATTTCGGCGCGAAGTAGGTGTGCTACATTCAGCGGAACCGAAGTTTCGACACGCGCTGTGAAGCGCGGAGAGCGTTGACAAAACTGTAGCGAGAAGCCTCTCTTTATAATGCCTAAAGACCCAGTCCGAAATCCCTGGAAGCGCTGCCCATGCATCTGCATGGTTGGCTAAGGGCCGGATACAGAGCGCGCTCTGTTCGCCGTGCGACAGAGGTGCTATGGGGCTCACAAACATAGGCGTTATGCCTGCGGCATTTGAGGCGGGGGGCGCGCTTAATACAGCGGGCGGAGCGCTCGCCCTCGACCTTACAACAGTGTTTGGCTGAGTGAGGGGGGGCTGCGCGAGTCCCGTGGGACTCATGTGTGTGAGTAGATGTGGGCTGTGAGCGGGCACATTTACTGCTTGGGGCGCGCTGCTTGTGTAAGCAGCGCGCGCGCCCACAGGTCTCGTTTTTACAGAGAGCCTGTGATCTGATAGACATAGTGTTCGTGGGCACTGAGTAGTGGGCACTTTTACTATGTGGGGAGCGCAATCGACCTGAGTCGATTTTATTTGCGCGAGCCCTAAGTGCAGGGCTGTGCTTATGTGTAGGGATGTGCACTGAGAAGTGGGCATCGACACTACATTTATAGCACCATCGGCCGTGGCCGGGACACCAGAAATACCGTGAGTAAGTGTGGGCGCGGGAGAGCGGGCACAGTTACTGCAATGAGTGCACTGTCTGTCTGAGCAGAGTGAATGCACACAGGTTTCGTCTTCACAGAAACCACAAGGCATGCAGAACATAGTGTTTGTGGGCACTAGGCAGTGGGCACGTTCACTATGTTGCGTGCGTGATCGACCCGAGTCGAATATATGAGCGCGGGCCCTGTGTGAAGGGCTGTGCTAGTGTGTAGGAATGGGCACTAGCAGTGGGCATCTTCTCTACACATATAGCATCATTGGCCGTGCTCGTGGGCAGCAAAAAACACGTCTGCAGTTGCCTCTCGGGGAACAAACAGAGTGATTTGCATTCGGCGGCATAAATATTTTCTGCCGGCCGGCCTGGGGTTTGAACCTCCGATCGCCCGCGCGCAAGTCTAAGAATCTACCACTGGACCACAGTGAAGATACATAGACAAAATCAGCGCGAGTATTATCAACACTGGCGTTTGCTTGCAGGCGTGTACCACGTGCTCGTGGCCAGCAAAAAACACGTCTGCAGTTGCCTCTCGGGGAACAGACAGAGTGATTTGCATTTTCAGACGCCTGCAAAATGCCAGAATGTGAGAAGAGTGGAAATCGCCCAGTTTCAGCGGGGCTGAAAACACTCCATTCTCCTTTCGCCAGTGACGCGCGGGAACCGTAGAAACGGTGTTCGGTTGCAGGCAAGCGGGTACTACGCGCTCGCAGGCTGCAAAATGCATCTCTGCAGTCGCCTTCAGGGGACTTACAGAGCAAAGCATTGGCGGCATAAATATATATGCTGCTAGACCGGGATTCGAACCCCGGTCTCCCGCGTGAAGAACTCACTTGCTGCAATAATATTTCCAGTCGCCGAACAGGGAACTGAGAAATGTGAGAGAAAAGAGGTCAGACCGACCAACGGTGGGACTAAGAACACTCTTTTCTCCTTCGCCGGTGAATGACGCGTGCAGAGGCAGGGTAGCTTTTCTTGTAACGTAAAGAAAAACTAATCCCGCCCTCCGCTTCCAGGAAGGGCAGCCTCGGAAGGATGCCCGGTGAGTCCTCAGAGTCACCGTAGGCAATTGGCTCGGAGTGAAGGCGTTCGCCGTCAGCGAGCGCGAGCACTGCATGAGAAGGCATCTTGAAAAAGACGCAGCTCTTTTAGGGGTGTGTGTTGCAAAGCAAACACACACACACACAAACACAAGAACAAGAATGTAAAGGATATGGCGTCGGAAAGCGCAGCAGGTACGGCGGTAGAAGGCGGCGTTGGCCAGCGGCTTCAAGGGCTCGTCCCGCTGAAGTGCTTGCATCAGACGACGCGTGCTTCCTCGTGATCCAGCGATGCGTGCGCTTCGCTGAAGAGATTAAAATCAAGTGAGTCAGCCTTCTCGAGCTTGTTTTATAGAGGTAAGCCACGCCCGTCTCGGCGGGAAGTGGCGAGGAGGGCGCGAAGCGCCCTCATTGGTCTGATGTTGCATCAGCCTGCGCTCGATAGGCTTATGCAGTTGCCGCAGAGCAGCCAATGAGCAGACAAGCCGTCTTGCTTCAGCTGTCTGCTGCTGCCGCAACGCGTTTTACATATATGAAAAATTAAAGGATAATTTTTGCTTCAGTGTTTCGTGAAAAGAGACTTTTCCCGTAGCGTTTTGATAAAACGCAGTACGAGAGAACTCTCGTAAGAGAACTAGATATGGGTGGTCAATAAAATATTGCTAAACATTGCATGTTGGAAATATATTTAAAAAATGAGAAGAGTAGACCATAATGAGATATAAAATATTTATTTTTATTTAAAACAAATAATCATTCATCCTCCTCCTCTTCTTCTTCGTCATCTGCAAAATACTGAAGAGAAATACAAATCAAACGAAAAATTAATAACACAATTGCAACTATGGACATATTCAATGTAGGCTGTCAAACTCTCTTACCTCATCAAAATCCTCCTCGTGAGGAAGAGGTAGTGGAGGAGATGGGGCGGATGGTTGGGGCTGTTGGGAGGAGGAGGAATACAATCTCCGAAGAGATTGCTTCATGGCCTGTGAGGTTTTCTGTATCTGCGAAATCTTTGACGGATGATCCGAAGAGGCCGGCAGAAGAGATGGGGGCGTCGAGGAACGCGGAGCAGAGCGTCAGCCATAAGTGTCTCTCCGCTACGGTGAAAGAACACATGATCCACCCTATGGCCTGTGCAGCGGACTTGGTGGCGTGAAGAGCCAGATCCGTGGCGCTTCTCAAGTCCGGCACGCAGATAGCTTCCGGTCCTTCCTTGTCCAGTTTACGGAGAAGATCGGTCTGAAAGATTTGCAAAATGGCCATCATGTGTAATGCGGATGCAGCCTGTCCAGCGGCGGTGTAAGCGCGACTGTGCATAGCTGAAGTCGTGCGGCAAGCTTTAGAAGGCAGCGCCGTCTTAGCATGCCATCCAGCAGAGGGTGGGCAAAGATGGGCTGCTACAGCTTCTTCCACTGGAGGAAAAGAGAGACCACGGAGAATGCTGCTGAAACAGAGGTGCGTACTCTGGCTGAGAAAGGGGCGTTCCAGGACTTCACAACTTCTTCGTGAATCTTAGGAAGAAAAGGCACAGGTCTAGAAGACTGTGAAACGTGGTCCCTTTGCAGGAAACATCCATCCAGCCGGTTGTGCGCAGGTTCTGCGGGCACCGCCCACTCAAGGCCGAGGCTCGCTACGTGAGTAGACGCGTTAGCTCAGATTCAATGCTGGCCCTCTTGTCAGAAGATTCACGAGCAGAGAGAGCGAGATCAATAGAGCTCGACCAATCCTCACTGCCCAACGCCAGGATAGAGCAGCTGTCATCCCCCAGAAACGTGGCTTCCTCGTCGTCATCCATGACGGAAGCGGCGGCAGACGGCGGCCGCTATCCGGCAGATAGAGGCTCAGGCGAAGCAGGCGTGGAAGCTGGCGGGCGAACCGGCGAGCTTCCACAGGCTGTAGGAGGTTCAGGGACCCGCTGAGAGCGGCGCTTCTTACGGTGCGGCGTTGCAGCGGGCAGAGGTGCAGACTCAGTGAATGATGCCAGGCGAGTCCTCAGTCACCATGGGTAACAGCTCGCAGTGAGGCTCTTTTAGAAACTGTTAGTTCTTTTAGTGGCTCTTTTAGAAAGGGAGTGTGCGTCACGGCGGCGAACACACACTAGCAGAGAAAAGGATATTATACGCCGGATAGCGTAGCAGGAACGGCGACTGAAGGCGGCGAGTTGTCGGCCAGCGGCTTCAGGTGCAAAGGCTCGTCCCGCAGAAGGCTTTCTCAGACGGCGCGGCTTCTTCTTCTCCGGATCCAGCGATGCGTGCGCTTCGCTGAAGAGATGAAAAATCAGTGAAATCAGCCCATCAAGCTATATTTATAGGCCCAGGCCACGCCCGTTTCGACGTGACTCAGTGGGCACGGGGGCCTCTCTCGATAGGCTGCTGCAGTTGCCGCAGGGCAGCCAATAGGCACGCGAGCTGTCTTGCCTATGCCTGCATGCTGCCGCAACGCGTTTTACATTATTTCAAAATTAAGGATTATTTTTGGCTTCAATATCTCGCGGAAAAGAGATTTCCGCATAGCGTAAGATATTACGCAGTACTCATTCCCTCTTCTAGAGAGAACCGAGGTTACGTTAGTAACCGAGTATGTTTCATTGTCTCTCCACTCTTGCTCGACCATGTGCGGAGGAGAGAGTGACCTAATTACACTAAAACATCGTGTAACTCTTTAATTTGAACTTTTTTCACAAAAATCCTTTTATACATCTGTCCTTTCACTTATTTACTAACAATTTGTTTTTTTCAACGGCAGTCTATTTAAGGGGGCGCACGCTCACTCTCTCACACTTCACTTGTTGAATGTGCAGACACGTCGATCGCTCTGTAGTATCGAATTTAAAAAAGAACACTATTTAAGACAGATTCATTAGAAAAATATATTGTATATATTCTTATTATATAAATATATATTTTTATTATTTAAATATATAATATATTTCCCTTTATTTATCTTTTTTGTTTACATTATTTTGCAAGCCTGCCTGAAGAAGGTATTACATATACCGAAACAGAGGGGTTACCAGAATGTCATGTTTGGGGGGGCAACATAAACATTTGAAAAAAAATCAGCGCAAAATTAAGCTATACTACACATCTGCTTTAGTGCATATGGGTGATTCCCTTTTAGGTCCCTTTTTTTAATATATATAAATAGTTATATTTCTGATCATTTCATGTGATAGTGGATTAGTCAAACCTTTAAGAAAATACATTTTCCCACCTCAGGCATGAAATTCTAATCGATATTGAGTGTTTTTTCTTACTGAAAGTTGTTTTGGGGTTCAACCCCGTCACAGACCACTTGGACCCTGTTTAAATATGATTTAAAAAGATTTAAGTAAATTCTTGTAGAAGCTTTTCAATGAGATGTCCCTTGTTTGATATCATTTATTGCACGTAGAATTTTATTTTTAAATACTCACCATTTTAATACCAAATCAGGTCATGAAAACTGTATCTAACATTGGTCTTCATATCTTATCACAAAATGTGCATTAACATTAGGATTTAATCAGGCTTTCATATTTTTTCCGACTGTCCTTTAAATTCTGCACACAGCAAAACAAACATTGACCTAATTTGTCTTCTTATCACGAAAATATTAATAAAAACTATCAAATAACAGGGTTGAACTCAGCATAACGGGGTTGAAAATAACAGGGTTGAAGTGATGATCATTATTTCAATATAGTATGGATTTCTTACCTGTACAATTAATAATAATCAACCTGAACTATGGTCTCTCAAACACAAGGGGCAGCACTTGAGTTGCCAGTCCAGGGTATTTGTCAAGGCTGCTAACAGAAAACATTACATTTTCCATCAAGAGTCTCTATGGTATCTAGTTATGATATGTTATCAAATTGTGAGGTATAGGCTAGGAGCATAAGCAATAGGCCTAGAACTAGTAATGACAGCTGTGGTGCAGTAATCATGATCATTGATAATATCTCAAATCATTTTGTTAGCATTAGTTAAGCACAGCCTCATTTCAGAATATCTTCCCTGTAAGATCTTTTTTAGTTGATGTCACAATAGAATGCAACCCAACGTCAACTAAAAAGAGTTACATGTTAAATTATTGACTTTATAGATCTTATTAATAACTTAATTCCACATTTGGTTTTGTGGGAATCCAGATTTATTAAAATGTTTAATTTAGGTTTACATTGAATTTAGCAGGTTAAGGTTAGGTATAAATTATAATTATCAGAGTTTTCTAGCAAAAGACTCTGATCAGTCCTGTTTTACTGAAACTCTTGGAGTTTGTGTTTTAGCAAGAAAGTCCAGCCAGTCCTGTACTCGGGTCTCAGTGTTTGAATAGATATGCTGAGTGGATTAGGGTGGGCAATGCTCTCAGTCTAAAACCAGTTCCTAAACCTGTCTTTTTCGGTTCCTGCCCCTAAATGTATATAAACTGTAAGAGAACATTCACGTCAGGCTTGGTGACTGCAGCTACCGAAGGCTCGTGTTCTCAATAAAGAAACCTGCTGAAGAAACAACCAAGTCTCCTGGTCTTTTCGATTCTAAGTTCACAACAGTTTGCATATTTGTCACATTATATACACATTATATATATACAAGGGTGAGGCATATAACTTTCTGCCACCAGTATGTTACCAAGGGAACCGTTCCTTTAACCCTCAGGGGACCACAGTGTTTTGGGGGCCTTTGAGATGTTCTGACATGCCTTGACATTTGTGCTTTTTTCAGTTATTTATAAACATGTTAATGGCAAAGGTGTAAATTCACTCTATATAGCACAAACAGGGCTACCATAATATGCGAGCAACGTGTATGTAGATGTTTGTATTTTTAAGAGAATAATGTTTATGCGTGGTTATTGGAAAAAATTAAAATGAAAGTTGCTGAATTAAGACCACAAAACACATATTAAATATGTGTCCACAAGACTTTTGACTAATGGATGTTGTCCCTTTGTGTTCTAGCTTCAAAATTATGTGAAAATAGTTTTGCTTTATCGTTCACAAAAAAAAATACATTGATTTAAATGGTGTAAAACAGGTTTTGCTTGGAAAGCCAATATGCAAGGGGGAGGAGTAGTTTACACCTTAGATTGCATAATCTCTGCATAATCTCCCCACCCATTCTGCATAATGACTGCCTAATGAGCCATTCATTCAGGTGTGACACTGACTGAGCCACAATGCAACGACAAAAGATGTATTTAGAAGAAGACTTATATTGACCATTTAAGATTTCGCTTACATTTCTCTTGTAAATATGTTTTGCTATTTTATTAAAAATGTTACAATTACAACAATAATTACAATTTCAACAATATTTCAAGTGTACTCTTTCTTTGTAAAAAAAAAAAAAAGAAAAAAGATTATAGGCCTAAATTTTATCATATGTATTCATTAGTTTGAATATAGCCAACATTGGAACATCTAACATCTTAGTCTATGACTTTATTTTTGACAAAAATAGTATTTTTTTTTTTTTTTGCAGTTTAATACGTTGCTTATACAAATACATTTTTTTCAACATATTCCAGTGGATTTTTACTCATCTCAGTAGGCTATAGCAAAGCAGTTTATTCTTTCACACACAGACACGCGATTCATATTCAGGCTAAACAGTCTTTACAAATATGTACCCTTCATTCATCTCACAGAAAGGCGAGTCATATTATAGAAATGCGATTCATCTTTTTGCGGTTTGCATAGGCCTACACTAACGTTATTCCATAACGTTATTCCACACGTGAGAAAAGAAAACAGCCTACCTCACTCCTCAGCGCAGCGGGATCTGCTCCTCATATCAGGAGATATTGCTCCTCATCAGCACTGTTCTGAGGAATCGTTTCTCCATAAGGTAGGCTATATTATGCCTCACTCGATCGCGACGCGCTGTGTTTACAGCTGATGGGCGTTTCACACCCCTCAGAATTTGCGTTTGAATAGCACGCGCTCTCCGGGGAGTGGTCACATTACTGTGAATGAACTCCTAATTAGCTCGACAGGAGTCGCTCTCTTTTTATACAGATTACAGAAACTGAGAATATTTGTTTTTTATATAAGTTACTTCTTTTAACAGATGCGATCTCAAGCTTTATGCCCGTGGGTCTGTTTGCCTGTTTGACTAAATTTTCGCGGAGTTATTGATCATTTTCGAACGCGTTTCAAATGGGAGTTCACGGACAGAGGGAAGGCAGAAATCGCATCATGTTAATTTTTCTTTATTTGTCAAAAAGCAAAACACTTTATTTTTATTGTGAGTATACAGAAAAAAAATAGAAACTGAACAGGATCGATTGATGTATTACACGAAAATGAAAGATCAAAATTAACAGAGCATTTGGTGTTTATTTTCATTGCTAAAAAAAAAAAACGAGCAAAACGCGCGGGCGCGTTTGTGGTCCCCTGAGGGTTAAGCAAGGGGGAGAGCAAAAAAACTAGCTACTAGTCCCCATTTCAGGCGCTGCGTCATATCATTACGCCTGCTGGACTCATGGTACGGCAGCAAAGTTTCTTGATTATTACGCAGGAATGAGAGCATAGTTCCTAGCCATATCAGCCTAGAAAATCACAACTTTACATTTTCCGTCGGTCTTAGTACACGATGTAACTACAGAAGAGTCAAGTTTTAAATAGGAAAAACATCGAAACTCGTTGGTCATTTTTTTGAGAGAGATGCTAATGGTCTTGTCCGATTCAATGATCTATGCTAAGCTATGCTAAAAGTGGTACCGCCAGACCCGGAGTTCGGCTGAATAGATTCGAAAACGGTAAAACGTACTCGGTTACTAACGTAACCTCGGTTCTCTCTAAAAGAGGGAACGAGTACTGCGTTTTTTGTAAAAATGCTACAGGAAAAACTCTTTTTTCACGAAATACTGAAGCAAAAAATTATCCTTAATTTTTATACATGTAAAGCGCGTTGCAGCAGTACTCAGCTATGGCGAGACGGCTTGCTCGCTCATTGGCTGCTCTGCGGCAACTGCATAAGCCTATCGAGCGAGGCCTGAGGTGACGCTTCGCGCCCTCCTTGCCATTTCCCGCCGAGACGTGTGTGGCTAACCTCTATAAAAGGAGCTCGAAAAGGCTGATTCACTTGATTTTCTTTGCCGAAGCGAACCAGAGTGAACCGTACGCACGGCAGAGAACGCAGTACTCGTTCCCTCTTCTAGAGAGAACCGAGGTTACGTTAGTAACCGAGTACGTTCTCTTACGAGAGTCCTCTCGTATTGCGTTTTTTGTAAAAACGCTACGGGAACCCCTTGTAAAACGCCGTGCGTGCTGGGATAAAACACCGATCACTGGAAGCTAAGCCAGGTGTACAGTGCATAACCACCAGATAGACTCACAAGAATCTGGGAATAAGGGAGGGGGACCTTAATTCCCTATACTGTAGCGTCCGCAGACGTAAACATGACCTCACAGAGAGAGTCTAGAGACAAGAGGGGATTCCCTCCATCCTTATATGGTTGCGTCAGCAGACGCGAATATGACATCACATAGACAGGGTGGGGAACCTGAACTAAATGTGGGAAATTTGGGCCTTACACAATTCTGCCCATAAGACAGTCGGTAGCGCGTTGCGCATGCAATTTCAGTGTTCTAGTTAGACAGCTGAATTGACTACACCGATAGTAGCTTAGCCTGCAAGGCGGAACCTCTAGGTTGTAAAACCTAATAAATGTAGACAGCGAGGCCCAGCCTGCCGCCGTACATATATCCTGTAAGGAAATCCCGCTGGACCAAGCCCACGAGGAGGCAACACCCCTCGTAGAGTGCGCTCTAACTCCCAACGGGCACTGGAGGCCCTTGACAGTATAAGCCAGCGCCATGGCGTCAACTATCCATCTGGATAAGCTCTGTTTCGAAACAGCCATTCCCTTGGAACGTCCACTGAACGAGACAAAGAGCTGCTCAGTCTGTCTGAAGACAGCAGAGCGGGACACGTAAGCTCTAATAGGGCAAAGAAAACTTGAGTCCCCTTCCTCACTTGATCCCGGCAGGGCAGACAGGGAGATAACCTGAGCCCGAAACGGCGTGTTGAGGGACTTTGGCACATAGCCATGCTTATGTTTGAGTATGACTTTAGAGTCATTAGGTCCAAACTCTAAGCACGCTGGGCTCACGGAGAGCACGTGCAGGTCACCTATGCGCTTCACCGAAGCGAGAGCCATCAAAAACACTGTTTTGAAAGACAAATGTTTGAGGCTAATAGATTGGATAGGCTCGAAAGGGGCACCCTTCATGGCCGCCAAAACTGTAGAAAGGTCCCACATAGGGACTGAAGGAGGTCTGGGTGGATTCAGCCTCCTAGCTCCCCTGAGGAAGCGGATGACTAAATCGTTCCTTCCTAGTGACTGACCCAGCGTTGTTCCAGAGAACGCTGTAATAGCCGCCACATAAACTTTGAGCGTGGAAGGGGATCTGCCCTTATCCAACAGCTCCTGTAGGAAGGAGAGAACCTCCGTCACCTCACAATCGAGAGGTGATAGGCTCCGAGCTGTACACCAGCCGGAGAAAACCGACCACTTTGAGGCATAAAGCCGCCGAGTCGACGGCGCTCTGGCCTGAGTGATGGTATTTATCACTCCCTCTAGCTAGTCCAAGACCGAAGAAAACGTCCATTCCACCATTGGAGAGCGGGTTCGCAGACGGTGGTCCGCGGACGAGCGCGCCGGCCCCCCGAAATTTTTTGGGGGCCGGCCGACGCCGCACCCCGACCGCGCCCGGGCGCCCGACCCACGCGGGCAGTCGCGAGGGGCCCCAGCGCCCTCGGGGGCCCGACGGGAGGCCCCCGTTGTCCTAGACCCCCGGAAGCAGTTCGGCCTTCGTCCTGGGTGGGGTGACCGGTCCCACTAACCCACTATTTGTCCGTTTGACCACTGTTTTGGGCGGACCCCCCCCCCGCCCACCCCCCCGTCCCACGAACCCACTATTTGTCCAATAACCCACTATATGGCGCAAACGTCCCGTTGACCCCCCCCCCCCCCCCACTCCCAGGCCACGCCCCCGTCCCACGAACCCACTATTTGTCCAATAACCCACTATTTGCCGGAAACGTCCCGTTGCCCCCCCCAACACCCCCCGTCCCACGAACCCACTATTTGTCCAATAACCCACTATTTGCCGGAAACGTCCCGTTTTGCTGGGCTAGGCTCCTCCTGCAAAGAGCGAGATGGTCAAAGAATCAGCGAACACGCCCACTCGTCAGACAAACGGTTAAACGGACCCATCAAAAGTTGGACTTACCGAAGCGGACTCACTCGGGTCACCCTCTTCCTCTTCCGTCTGCGGAGGGGTGGCGGCGGGGGGCGGCCGCTTACGCCTGGCCACCTTTGGACCGGAGGAGGAGGTGGTGGGGCGCTCCGGCCTGGAGGAGGTGGTGGGGCGCTCCGGCCTGGAGGAGGTGGTGGGGCGCTCCGCGGTCCCCGGAGGGGCATCCTCACCCTCCACGGCTGACTCGAACAGCCTCCGCTGCTCCGCGGCCTGCTTGGCGTCTAGATTCAACGCGTAGAAGCGGTCAGCCGTGGAGGTGTCATGGCACATGAACCTGGACACCTTGTGCCTGTCCCCGGGGCTGTGGGTGTTCTTGGCCTGTACAGAGAGGAAAGCACAGTTGGAAACAAACATGCGCACGTCAGAAGTTCACAAGGCAGAAACACGGGCTGGGAAACTCACGTGGGTTGCGATGGAGGTCCTCACGTCGGTGAATGTCGGAGCTCCTGGCAGCTCCATCCCAGCCCATGCCTCCTGAAAATATTGGTTTAGATTTTTACAGGAGCTGGGCTTGGAGGTGAAAAAGAAGTAGTGGGCGTCGCTGCCGCCCACTAACTCCTTTCTCATGGCCAGGAATTCTGTCAGCCACCCGTACTCCTCCTCAGTCAAGGCCAGCTGAGCGGCCCCGAACGCCTGGTTGGTCTTGTGGGAAGCAATCTGTGGAAACAGCGAAAAACGACACAAGAGACGTAAGAGAGAGAGAGAGAGAGAGAGAGAGAGAGAGAGAGACAGAGAAACCACTCACATTAATAACGTAGCATCCTTCCATTGCCCCCTGTCGCGCTGCCTCCACCTCCCCAATGGTCATATTTTGGAACACCCCACCGCGATGCCCATAGATACAGGCGAGGTAGGCGGTGAGGTGCCCATAAAATGACCACTGGTCCTTCCTGTTGCTAGTCACCTTGAGACGGGCTGTGAGGGAAAAAAAGACAAGCGTTAAGGGGCATGTGTGTGTTTGTGGTACGCCAAGGTCTGAGAGGTAAGAGGAGGCAAAAACTTACCCAGGATCTCCGGAATGGCGACCTTGGTGGAGGCAACGCACTGGCGGAGAGCGGCCTTCGGGATGAGGTGGCCCTCCTTGGCCTGTTTGACCGCCACCTCATGCACGACCACCCTCCGCCTGACAGAGCGGATCAAATTCTTGATCTCCCTGTTGAGACCGACCATCACCGTGCGGGAGAGCCGGCAGTTGGGCGGCGGGGTCTCGGTCACGTAGGCCAGGAACTGAGAAACGTTCTTTAAATACATTTGCACCGTCGGCTCCGCGATCTTGGCCTGGTTCAGGGAGTTGTGCCAAGACCGCATCCTCGCCGTCTGGTTCAGGAAGGCCAAGCTGGCCAGGTCCGTGTGCCCCGCCGCCATGTAGGCCAGAAAATTCCGGATGTGGAAGACCTTCGAACCCACGTTGTTCACCAGCCTCGGAGTGGGGTCGGCGCCCTCCTGGTGGCCGCGGAACTCCTCGAGGAGGAGATCTGCGAAAAGAGAGAAAACAAACACAAGAGCAAATGGGGTCAGAACAAAAACACTGGGGTCGGAACATTGGACGCAGAGGGAGAAGAGATAAAGTACTCACTCAGAACTGGCACGTGGTCAGGGAACGGGTACTTCTCCTGCTGAGGTGGCTGGGCGGGGGCGAGAGGCTGCTCGGCTGGGGCCTCGCCGGCCGGCTCTCCGGATGTCCCGGCACGGGGCTCACCTTCCTCCTCCTCGGCCTCTTCCCTCTCGGGGGTGCCGAGAGCGGCCATGAGTCTCCCGGTCACCCTGGCGACATGGGCGGAGGCGCTGGGCTGCGACCTCCTCCTCAACAATCGGTAGCGGCGGGTCACGTCCCTGAGTGCCCGGTTCAGGGTGTCCACCTGCCCGTTGAGGTCGGCCACGTTGTCCCTGAGGCTGGTGATGAGGCGCATGCAGCCAGGGTTGCTGCAGGGAAACTGCGGAGCGTTAGGGTCGTCGTCGTCGTCCACCGGCATCACCTCCTCCGGAGCAGCGGTTGTGGGATCCTCCAGGTCCAGGGATGAGGCCAGTGGCACCGTCGGGTTGGTCGCCCTCAGCTTGGCGAGGTCCCCCAAGATCTTCGTCCGCTTCAGAGCCTGCATCGTCTGCCGACGAGCTGCGGCCGTCAGCTCTGTGTGGCCCTTAAGGTGGCGGTCCATCCGGGAGCTGAATTTGCAGCATGCAGCCACCGGGCAAGGGCCCTTCCGGACGTCCACCCTCCCGGATGGAATGGCCAGCAGCAGCTTGCGCTCGGCCTTGTTGCGGACCCCGTGGCTGGTGGTGAGGTGCTGGCTCAACTGGTGGTAGGCCCTGTGGCAGAGCGGACAATCCTCGATTCCCATCGTTGGCGTCGTCTGTAGGTGAATAAAAGTGAGGAACGCGTCAAGAACCTGGTGCAATGTGGTTGGGTGTGTGAGTGTAAAAAAACCTTGTGGAGTATGAGTTTGAATGACAAAGATTGATCCATCTATAAAGAATAAAAAATATGAGTCAGCTTCTGACAATTGTACATGGGGCTTCATTGATGTCAAAACATTAAATGAATACAAATGTTAGGCCTTCGGGGGAACTTGGTATTAAATAACTTCCCCGGATTGATCAATTTAGGCCCGAAAAAAAAGTAAAATAGTCACGTACGTGTAATAACGTTTAAAAAAGCTATGTACAATACAACATCATTGCACGATAACACTTTATAGTACAATTTAAGATGATTTACGACTGCATAAACTATGAAGTTAGAGAATAAGGTTAGAGAATCTCACCTTCACTTGTCAAACGTCAGCAGATGTGATCAGTTGAGCGAAATGGTGGGTGTACAGACGCTTGTTTGGAACCAATCCCCAGCCTCGTTAATTGGCACGACAACTGATTTTAAAACAAAACAATCTCCAGACGCTATGTCCAGACAAATGGGTTACTTTCGTTTTTGGTCGTGCCCCTTGCTCCACGTTCCCCAAACTCGAATCGATCACAGCGCCGGACGAGGCCTTTCCAAAGAGCCCACCCACAATGTCCAGCTCACCAGGGTCCCCGAGTTACAGCCGTTCGAAGTCGGGGTCCCAGCGACCGGGGCCCGTGACTCTTGCGTTCAGGAGAGGGTCCCCGCGGGACATCCTCACCCGAGTTTGAGCTCTCTGCGTCTTCGCGCTGCCAAGATACGAGCCGTTTTGTCCCAGGGGTCAAGAGGTCACCGGCGGACGCCATTTTGATTTGCGCGCCGTGGTTTTCGGCTAATATCTTGGCCAAAACACCACCAAAAATCACGAAATTTTTACCATTCTTTTCAGCACGATTAGACGGTTCCATAGAGCTCGGTGCACGCCGGATCCGTCGAGTTTTGGCCTTGATAATTGCGTTCTTTTTGTCTGTATCTCGGGGCCCCAGGGGCCCACGAGGCCGTGGGTGGTCTCAAAGTAAAGGTCTCGTCCCGTTCTACACGATAAAACGTTAGGTGTCCATAGGACCCAGTGGGCCATCGTGAAAAATAAAAATAATCTTTCATTTTTCAGTCACCATCCACAATCACTGGACTCATCACAAACGGGGGTTAGGAAACGCTTAGGAAGGGGCTAGGGCCCTCAAACTCGGGGGCCCGACTCAGGGGCACTAGACGACGGAACTCGCCGAGTTTCGGGCTCCTGCGACTTTCCGTCTCCTTACGGGGGCCGTCCCACGGCCCATTTAAAAGGCATAGCGGTTTCGCGGACGAGCGTCCCTTTTCCGACCTCGTGACCCCTGAACGAGGTCCCAGGGGCCCCAAACTTTCCCGCCCGCACCAGGGGGCCGTGGCGAGTCGGAAAACGGCGCCCCCTAGTCGATCGGCCCTTCCGAAGCGGCGTCCACGAAACCACGGTGGAAAACCCATTCATTTAATGGGCGAGTGGGATTTTGATGGAAATGTCCCAGGGGCCCCAAATTCGGCACGGTGGCCCCAGGGCCCGCCCCGAGTGACGTACCGAAAGCACCGGGCCCTAGAGTGGAGGCAAATATTTTTTAGCCTCTATGCAAAATCTCTCCCTGGCCTGACTCTCACACTGAAACAGCCTTTCCAGCCTTTGAATGATTTGGTGGCGGGGGAGGGGCGATTTTTCGCAAAGGCCCCAGGGCCCCACGCTTCGGGGCCCCGCGTCAGGGGCCCCTGGAGAGTCGGAATCTGAAGTATCGAGGTAACACGACCCTCCGTCTGCGTACGGGGGCCGTCCCACGGGCCATTTGACGGCGTAGCGGGTTCGCGGACGAGGGGCCCTTTTTCGACCTCACGACCCCTGAACGAGGTCCCAGGGGCCCCAAACTTTCCCGCCCGCACCAGGGGGCCGTGGCGAGTCGGAAAACGGCGCTCCCTAGTCGATCGGCCCTTCGGAAGCGGCGTCCACGAAACCACGGTGGAAAACCCATTCATTTAATGGGCGAGTGGGATTTTGATGGAAATGTCCCAGGGGCCCCAAATTCGGCACGGTGGCCCCAGGGCCCGTGCCGAGCGACATATCAAAAGCATATGATGGTGGGGGAGGGGCGATTTTTTGCAAAGGCCCTAGGGCCCCCACGCTTTGGGGCCCCACGTCAGGGGCCCCTGGAGAGTCGGAATCTGTAGTATCGGGGTACCACGACCCTCCGTCTGCGTACGGGGGCCGTCCCACGGCCCATTTAAAAGGCATAGCGGTTTCGCGGACGAGCGTCCCTTTTCCGACCTCGCGACCCCTGAACGAGGTCCCAGGGGCCCCAAACTTTCCCGCCCGCACCAGGGGGCCGTGGCGAGTTGGAAAACGGCGCCCCCTAGTCGATCGGCCCTTCCGAAGCGGCGTCCGCGAAACCACTACGGCGAATACATTCATTTAATGGGCGAGTGGGATTTTGACAGAAATGTCCCAGGGGCCCCAAACTCGGCACGGTGGCCCCTGGGCCCGTCCCGAGCGACATACCAAAGGCGCTAGGCTCTAGAGCGAAGGCAACACTTTCCCGCCCTTTTAACCCTAATCTCGGCCTTGTGCCTCCTCCACTCATGTAACCTAAGAGCCTTTTGAGTGAAAGTTGGTTATAAGTGGCACACTTTTTTCAGGAAGGTCCTAGGGCCCCACGCTTCGGGGCCGTGAGTCGGGGGCCCCTGGAGAGTCAAAATATCAAATCTCGACGTGATACGACCCTGCGTTTCCGCACGGGGGCCGTCCCACGGGCAATTTGACGGCGTAGCGGGTTCGCGGACGAGGGGCCCTTTTTCGACCTCGCGACCCCTGAACGAGGTCCCAGGGGCCCCAAACTTTCCCGCCCGCACCAGGGGGCCGTGGCGAGTCGGAAAACGGCGCCCCCTAGTCGATCGGCCCTTCGGAAGCGGCGTCCACGAAACCACGGTGGAAAACCCATTCATTTAATGGGCGAGTGGGATTTTGATGGAAATGTCCCAGGGGCCCCAAATTCGGCACGGTGACCCCTGGGCCCGCCCTCAGCGACATATCGACGGCGCAGGGTGATCGTGGCGATTTTTCCGTCGGACGTCAAAAACTGGCCACAGGGGGCGCCGTGGTAGGTCAAAGGGTCGCATACGTGTGCATTGTGGGTAATTCGTGAAAAAAAAAAAATAGTGGGTTATTGGACAAATAGTGGGTCCGTGGGACGGGGGCGTGGCCTGGGAGTGGGGGGGGGGTCAACGGGACGTTTGCGCCAAATAGTGGGTTATTGGACAAATAGTGGATTCGTGGGACGGGGGCGTGGCCTGGGAGTGGGGGGGGGGGGTCAACGGGACGTTTGCGCCAAATAGTGGGTTATTGGACAAATAGTGGGTTCGTGGGACGGGGGTGGTGGTGGGGGTGTTTGGGGGGGGGGGGGGGGCATTTGCCCAATATAGTGGGTTATTGGACAAATAGTGGGTTCGTGGGTTGGGGGGGGGTGGTCCTGGGGTCAATATGCTCTCTGTCGCCCACTAGATGTGTCCGAACAACCACTATCCCGTGGCAAGTAGGTAGTGATCCATGAATTGGGGGGTTAGCACAAAAGGCCCACTTCCCACCAAGCTAGTGGGCATCTGTCATCCCAATTCACACTACGATCCCTCCGGCCCATTATGCGTCCAATGGCAGCTTATTAACATGGGCTTTTTTCCACGAACCCACGTTTTGGACTACCTCTGCGAGGTCAACGGATATCCGTTGAGCGCCCACACATGAAGGGACCACAGCTCCGGGTGTGGGTGCCAAATCGAGCCCCCGGCCTGCGAGAGGAGATCTCTCCTCAATGGCACTGGCCATGGAGCGATGTCTGCTAGCTGCATCAGGACTGGAAACCATGCTTGGTTCTTCCAGAACGGTGCTACAAGCAGCACTGGGCATTCTGTTTCCCTGACCCGCTCTAACACCTGTGGCAGGAGGGAGACGGGGGGAAAAGCGTATAGCGGGCAGCGCGGCCACATCTGGGACAGCGCGCTGTCGTTCTTGGAAAAGAACACGGGGCAATGAGCGTTTTCGCGGGACGCGAATAGATCCACCTCCGCTCTGCCGAATCTCTCCCACAACAGCCGGACTGTTTGTGGGTGTAGAGACCATTCGCCCAGGGGAATGTTGTTCCTGGACAGTCTGTCTGGGCCCACATTCTGGAGCCCAGGCACATGCACTGCTCTCAGCGAGCGCAAATTGTGCTGAGCCCATATTAGGAGGCGTTTCACCAGCCTGTACAGGGATGTGGATCTCAGACCGCCCTGGCGATTTATATAGGACACCACGGCCGTGTTGTCCGAACGGACTACGAATGTGTTGGTTCTTTGATTTGGGGACAAAAACGCATCAGCGCGTTGTGCACTGCCAGCATTTCCAGGCAGTTGATGTGTTGGAGCTTTTCTCGTTCCGACCACAGGCCGAAGAACGGTCTGCCCTCGAGCAGCGCTCCCCATCCCGAGGTGGATGCGTCTGTCGACACCATCCTCACTCCCGAGGAAGTCCCCAGGCTTAGACCTGATTGGTACCAGCCGTCCGCCAACCAAGGTATCAGGGCTGTCACACAGCTCTGATTGACCTTGAGACGTAACCGGCCAGACACCCACGCTCCGCGCGGTACTCGCGCTTTCAACCAGAACTGCAGAGGGCGCATGCGGAGCAAGCCCATCTGAAGAACTGGTGATGCTGAGGCCATGAGACCTAGCATCCTTTGAAACGTCCTGAGCGGGGTAGTCGCGCCGCAGCAGAAGGATCTCGCCGCGCGCTGAATGTGCAGCACGTGCTGTGGCGACAGCCGCGCTGTCATAGACTGAGAGTCCAGAATGGTACCCAGAAACGAAATCGCTTGACTGGGGTTCAGTGAACTCTTCGTCCAATTGACCGTGATACCAAGATTCTCGAGGTGATCGAGTAAAATGGTTCTGTGCTCCACGAGCTGTGATCGTGATTGAGCTAGGATCAGCCAGTCGTCCAAATAGTTCAGCACTCGCATGCCTCTGAGTCTGAGAGGGGCAAGCGCTGCGTCCATGCATTTCGTAAATGTACGAGGTGCCAGGGACAAGCCGAACGGCAGGACTGTATACTGGTATGTTTGACCCTCGAAGGCGAATCTCAAGTATCGCCTGTGATGTGACGCTATCTGTATTTGAAAATACGCGTCCTTTAGATCTATTGACATAAACCAGTCTCCTCGGCGAACATGCGCGAGGATTTTCCTGGTCGTGAGCATTTTGAAACTGCGTTTCACTAATACTTTGTTCAACCGTCTTAGATCCAGTATGGGTCTGATACCACCGTCCTTTTTGGGGACTAGAAAGTATCTGCTGTATAGCCCCCCTTCGCTTTGAGCTTGGGGTACACGCTTTATCGCCCCTTTGCTTATCAAGTTTGATATTTTGGCGCGAAGTAGGTGTGCTACTTCTAAAACCACCGTAGTTTCGACGTGCGCTGTGAAGCGGGGGGGGGGGCGTCGGCAAAACTGTAGCGAGAAGCCTCTCTTTATAATGCCTAGCACCCAGTCCGAAACCCCTGGAAGCGCTGCCCATGCTTCTGCATGGCTGGCTAAGGGCTGGATGCGAAGCGCGCTCTGTTCGCCGTGCGACAGAGGTGCTTCGGGGCGCAATAACGTAGGCGTTATGCCTGTGGCATTCGAGGCGGGGGGCGGCTTATTACAGCGGGCAGAGCGCTCGTCCTCGACCTTACTACAGCGCTTAACTGAGTGAGGGAGGGCTGAGAAGGTCCCGCGGGACTCATGTCTGCGAGTAAATGTGGGCGGGAAGCGGGCACATTCACTGCTTTGGGCGCGCTGTCTGTCTGAGCAGAGCGAGCGCGCACAGGTCCCGTTTTTACAGAGAGCCTGTGGTCTGTGAGACATAGTGTTTGTGGGCACTGGGAAGTGGGCACTTTCACTATGTTGGAAGCGCAATCGACCTGAGTCGATTTTATGTGCGCAAGCCCTAAGTGTAGGGCTGTGCTTGTGTGTAGAGATGGGCACTGAGGAGTGGGCATCGACACTACAAATCATAGCACCATCGGCCGTGGCCGGGACACCAGAAAATACACTCTTTTCGGGATATATCTGGGTAGCCGTAAAAACGGCTTTTGTGTGCAGGCAAGCGGGCAACTGTGCGGGCTTGCGTCTTGCAGAAAACGCTGGAACAGTCGCAAGTCTTGGGACTGAAACAGCGGCGCGCTTGGGTGAGAGACCGGCCGCAACGGGACTCACACACCTGCGCTTTCCTAGGCGTGCTAGGACTTCTTCGGGGCTTCCGGCTTCACCACAATCCTCGGCCGCGGCCCGCGCTGAGCGGGGCGTCGGTTGGTAGAGCGAGAGCGGGGCCTGGAGCTGCGCTGCTGTCGCTGCTGTGAAGATGCGGCCGAAGGCGGGGGCTGAGGCTGAGAGCTCCGCGGAGTCTGTTTTTCACGACTCGCTGCAGAACCGGAGCGCTTCGGGAGGAAGTGCTTGAAGGCTTGAGACGCTTTCTGGGCTTCGGTAAATCTCTCCACGAACTCGGAGAGAGAAGATCCGAAAAGGCCAGCGGAAGACAGCGGGGCGTCGAGAAACGCGGTGCGCTCGGAATCAGCCATCTCCGTGAGCGTCAGCCATAGATGCCTCTCAGCAACAGTGGCGGAAGCCATACACCTTCCCATGGCTTGTGCAGCAGACTTGGTAGCGCGGAGTGTTAGATCTGAAGCGCTCCTCAAATCCGCGATGCAGATAGCGTCAGGTCCCATCTCGTCCAACTTACGGAGGAGATCACCCTGGAATATCTGCAGCGTAGCCATGGTGTGTAGTGCTGACGCGGCCTGCCCAGCGGCGGAGAAAATTTGCGCGAGCAGCGTCGACGTCATGCGGCAGGCTTTTGAAGGCAACACCGGTTTAGTCCGCCGTCCAGCAGAGGGCGGGCAAAGGTGGGTCGCTATCGCCTGTTCCACCGGCGGAAGTGAAAGGTAGCCTCGGTCACCTTTTTACTTCATGTATTTATTTTTATTAAAAAGATTTATCAGAACAAAACCTGATTTTTTTTTCTGACATGAGAAGGGAATGTATTAGTAAATATACACATACATATAAATATGATTCAAGTTTTTGACCCAAAAGAGGGTTTCTTGAATAAATAACTGAATAAATATTTTCATAAATTGATATATTTTGTGTTCTTTGATCAATAAAAAGATTTAATTGAAAAGCTTAAAAAGTCTCCTTTTTCATTATCTGGACACTAATATTTGATCCTTACATTAAAATATTTTACAGAATGAATCCTTACATACATAAAAAATACTACAAGGATTCTCTTTCTTATTAAATTGTATTTCTTATAAAATTTTATTTATTTGACTGCTTCTACATGTCTTACGGTTTTGCAATATTTTCTACACTGTTTTCAAGTAGTATCTTCACAGATGAAAGAACTATACCCAGCAAACATGCTCCTTTGGGGCCCGAATGGGGCCCTTGCGGGCAGCCCACTGTGGGCCCAGATACCGGCGTGAAATGCGGGGCACATGTGGGCCCCACACTATGGGGCCCAGGTGGGGCCCCATCGGGACAGCCCAAAGTGTGGGCTGACTGTGGGCTAGCCCACACTAAGTAGAGTGGGCCCCCATTGGGGCCAGTTGTGGGCCCACAGCAAACCCCTTAGGGACCCGTGTGGGACCACTGTGGGTCCCACACTATGGGGCCCAGGTGGGGCCCCATCGGGACAGCCCAAAGTGTGGGCTGACTGTGGGCTAGCCCACACTAAGTAGAGTGGGCCCCCATTGGGGCCAGTTGTGGGCCCACAGCAAACCCCTTAGGGACCCGTGTGGGACCACTGTGGGTCCCACACTATGGGGCCCAGGTGGGGCCCCATCGGGACAGCCCAAAGTGTGGGCTGACTGTGGGCTAGCCCACACTAAGTAGAGTGGGCCCCCATTGGGACCAGTTGTGGGCCCACAGCAAGCCCACGCTGTGGGCAAAGTGTGGGTATACTGTGGGTACATTGGGTTAAGTGTGGGCATACTGTGGGTACACTGGGAAAAGTGTGGACAATGCAAAGATGTATTGTAATATACCTGTGGCCTTAACAAACAACAAGATTAGTTTGGTTGTACTTTGCATTTGCCACAATACATGCAAAATAATTGCACTTGTTGAAAGTTGAAGTAGTACATTATAAGTTATATGTTTCAAATAATTTCATTTATTCACAGTCATGTAAAATATATATATACATTATATACATACATATATATATATATATATATATATATATATATATACACAATACATTTACCGTTCAAAAGTTTGGGGTCAGTATTTTTTTTTAAATACTTTTGAAAGAAATCCCTTCATCTCATCAAAGCTGCATTTATTTAATAAATACATTAAAAAGAGTAATTTTCTGAAATATTGTTGCAACTTAAAATAACTGTTTTCTGTTTTAATCTATTTTACAAAGTAATTATTCCTGGGATGTTAAAAAATTATGTTAATAATTTATTACAGTAGCCAGCATCCAGTCGTCAGCATGTAAATCGTGGAAAAAAAATCAGGAACGTTTTGAACAGAACTGTCAAAAGAGCAGCATTTATTTTAAATAGATTTTGAGTCTTTTGTCTTCAGAGTCCTCAAGTCTTCTGGTTCTTCTGCTCCTTCCACCATCCCAGTCTCTTGCATGATGATTTAACAGGATCAGGATCAACCCCTTCGGATGCTGCGGCCTGGCTGTTTTTTTGTGTCAGTTTTTTCTCTAAAGTGAGAAAAAAACAACAACAATTGAAATGTTAACATAAATTTTTTTTACAAAAAAACAAAAACAAGGTGTAATTTATATATGACTGGAGAAACCTGAGAATAATTTGAGTTCTGGAAAAATAGTTACAGGTGTTGTTTATTATTATTATTAAAAACAAATTTAGGCGGTGTTGTTGAAAGAGAAACATACAGAGAGTGAACCAATTGAGGGCATGATGAAAATAAGAGCATGAGAACAGTTTACTAAAATTATCAACACAACGTAAAGAATAATCTTGTAAACTTGTACTCACACTCATGTCATTCCAAACCTGCATGATTTCTTCTGTGGAAGATGATATTTTGAAAAATGACTCAAAAAGTCAATGGGATCCAATGGGATTTTCATTGTATGAACAAAACAGATTAAACATAATTCAAAATATCTTCTTTTGCATTCCACAGAAAAAAGTAAATAATACATGTTTGGAACAACATGAAGAACAATCCTTTTAATGTCTTTATCAATAAATCATTGATAGATTTAACTTGCAGCCTGAATATGTTATTTTTATTAAAAAAAAATAGAGGGAATGTGTCTGACGGTCAAACGAGTACTTGCACAGAAAAAGAGTGACCTGTGCCTGAGTGGCTCTTTTGGGTTTATTATTTAGCTGTTTGACACACATCACAATTAAGGAAAAAAGAGAGAAGACAACTGAATATTAGTCAAATATTACATAAATCTATACAAATAAAAATGATTTTTTTTCATCAGTGATTATTGACTAATTAATAGTCAATCTCTGGTCCTCGAAGTGCACTGTCTTGCAGTTTATGTCCAGACCTGATCAATCTCACTTGCTCTTTTAACCAAAAGAGCTCGATTAGCTTGTTCAGGTGTGCTGGACCAGGGTTGGTGCTAAAAACTGCAGGACAGTGGTCCTCAAGGGCCAGAGCTGAGGTCCCCTGCAAAATGTTCGGAACATGACTAGATCGATCACTTACAGCAGTGGTGTCCAGTCCTGGTCATGGAGGAGTTTAGCTCCAGCCTGTCTGTAGTTTCTGCTGATCCTGAAGACCTCGATCAACTGGTTCAGGTCTGCTTAACTGGGGTTGGAGCTCAATTCTGCAATCAGGATTAGACTGCAATAAATACTGAAAAGAGAGAGGACAAACAACATTTCAAATACAGTATTTAATGTTGATCTTAACTTTAAGATTAATAAATGCTGTAGAAGTAATTGTTCACTAATTGTTGGTTCATGTTAACTAAAGCTAACAAAATGAAACCTTATTATAAAATGTTACCATTTATTAATAATGAGAGAGTTGGCCATACGAGTATAAAATTAATTAATAGGAATCTTAAACTGGTTCAAACTAGGCTACTGTATTGTATATTCATGTTAATACTAGGCACAAATGGCATTATAGCACTCCTTTCATTTGCCCTCCAGGTGGGCGTTCCTATAATGGTGTGAGTCATGTGACGTCACGTGAAATCAATGAATTAACCGTCCAGTGAATATTTTTAAGTTAAATAAATTAGTTTACTTTCATTCACACATTTGGAAATTGCCAGCAAAACCTTTACAATACTATCAAAATCTCTCATATACTGTACACATACAATGTGATTAAAAGCCTAAATTACAGCACAAGTTAACCTGCCTCTAGCTATACAGTTAGCTGCTACTGTTAACTTAACGGATGAGATGCTAGCGGACTTTTCCTGAAGACACTAAATCATTTCTATAAAGTAAATATTCAACGGAAGCGTGTCATTTACATGAAAGAATGTGTCAGAAGCATTTGTATGTACTATTTGTGTAAGTTTGGGGACTAAACTTACCTGAAAGTAGTGAAAACAACAGTGAGAGACGGAGTTACTGCTTGTGTCAGTTGAGCTGTCGTTCCGTTTCCATGGTAACGGCCTCCGCTCCAGTTCAAATGCGGCTCGAATGTTCAGCGCGAGCGCCCATTAAAACACGTAAAAGTCACGCAGCATTTACATAAACAGAATTGATGGAGGGAATTATTTGATAATCAGATAAAATATCTTGAAAACTTTGGTTTGTTCCATTTGTTCCTATTTTAATAAAACCTGTTTAATTATAACCTCAGTGAGATCAATTATGCAACATAATAACTTAAAAATATCCATCAGGGAACGTTCTCTATAAGTTACTTTAAGGTTATTCAAAAAATAACCACCCTGCAACGTTCTGGGAACGTTATTTTATGGTTGCAAAATAATAACTTAAAAATAACCATTAGGAAACGTTCTCTATAAGTTATTTTTAGGTTATTTAAAAGTAACCACCCAGCAACGTTCTGGGAACATTATTTTATGGTTACATAAAAATAAAACCAAAAAAGAATGTTCCCCTAACGTTAGTATTTGGTTCCCAAAAAAAATAACCAAACGGGAACCAAAAACTAACGTTAGGGGAATGTTCTGTGTTAACTGGGTGGTCTGTCTGACTTTATCAGTCTGTCTGGGAACAGCTGCAACAAGCAAACAGGTAAAGATAGTACTCGTCTTGCTATCTTGTTGACTGTGTGCAGTTTTAGTTAAGTATGGGATTGACTGTTGAATGAAATAACATTTATGACATTTTACAGGATCGTTAAAATAGTTTGATTAACCCTGAGCTTCTAATCTTAAAGCAATGATTTAACTGTACTGTTATGGTGGGTTGCCCACAGTAAACCCTCATGGTGGCCCCACAGTGAAAAACAGCTATGGGCCCCGCATGGGCTAACCCCACTGGGGGCCCGTGTGGGTTTTCTGTGGGCAGTCCCACAGTGGGTTGCCCACAGTAAATCCTAATGGGGGCCCAAATGGGTAAAACTGCTATGGGCCCCGCATGGGCTAACCCACTGGGGCCCCGTGTGGGTTTTCTGTGGGCAGTCCCACAGTGGGTTGCCCACAGTAAATCCTAATGGGGGCCCAAATGGGTAAAACTGCTATGGGCCCCGCATGGGCTAACCCACTAGGGGCCCGTGTGGGTTTTCTGTGGGCAGTCCCACAGTGGGTTGCCCACAGTAAATCCTAATGGGGGCCCAAATGGGTAAAACTGCTATGGGCCCCGCATGGGCTAACCCACTAGGGGCCCGTGTGGGTTTTCTGTGGGCAGTCCCACAGTGGGTTGCCCACAGTAAATCCTAATGGGGGCCCAAATGGTTAAAACTGCTATGGGCCCCGCATGGGCTAACCCACTGGGGGCCCGTGTGGGTTTTCTGTGGGCAGTCCCACAGTGGGTTGCCCACAGTAAATCCTAATGGGGGCCCAAATGGGTAAAACTGCTATGGGCCCCGCATGGGCTAACCCACTGGGGGCCCAGTGTGGGTTTTCTGTGGGCAGTCCCACAGTGGGCTTGCCCACAGAAAGCCCACATGGGGCCCGAAAGGGTAAAACTGCTATGGGCCCCGCATGGGCTAACCCACTGGGGGCCCATGTGGGTTTTCTGTGGGCAGTCCCACAGTGGGCTTGCCCACAGAAAGCCCACATGGGGCCCGAAAGGGTTTGCCCTTGCCCACACTGTCCCACAGAAAACCCACACTTACCCACAGTGGGCCCACACTGGCATGTTTGCTGGGTAAGTGCTCTTCAATCTTCATTTTCCTATTATCTTCATTTTCCTTTAAAAGGGACTAGGATTTTTGTGGGAAAAAAACAACATTTCACACGACGAACGATTGTTATGACGTCATACGATATCGTCCCCATCAAAGTTAAAAATATAACTCATGCCATTTGAATATCAGTTAAATACAATATAATATAAGCCTTTTTTGGCATGAAAATTCATTTGGTTGATTTTAAATTAATTATTTTCCTTCTGAGGAACACTTTAAAAATTAAAAACAACATCCAGAATTAAAAATATGATCCATCTTACCCGAGTATTAGTTGATTGAGATTTTAAGGATATGTATAGCATGATTTGAGGCATTAAAACTCGATATTTTGATCTAAAATAAATATTTTCCCTCATGACGAGGAAAACCACATTCGACACGACGAACGATGGTCGTGACGTCATCCGATGTCGTCGCCATGAGTTGAGTGCTTTAAAAATGAATAACAACATGCACAACACAGATACAAATATATGTTCACATCAGCATGATTAGGCACAACCCTGGCTACATGTACATACCATTCCCATGCAATTGTAACAAGAATTCGATTTTATATTGCCATTTTCCCTCGTGGACTCTGTTGTTTCATTGTCTCTCCACTCTTGCTCGACCATGTGCGGAGAGAGTGACCTAATTACACTAAAACATCGTGTAACTCTTTAATTTGAACTTTTTTCACAATAATCATTTTATACATCTGTCCTTTCACTTATTTACTAACAATTCGCCGACTTGGATTTTTGTTTAGACTGTTTAAAGCTTAGTTTAGCCGGTTTTCGGGAAAAAAAAAAAAAAAAAAAAACTTTTTTCAACGGCAGTCTATTTAAGGGGGCGCGCAATACGCGCGCTCACTCTCTCACACTTCACTTGTTGAATGTGCAGACACGACGATCGCGCTGTAGTATCGAATTTCAAAAAGAACACTATTCAAGACAGATTCATTAGAATATTGTATATAAAATATATTTTTATTATATAAATATATAATATGTTTTCCTTTATCTTTTTTGTTTACATTTATTTACAAGCCTGCCTGAAGAAGGTATTACATATACTGAAACGTCGCGATAGACTTGTTCTCCATTTTATTTTGATTGTTTACAGTTATTTATCCAGAGGTGTAAAAAGTACTAAAAAATTTTACTCAAGTGAAAGTACAAGTACTGAGGGAAAATTTTACTCAATTAAAAGTAAAAGTATCTGGCCAGATTCGTACTCGAGTAAAAGTAAAAAAGTACCACATTAAAATTGTACTTGAGTATTAAAGAAGTAAAAGTAACAGCAAGAATGAAAACTAGAGATTCTTGTTTAAGATTTTAATCTCTAAAAACATGAAGTGAATGAACACATACAAGGTTTTATCCTGCTTTAGAACTGTTTGTATTTAATTGTATTTATTTATCAAACTATAATACTACTATCTAATGCCTGTATGCAACATTCTTTAAACAATCCACTAAACATGATTTTACCACTAAAAGAAAAGAATTAGCTAAGGTATGGCCACTGGTGCTCTTGATCCTGTGGCTGATTTTGGACCACAAACAATGGACAAATGGAGTCTTCAAACGCCTCAGATGTAAAGTTTTTCGCTGTCAAAGTGACACCAAAATGTAGGGGTGTAACGATACACGTATTCGTAGAACGGTTCGGTTCGTTGGACCATTTTTCCTGCCGACCAAAATTTCGTTATTTCAAATGTAGGCGTGTTGCACGTGGCAAGCGTGCTTATAATGTAAGAGACGCCGGCGCGACCACAACAATGCCCAACATCAAATGGCAAATGTAATGCAAGCGGAATGAAACTGCTCGTTATTGTGTGGTTGAAGGGCCGTTTATCAGTTTGGACCAGTGCAGTGCGAGCCGATCTTGATCAAGCGACACTGTTACTACACAGCGCTAATAAGAGATCCAGTAAAGAAAGCATTTGAATTCGCCACAGAAGTAACAACATCGCTGCGAGATCTAGTGAGAAACATTTACATTTCTCCGTTATTAACGGATCAAACAGCGCTGACGTGGAAACCAGGAAGAAACATTGTGCCATGAATGAACTATCCAGTGTCCACAGATCAGCAACATTCACCATGGATTTACTGTAGTAACACAAACTGCAACCATGTAAGTTTGGCAGGAATAGTGGCTTTAATGCTTACGTCAGTTTTATTTTGACATTATGAATACAATTGCTGCCCTCAAATGTTAATCTGAACTAAAATAAACCTTTGTTTTTAACTACTATTATTTTACTATTTTAACTACTATACTACTATTAAATTTCATTTTTTCCAAGGAGCTGTGTTGTTTTATATGCTCCTAAGAAGAGTCAATTATAGCTCCAGAATTGCTCAAAGTACAAAAATATCATACTTTATGATGTTAGTTTTAATAATAAAAAAAAAAAATGTAATCAAGGCAATTTCTCTGGCATTTCTTTCTTTTTGCTGTATCGAACCGTACTGAACCGAACCGTGACACAAGTGTATCGTATCGAACCGAACCGTGAATTTTGTGAACCGTTACACCCCTACCAAAATGAATGGGAGTCAATGGAATGCTAACAGCAGGTGATGGCTTGTTAACCAATGGCGGCCCCCGGGGGTGGTACGCTCTTCGTCTGCTGGATTGTCCCCCTAAGAATGACTGTTATAATTTCTCTAATTTCTATGTCAAGGTGCTGTGCATTGTGGTAATAGATGCGACATGACGTCACTTCCAAAGGACCAATGAACATGTCTGACCAATTTGGTGAAATGTGAAAACAAATCTCATTAAACTAGACTAGACAGTAAGCTTAATTAATCTAGGCATCAGCGCAAATCAATTGGTTTGGTAATAGCAAGGAAAAATAGAATGAAGTGATCTCCAAAAAAGAAGTACTTTTTGACTGTAAATAAAATTGTAAGGAGTAAAAAGTACTTTTTTTTCTTAAAAAATGTAATTAAGTAAAAGTAAAAGTACTGATTTTTAATTGTACTCAAGTAAAGTAAAAATCCCCCAAAATAATACTTAAGTACAGTAATCAAGTAAAATTACTCAAGTATTTTACACCTCTGTATTTATCTGATTTAGTTTTAGGATTTCACGAGATACTGTTAGGATGGATGTCTTAAGAGGCCGTGTGTATGGAGCTAAAAGAGTCTCATTACAGATAAATACACACACAGGATTCATACATGCACACACATGATTCATAAATACACACACAGGATACACAAATGCACACAAAATTCATAAATACACACACAATTCAGAAATCCACACAAAATTTACAAATGCACAGGACAAGATTCAGAAATGTATTTCTTATACACACAAATATATCTTGATGTACAAACTGCTTGCGGTCTGAACTTCAGTGTAAGAGTGACAGTAACAGTGTTGTAAAATCTGATGTTGTATACAAATACTGACAGGTGGAGTTAAATACTGTAAACTGAACATTGCTGTAACTGATTACTTAAGCAATATGATGTCGGTACGATATAGTGAGTACAAGCTGTTTATGTTTGTACAATTTCTTCAATTCTTTTATAATACAGTAAAATGTTATTTTTCTAATACGTTTAAATACTGTTCAATTCGTTGGTTTTGTAAAGCTGATTTATCTAAATTTGTTACCCCTTTACAGTGTTGTGTTGTAAATACAACTGTACTGCTACATTTGATGAATTTACACAAGACTTCCCAGAATTTGATGTTCCCTTGAACAACATTAAAGGTGTTAAACAAAAGGTCTTATTCTTTATGTAGCACAATTGCCCTGGTTTATGTAGCCATTTGAAAAGGCCTTCTCACTCAATATTGGACCAGTTCCAAAAATGTTTTCACCACCGTTACAGGGACAAGGTTTAAAAATACAGGAATTTCTTTAAAGCAATTAATCAGTTCTTTATTAAAATGTCTAATTTACTAATAGCATGTAAAGCGCAAGTAAAAAAATACATTTCATACTAAGTCAACAGTAGATTATTCTCAGCCATCCGCCTAAAAAGCGTAGCTCTCGACACACCAAGGAGTCTAGCGATGCATTTTGATGGCAGCCCAAGTTCTAGAAGATGTGTGAGGGTCTCTACTGACGTCGTCAATCGTGGACGCCCACGAAAGCCCTTCTGCAAATCCAGTGTTATAAATGTCTGCTCATTCTCCATCTCCTGTTGGATAAAGCCCAATTTATACTTCTGCGTCGAACTGTAGCGCACGTACCCTTCGGCGTACCCTGACGTGCACCTCTCCAAAAATGTAACAACGTGTCAACTCTACGTGGACGCAAGCGCTTTGATCGGTCTGCTAGGACCGCTCCCTCGGGTTTCACATGCTCCCTCTGCAAGTGTAATTGTGCGTCAATGCGGACAACGACGCAGAAGTATAAATGAAAACCAACGCGTTGCATACAGCGTAGAGGCTCCGACGTAGGTCAGACGCAGATAATATAAATCAGCCTTAACAGTACTTAAATGTGTAAGTGCAGACAGTAATTCTTCTCCTACATTCACTGCGTCATCCAGAGCACTTAATAAAACTAAATTCTGATGGCAAACAAAATGTAACCCTTCCATGTCAAGACGATCTTCCTCTCCAAGATGTGTAGCAGTCGGTCATGCAATCTCTGAAGGATTTCACGCTTCAGTGATTCCTAAGGGATAGAGAGAAATAGATATTTAATTGTATTCACTTGCTGTCTGTAAACTTTTTCTTAACTTTCCCCTTAAATGCAGAATCAGAAGCTGTGAATTGGAGGCCAAATTCAGCTTCGTCTAATGCCGGTGTTACACTATATTCGGTTCCTGAAATATTTGGTTCCAATGGGTGGAGCTATTGTCACGATTAACTAAAGAAAACTAAGGGAGGACTCAAATGCAAATGAATATTCACCAGACCATAGCGTGGATGGGGCGACCAATACATGCGAGTGGAACACAAATTATTTAAATCATTTTAAAATAATAATTATTTAAAAAAAATGTTTTTGACAGTCCTACAGAAATGCATGTTGATTAGTAAGTTCCAGGCATAGTGCAAACTTTACTAAAATAAGATATTATGGAAGTCATTCACTCAAACTGTAATTATACCATATTTTATTTATTAATATTATGGTTTCATGTTGATTTTAAGTTTTTGTTTGTTATTAACTAATACCTTTATCTTTTAACTAACACAATAACATAAAGCACAAAATTAAAGAGATGTATGAGCTTGAGGATGTTCTCTGACCCCAAATAAACAGATAATGGAGTGTTCACAATCTACAATATGTACAGTTAGATATTCTCCTATTTAGTATGTGTGTAAATAGTTGTGCTTAAATCTTTGGGTGTATTTTTACATGGCAACATATTTTGCCACACCGTAGTGATGCAAAGTTCCACACTCTTGTAAAGCCTATGGACTAACTTTAAAACATAATCTTTACACAGGAATCACACGTGTCCAAAACATCCGTGTAAGATTCAAAAGACCAAATCACTAAGAAAAGAGGGTTGAAGCGCAGATTATAATAAATACACAAAAGTTTCCAAATGATGGTTTTATTACTTCACTAGATTTAGTCATCTTGTTCAGATAGCAGATGACACTGCAACACATATTTTGTATGTTTAGGTGAAGACTTTTCGGTGAGAGATGAGAGATGGTCAACACTCAGTGTTTATACAGTAGAAATAAATGAAATTAAGAATTTAAGTGATAAACTTTCTGTTTGAGAACTAAATTGATACTTTGTTTTAGTGCAACTTTCCCTCTATTTATGATGTGGAATCACTCAAAGTATCAATTTAATAGTAATATTAACATGAAAAGTAAGTGCATGCTGTTTTAATAGTTTTTTAGCTACAACATAGTTATTTACAGCTATATGACATTCTCTTAAATAGTTAAAAAATATTTCTTCTTGCTTGACTTTATATGTGACCTTGAAATAATCCAAAATTAATCAATTATCAGATTACATTACTTTCATATTGTGGTACTTGGATTACGTTACTGAATACTTTTATATTAAGTCATTTGTAACGGTAATGGAATACATGTTTAAAGTAACCCTCCCACGCATACATATATATATATATATATATATATATATATATACATACATATATATATACATACATATATATATACATACATATATATATACATACATATATATATACATACATATATATATACATACATATATATATACATACATATATATATACATACATATATATATACATACATATATATATACATACATATATATATACATACATATATATATACATACATATATATATACATACATATATATATACATACATATATATATACATACATATATATATACATACATATATATATACATACATATATATATACATACATATATATACATACATATATATACATACATATATATACATACATATATATACATACATATATATACATACATATATATACATACATATATATACATACATATATATACATACATATATATACATACATATATATACATACATATATATACATACATATATATACATACATATATATACATACATATATATACATACATATATATACATACATATATATACATACATATATATACATACATATATATACATACATATATATACATACATATATATACATACATATATATACATACATATATATACATACATATATATACATACATATATATACATACATATATATACATACATATATATACATACATATATATACATACATATATATACATACATATATATACATACATATATATACATACATATATATACATACATATATATACATACATATATATACATACATATATATACATACATATATATACATACATATATATATACATACATATATATATATATATATATATATATATATATAATATAATATAATTTATGTATAATTTATGTGTGTGTGTGTGTGTGTGTGTGTGTGTGACTTAGATACAATAACAGACCAAAATACCTCGATACCGATACTGAATCGATACCACGGGAAAAAAACTAAGAGTAAAAGTAATTAATTGAAAAATATGACAGAACTTACAAATCATTGTTTTATAAATTAATTTTAAAAAGCTAAAAACTCACATGACCAGCATGTTCCTGCCCTGCTTTATGACCATTCCCTCCCCTTTATTAAAAATAATAATAATAATTACATGTCAGTGTGAACGTCCTCACCGTACGGTGGCCGAGAGAGCTCAACGCGCTGCAAATGAAGAAAACGCATGCAAACAGAAAAAAACACATGCAAATAGAAAAAAACACATGCAAATAGAAAAAACCCCACCAGCGAATAAGAAAACATCTTCATCAGTTTTACAACTCAAGTGCGTCCCAATACTCACAACACAACCAAATACGAAAACGCGCTGCAATTACAGAAACGCGCTGCAAAAGTTCACAACACAACCAAATACAGAAACGCGCTGCAAAAGTTCACAACACAACCAAATACAGAAACGCGCTGCAAATAGAACAGAACACAACGGAAATGTTTCCGGGGAACCCAATAAGTGACGGACGGACGGCTAGGATGTGCTTACAGCTGTCTACTTTTATTTTTTATTTTTTTTTGCAAAACATACAAAGATGACACGTTTATGACATACAACTTTGTATACAATATACAAAATGTATTTGCGATATGTTCAATGTCATAAGAATACTAAAAAGAACAATGAGCTGAAGACTAAAATAAATAAATAAATTAAAAAGATAGAGAAAAAGAACGAGGAAAAGACATTAATCTATACATCAGTTACATTGAACACATTTTGTCATGTTATGTTAAAATAAGTTTCATAAGAAATGTTAGAATGTAGCTATAGGTCCAAATATGAGATGGCAAGTTTTAAAGTTGAGACACTCACACAAAGATATAACACATATTTTAAAAACTTTGTTGTATAAAATGTATATTTATTTGCAACAGTTATGTTAAAGGAACACTCCACCGTTTTTTGAAATAGGGCTTATTCACATTCTTTCCTACATTTAGATAGGTGTGCAAATGCATTTTTGTCTCAGTGCATGCATTGTTTTAGTTTGACAGGGTCGGCGTTAGCTTAGCTTAGCACAATGAATGGAATCCTTTGTTGCCAGTTAGCATGGCCTGAGTAAAAGTGATCCAAAAAAAAAAAAAACCCCACGTAATTACTTCTTGTGGCCTGCGTATTCACAACGAGTACAAGAAGCGATCCAGATTAACACTAGGCGATTTCCTAGGCAGATATTGACTTGGGACTATATTAGGGGGAAGCACAGGCGAAGCACTGCTGCTTAGGCGAAGCACTGCTAGTTCGGCGCAGAGATCTCACGCAACACATGAAATCCCACGACATCCGTCAACATACCGGCGTGCAACGCGTCAAAAAAACAGATGAAGAAGAACATACCAGCGTGACCTGCACCGAGTGTCTTCGCTTTTGGATTCTTTATTTTGTGAAGTTACAGCAAACATGGTAATTACCTGCGTAGCAAAAGGTTGTGAGAATAAGCAAAGGACATACACGAATGTAATGTTTCACAGAATTCCTTCAAATCTGGAACTGAGAAATAAATGGCTAGCAGCTCTGGAGATATGTACTTCAACGCCTCTCAACAAAATAAAGCAGTATCGTGTTTGCGAAGAACATTTTGCACCAGAGGACTACTTAGAAAAAATGGAATATGGGTCCAGAAAGACGGTAGCAGTACTACGTCTGAAAGATACGGCCGTCCCATCTATTTTCAAAGCACAGGCAGAACAAAGTGCACATGTAAGTTGTCTTTTATTTATCTTCCTTATGTTAAAAAAAAATCGAGTACTGCAGGATGGATCAGCGCCGTGAAATCCTCTGTAGATGTGACACAACTGCGGGCACGCTCATCATGATCCGACGCGCTGAGCCTGGTCATCGATGGCAGAAATTTGTCCCACTCGCCACAGCACAGACACTCTATTTCAGTCGGCATAGGTTGGCATATTCTCCCACATTCACACCACCAGTTCGTGTTGACTCTCATCCTCGCGTCCTCAGGCTGTTGAGCGATCGCAACCTCCTCCTCCTGGCGTTCTATTTCCAAAGCACGCAGCTCGTCTTCTGTAAACTCTGGTTCAAATAGGTATGGTTCAGGCTCTTGACTGTCTGAGAAGTCACCCTCTTCGTCTTTCACAAAGATGTTCATCAGCCATGTTCATCGCCATTCGTATACTGTAAGGAAAATAGCCAGGCAGCAACTATTCACGCCGGTATGTTGACGGATGTCGTGGGATTTCATGTGTTGCGTGAGATCTCTGCGCCGAACTAGCAGTGCTTCGCCTAAGCAGCAGTGCTTCGCCTGTGCTTCCCCCTAATATAGTCCCAAGTCAATATCTGCCTAGGAAATCGCCTAGTGTTAATCTGGATCGCTTCTTGTACTCGTTGTGTATACGCAGGCCACAAGAAGTAATTACGTGGGTTTTTTTTTTTTTTGGATCACTTTTACTCAGGCCATGCTAACTGGCAACAAAGGATTCCATTCATTGTGCTAAGCTAAGCTAACGCCGACCCTGTCAAACTAAAACAATGCATGCACTGAGACAAAAATGCATTTGCACACCTATCTAAATGTAGGAAAGAATGTGAATAAGCCCTATTTCAAAAAACGGTGGAGTGTTCCTTTAACAGCGTTAATACTATATTTCTGGTAAGAACAGCTATTCAGCTGATGGACACGAGCTGCGTTGTCATGGGAACATCCCAGGTGAAAATAATGAGGAAATTACGTTGTCTTTCGTTGCTCCCTTCATCAACATAATGGCACACAAGTGCCCCGCTCCCTCCAAAGTGCCCAATTCAAGGGATCTGCCGTCTGCCCTTTTAAGAGAGTAGGGCATAGGTAAAGCCAGAGCCCGCGTCTCTCTGGTAAAGCTCGCGAGCCGTCCGTCCGTCACTTATTGGGTTCCCCGGAAACATTTCCGTTGTGTTCTGTCCTATTTGCAGCGCGTTTCTGTATTTGGTTGTGTTGTGAACTTTTGCAGCGCGTTTCTGTAATTGCAGCGCGTTTCCGTATTTGGTTGTGTTGTGAGTATTGGGACGCACGTGAGTTGTAAAACTGATGAAGATGTTTTCTTATTCGCTGGTGGGTTTTTTTCTATTTGCATTTGTTTTTTTCTGTTTGCATGTGTTTTTTTCTGTTTGCATGTGTTTTCTTCATTTGCAGCGCGTTGAGCTCTCTCGGCCACCGTATCACCGAGATGTTTGCAACAATCACATTATTATCAATCATGCTAACATTTACAAACTTTTCACAACTCTGAACAGGTTGGGATGACCAAAATCTTATTTCATGATATGAGTCATTTAATATTTATTAAATGTAATTTTATAATTATAATATAGATATTTAATTTAATTGTATCTTTGTTATTAAAAATAAGCAAAAAAGCAAATTACAAACAATATGACAAATACTATAAGAGACAAATAATATAAACAGTGCTTAATTTCTTTTTTGAAAGCTAAATAGACCTTTATCTGAAAAAATAAGGTATTCACTCTATAAATTAACTATAGACTGATTCTTAATAAATAGATTCAATTTATTCAGTCAAGCATTGGGTGACTGTCTATTTTCTTTTGTTGTTGGATTAACATTAATCACACAGAATATTACGCTGCCGGTCCGGCCCTTTAAGACCTGCACGTATCCAATACATTTTTTACGAATTCGTTGACGTAGGAATAAGATCACAATCATTAAATGATTAATCATGCAGCTCTAATTTGTATTTTCCATGCAGATGAACTCAAAATCACCCCGCTTGTTCTAGAATGATTCAGTCTTTCCAAATGTCTCCTGGAGAAAGTTCTAGTGTTATCACTGCATCACAGAAAAACTAAATCTCGCCTTCGACACTTCGGTGTTTCCCCTAGGGTTGTAGACCTCGAGTCTGGAGCTGAAGTTCATGCATTCGTGTCCTCGTATCGGCGTCATTCATGCTTCTGTGTGTGTGTGTGTGAGAGAGAGAGAGAGAGAGAGAGAGAGAGAGAGAGAGAGAGAGAGAGAGAGAGAGAGAGAGAGAGAGAGAGAGAGAGAGAGAGAGAGAGATAAGTGAAACAGCGTGTCGTCTGAACGAGTCAGCTCACACAGAACATGCAGGATTCCTATTTAAAGTGTCTTTTTTGCGGTTTAATATTCACACACACACTAGTCTATATCCCGATTTTGACTTCAAGGCTACTGAACTGCTTTGTATTTACTCATCAAAATAGTTACAAATTCCATGAAATTCAGCATTAAAGTAAATTCCGTTTTTATGACTGGATTCATCCACATTTTCTCTCTATATATATAACGTGTTTTATATACATTTATATTTTAGTGTAATTGTTTCAGTGGCAGGGGAAGTGCTGCAGTGGTTTGGTCAGGGCCGGTTATGGCGGTGCAGAACGAGTTGGAACATACACAATTTCTTTTTACAAACGGTTCACCATCACTAAAGACATACCCGACTGTGTTTATGTGAATACTTGCCAGGACGTGCATTTTTACATATCATTTTGACTATTCAAACCTAATAATCCGCGAAAGAGAACTGAAGTCGCGATTGTATGCTGTCTGAACGGCGTGTGTGTGCGCTTCATCTGAGCCCAGCAGCGAGAGCACGTCCCGTGCTTTATTTTCTCATGCAGGTTTTTTTGTCAAGTGCTGTGCGTATATATTTTACTGTTCTGCTTCCGTTCTTTAGTGAATGTACACTTCCTGACTCCTGGTGTCACACAGCTACGCAAATTAAGAAATACTGCTCTTATTATTTAGAGTACTGTCACTCTTAAAGTACCGGTACTAATAAAAGTTAATATCGTATCGTTTTTAATAGCAGGGTATCGCGATACCTTTCTAGTACCGGTATATCGTGCAACACTAATATATATACTGTGTGTATATATATATATATATATATATATATATATATATATAATGAAGAGCTATTTTACAAAATGCAATAAATGCCATTTAAAAAATGAGTTTGTCATGTCATTTTGCTGTGTACTGAACCTATTCACTGCTCCATCAACGTTTCATGCCAAATCGCTACATTTCCTTGTTTAAAATGTTCTGCAAGATGCTGTTCCTTTCCAAACCGCGAAAAGCGGCGAACCTATTTTTAGCCTAAACACGATACATCCTCTGTGATACATCCTCTGGACTAATCAGAATTCTTTCTCACTCTTAAATCACTCACGCGTATCGTGTCAGGCCCTCAATTCGCCTCATTCGTGCCGTAGGACCTCCAGATGCGCGTATACGAGTCTTTACATTCACTTAACATGAAAATCACTTGCGCCAGATGCTCTATTTGCGTCTGTTTACTCACTCTCAGTCACACAAGGTCATGTCGTGATTTGTTTTATGTAAAGTGGATAATGGTTCTGACAAGAACTGACAAAAATGTTAAATGTGTACCTTGAATGCAATGCAAGTCGCTTTGGATAAAAGCGTCTGCCAAATGCGTAAATGTAAAAAATGGTTCTACTTTTTATGGGTTTGACACTTTACTGAATGCCAATGTATTTATTACTGACTGACTTGCCTTTTTTATTTTTAAAGACATACATTTTTGGAAAAAAATGTATGGATTTATAGCATAAAAAAAAAAACTTTAAATTTATCATCAACAATTTTGTCGTTTGACTTAATAATCATTGTTCAACAAGTTCAGACTGAGGCAAAAAAAAGAACATTTTAACAGGATAAATTGAATATTCACAAAATGTGTAGGTAAAAAATTTAATTTTCCTGAAAACTATTTAAATGGATTTATAGCGGTTTGGAGAAGAGCTCCTCATAAATAAATAATACAGTTGCAATCAGAAATATTCAACCCGCTCACCTCAAAAGACATTATAGTGATGTTGATGAATGATGATGACAATAAATGACAAAAAAACCTCATTAAACAACAAGAAATAATTATTGATGCATGTTTGAGTTATTTTGACAACAGAAGTTGACTTAACTTTGAAGTTCAAATGAAACATTTAACTTTTAACATGTACAGTAGTATATTTAACTCGGCTTCAGTACTTTGTGGAACATCCTTTAGCTTTCATAACTTCTAACAAATGTTTTCGGTAAGTGCTGACAAAGTTGGTACGAGCCCTTGATGAAATGTTGGCCTTTCTTCCATGGCCAGGCAGGTTTGCTGCTGTTCCAGAAGTTTTAAACTTCCTTATAATGCTCCCAATGGTGTTGTAAAGTGTTGCTATCTTAGTATAATATATATATTTATGAGGAGACACTAGATTGTCTTTAACTCGACTTTATTCCAACATGATGTAACCTCACACATGTGAACCTGCTCAATGTTTACTTCCGCCATTGTCGTACGCATACGTAGGTACTGACGTATGCTCAATCACAGATCGTAACTGGTTCACGGGACATCTCCCTCTTTTTGTCTGGGGTTTCATACAGCATTAAACAAAACAACTGTTTCTAAGAAACATACTCTGAAATTGTTGAAGCCATTTCTATGGAAATAATAATATTTTGAGTTTATTTTGTAAAGCCTGAGAAAACCTGTGTTGCAGCACAAGGAACGTAGAAATTGGAATGCAACGGTTTACCAGTGATCTAGTATAATGTAATTTGATTGGCTGTTAGATTTAGTACGAAAGAAATCGAACACTGCGAAACAGCCAGAAGCCACTGGACTTTGGAGCAACACAGTCTTTTGACCATCGCGGAACTGCACAGTTAGTTTGTAAGAAAAGTAAAGAGCCTAAGTTTTTTATTGTTTATGTTTTTAAATAAATTAATAATTAAACAGTCAAACGAAGAACTTTGGATTCTAGACTTTTGTTTATTTATGTTTTGTGTTGAGTACAAACGAACTTTGAAGTCCTAATTTAGTGAGTCAACTTGCTGCACTCACATCAACGTCAAAAGACTGCTTGACATAGTCAAAATAGCCAATCGAGCAAATTCAGAAGATTGCTCGACGACACCGAAAGACGAGCCACGTGAGAACCGCTAAAGAAGCAGCCAGACACTCGCGAGGACGGCGAGCTAATCAACTGGGCAGAGCTGAGGAAACCTGCTAGCGGCTGCTAACAAAGACGATAGACCAAGACGGCCGAAAACTACGTCGTGGCTCAAGAATACAGAAAGAAAGCCAGAGGTACTGTTGGATTACATTTTTATTAAATGTTTAATTTAGTTTTTCCACTGCAATAGTATATAAACTGATAAAGTTTAGTAGACTGATTTCAGATGATTATGGAGTCTCCAGCAAAGAGTCTCCGTTCCTGCCAGACCTGTTTTCTCTATTGTGTTTTAAATGAATCAGATCACTTGATTCTCACCTTTCGGAGCCCAGACGTTGAATCGTTAGGTTGATTGACTTTCACCTTTTGTCTTAAATGGCACTGGGATGGCTCTTGGAATTGGAGTTCCTGGCCAGTATCAGCATGTGAATAGTTATGCTGATTCAATTGGACTCAGAGTAGGGTGTGTTCCTACTTCATTTGCATGCTTTGTTCAGAGCCTCCACCTCTATGTAATCCCTCCCCCTTGGAATGTATATAACTACAATGCATACTGTATTAGATTAGATCATGTTGGAAGTTTCTACAGCCGCGCTCAATAAAGAACAACTTCTGTTGAACGCGATCCCGACTGTCTCACTGGTCTCTGCTTCGAACAAGAAAACTTTACAACAGATGGTGCCCTGTGACCCGGATGGAGAAGAAGGAAACTCAAAGAATTTTAAGCTCAAAGAACTGCATCTTGAAACTTCAAGCTCAAAGATCTCAACAAAGCTGACTGAGTTCCAGACTGAATCTTCTGAATCCAGATTGAAAACTTCAAGCTCCAAAAAGATCTCAAAGACTGAATTTTTCCAGACGGAATCTTTCTCTACAAATGAAAGACTCGGTGAGTTTCACTCCATTAAAAGAACCAATGCAGACCAGTACAAATGTTTTCCTCTGCGCCGTTCAGAGAAGTAGTTAACAAACAGCTGTAGAGTTTGGTTAACTAAAGATAAGCCTCTAAAAAGTTTTCTTTTAGAGATGAAATTGATCCTCTGTTGTTGACAGGGAAGATTAACAGTTACATGTTAATATTGTGTGTGTGCTCTTGCTAGAGAAGTGAGCTAGAGAATTAGCTTTAGAATTAGATTTAGCCTCATGTGCTAATAAGATTGTACCCTCTGTTTGCAAGACAGTAGAGAGAAGGTTTTTTTTAGTGTTTGTTTGTGGTAACAAAAATTCACAAAATGTTTAGGAAAAGTACTAGACAGATTACACCTTTATGGACAGACAGTGAATTCAAGTCTTTGTTATCAGAGCACATGGACTCCATCGTGACTGAGGAAGTCAGATTGAATTTAACAAAGAAATTTGGCATTAATCCAGGCAAAGTTTGGTCAATCGAAGATTGTAAGAAGGTACTAGGAGAAAGTATTCGCAAGAACAGTGTCAAAGGCATTATCTTCTGTCACCGAGAATTTAGCTTATCCATTGTACAAGAACAAGCTCGTTGTATAGATAATTTGAAAGAACAGAACAAACAATTGCTTACTCAAGTGTCCTGTTTCACGAAAACGGTGGGCCTCAAGGCCTCAACCAAACGTGACTCAGAAAACCAACAGTCAGATGAAAGCTATCCTGATTTACAGTCTTTTGATAGTATAGAGGACAATGTCAATGCAGATGTAAATGCAGTTGAAGTGTGCGTAGCTAGACAAAAGCCTCAGGGAAAAGGTGTTGATACAGTTTCATTTGCAACCCCCATACAAGCAGTCAAAACATCTTTAGGTCCTAAAGATATTGAGAGAATTGCTGAAAGTTTGCCATCAGTGCAAAGAAATTTTTCTGAGTTTAGAAGAGCATTGATCAGCAAAATGCGGCTCTATGATATGACTCTAGCTGAAGTCACCCAGCTAATATCACAGATCTTGACTGAGTCAGAATTCAATGATTTTGAAAGTGCTGTAAATAATTCTGAACTGCAACAGGCCAGTAAAGATGAATTGAGAGAAGAAGTTGTTAAAGTGTTAAAAAACATTGTTGGACCGAAAGTGGACTGGTCAAAGCTCACTAGTTGTGTACAGAAGAAGGATGAAACTGTTTGTGAGTACACAGAAAGATTTTGCCAGACCGCTGCCGCTTACAGCGGGATTGCCGACACTCCAGAGAAAGTGTTAGGTCATAATGGTCCTCTAGTTCGCGCATGGTCCGATGGTCTTTTGTCAGAACATAGAAATGCATTGCCTTTCTTAGATCTTACATGGTCAAATAGAACCCTGCAAGACAACTTGGACAGTTTAGCTATGTGGGAAAGAGACTTTGATGTCAAGGCAAGAGTAAAAATTGCAGCAGCATCCTTTAAGGTTAACTCAGAGAAGCCAAAGAAACGCAAAAGTCCTAGAGAAGCCAGTTGTTCTTACTGTGGCAAGCATGGACATTTTGGAAAAGAATGTAGAAAAAACAAGAATAACTTAAGACAAGTTAACAATGTTATGCAGCTCTTACTACATTTGTTTGCTACTTTAAAGCAACCCCTCCCCTCGTCAGTGGACTCGTGGCTAAGCTTTTTGAGGTGTTAACCATTTGGGCTGTGATTGCTTAATCTCCCCAGTAACTTACAACAAAGATGAAAGAGTTATTGACTGTCACAGCCTTTGTTTGGGGGACATTCAGTAAACTCACAGCCATAAATGTTACACTGCAGAACACTACAATCAGACCTCCATGCTCTATATGATGTCTATTAAGACTGATGTTTCACTGGAGAATGAAAATGTGCCAATTTTCTCACACACTGTACAGTGTGTACACAACACAGGGACAGAAAAGGACACGGTTCAGTGAGGGCCCTGGAAAGAACTGACGCAATAGGCGTCAGGGGCCAATCCAGGGTGAAGACAACCTCATAGGCCTTTCCCCATTTAGTCCATCCTTACCTCACTGGTCCATAGGTGTCAAATCAATTAAGAAATAGGGAAAGAATGAAACGACAACAGTAGACTCTGAGAACGATAGCACCATAGTGTTTAAACTGCTACAACCGTAGTGTTTTGAAGAAATACTGCTCTCTGTTTTTCTGTTTTCTGTCTTACAGTGTGCAGATAAAACTTGATGTCTTTTCCGAGATCCATATGCAACGACCGTCTCATCTGCGTATGAAGCCCCAACCTCAAGAAGACAACCAGACCCACTGCTGAACGAACTATCACAAAAGAAAATGAAAAAATACACAACGCAGAGAAATTCACGGACCCTAAATTGCATGTTTGTTTCTGTGTCAGCATGCAATTACAGATGAACAACACAGAGCAAGTTATATGTGCCTGTAACTTACACCAGTTACAAGAATGAACTTTATGTGTCTAAATTTGTATTTTATGTGAGAGTTTTTAAGAACTCTCAAAGGGGGAAGTGTTGGATTACATTTTTATTAAATGTTTAATTTAGTTTTTCCACTGCAATAGTATATAAACTGATAAAGTTTAGTAGACTGATTTCAGATGATTATGGAGTCTCCAGCAAAGAGTCTCCGTTCCTGCCAGACCTGTTTTCTCTATTGTGTTTTAAATGAATCAGATCACTTGATTCTCACCTTTCGGAGCCCAGACGTTGAATCGTTAGGTTGATTGACTTTCACCTTTTGTCTTAAATGGCACTGGGATGGCTCTTGGAATTGGAGTTCCTGGCCAGTATCAGCATGTGAATAGTTATGCTGATTCAATTGGACTCAGAGTAGGGTGTGTTCCTACTTCATTTGCATGCTTTGTTCAGAGCCTCCACCTCTATGTAATCCCTCCCCCTTGGAATGTATATAACTACAATGCATACTGTATTAGATTAGATCATGTTGGAAGTTTCTACAGCCGCGTACAGTGGAGTTCTCAATAAAGAACAACTTCTGTTGAACGCGATCCCAACTGTCTCACTGGTCTCTGCTTCGATCAAAGAAAACTGTACAACAGTACCCTACCTAGAGGTCTGATAATATCTTCTGGACTCTATTAGCCTCCTGACGATGCTAACACTAACCATCGTCTAAAAGTGGCAGTAAGTGTTGACTGGATATTTGGTTCTGAAAGTCATAGAGCTTTATTTAAAGAAATCCTACACTACAGTGACTCTTTTTCATGAGTGTTGTGAATACAGAAGAAGAGTAGACGCTGTGGACAATACCAGGAATTGTGACAGTTTTGTGTGAAGATTTTAAAGTGACATGACATGGCGGATGAAAGCGCAGCCACGTGTGTTGAACAAAAAAGGGCACCAAAGCCCACAGAAAAGGCTGTAGAGGAGAAAATACAAAGGCTGAGAGGAGAACGCCAGGGAAAGTTGGCACAAATAACCAAACAGAAGAATGATTTAGCCAAATTGAAGGAAAATAACCACAATGGTAATTTCATTAAAGATGAAGCATTGCTAAGGTTTGACAGATGCTTAAGACAGTAAGAACGGATTAATGAAGAGTTGTGTGAGTTAATAGATGAAAATGATAAGAAAGCGGTGCAAGATGCTTATGAGAACAAATATGTTCAGAATTTAATCGGTTTATAGAAGACAGGATTGCAGATGTCTTAAGAGATGAGGAAGATGATATTAGGCCACATGATGGTGTGTCCAAAGCTAACTCCGTGGTAAGCCACACTTCCAGTACTAATTCTGCAATGCTGAGAATTAAAGCTGAACGTGAGGCGCTGTTGGCAAGAGCTGCAGCAATGAAAAAGAGGGAAGCAATAGAGCAGGAAGAAATTCGCTTGAGAATTAGAAAAGAGCAATTGGAGCTTGAAACTGAACTTGCTGCTTCAGACGCCAAATTAAAGGTGTATGAAGAATCTGAAGATGCTCATGAGTTTAGCTATGATTTATTAGAGCCACCTTCAGGACCCAGATTTGAACCCCTGATGCGTAGACAAGAAAAACACAATGTAGACTAATATGTGCGTCGTAGAGCTGGTAAGCTTAAATAAGATTTGGCAATGAAAAAGCATTTATCAATATTATTTCTACTTACCAAACTCCCACTTCCACAGGAAGTGTTTACCCCACTGTCGCTGGATGCACTGTTTCCCCTCTTGTTGTCTAAAACAAAGAAAACTAAATTTATTCTGTTCTATTCAACACTTGTCCTTTTGTGCCACCAAAGTCCTTGAGGGCCAGGCTTGTCCACTTTTGGTTCTGGATCGTAGTGATGATCCGTGGATCCGACTCCACCTGCACCCTACTGACGGGTCTCCACTTTGCCACTACGTCCTCGGGGTGAGGACAGTTGCCAGTCCAACCCTCTTTTTGGATCAGCAGTGACACCTTGCTGACAGTCGGGGGCCGTCTTGAACACTGGGCTGTCAAAGACAAATGTTAAATTAACATTCTTGTCCAAAATGTGAATTGTTACTTTGATTATAGAAATATGTATTCATTTTTTTTATAATGAAGCGCATGAACTTACACAAGAGGTGCTCCTCCCGCTTGGCAAACTGCACAGCCCTCCACCTGTCATAGAATACTCTGTCAGGTGGAAACCCCGCAGTGGTCCGCTTCTTTTTCGTGGGCGGGCTGCTACTCGCCGTCGCTGGAAACTGCAGGAGAAACGCTCCAAAGTCCCTGTCATCCTGATCAGCTGCGCCTCTGCCTCTCTTCTGTTTCCGACCTCTCCCCTCATCGGCCGGCTCATCAGAAGAAGAGCTGAACATTTGAGAAGATTTCATGTTCAAACTCTGACAAAAAGCTAGACAGACCTTGGAAGCAGCTGACAAACAGAAAATATATGAATGTTGTGTGTTTTGGATGACACATACCATGCCATAGTACTTTGGGCTCTTCTGGCTTGCTGGCTCGAAAAGCTTGGATGAATGAAGAACAAATCTCAGATTAATCCTCAATTCTTTCAGCGTATTTTTCTTACAGAAAATAATAGTATTTGAACTTTATGTAGTACATAAGCCATTGTAATATAATATAATCTAAATCAACAACATGTTACCGTATACCGACTAAGCTACTGAAAGAGATGCTTCCAGAGGTCATAGATCCTCTTCTTAATATTAATTCATCTGTCTCTAGGATATGTACCTAAAACTTTTAAGCTGGCTATGATTAAACCGCTTGTTAAAAAAAACGCAACTTGATCCTACAGAATTAGTCAATTACAGGCCGATCTCGAATCTACCTTTTCTGTCAAAGATATTAGAAAAGGCAGTATCTTCACAACTGTGTTCCTTTCTTGAAAGAAATGATATCTGCGAGGATTTAGACCGTACCATAGTACGGAGACAGCTCTCAGAGTCACAAATGATTTGCTCTTATCATCCGATCGTGGTTGTATCTCTCTAATAGTGTTACTCGATCTTAGTGCTGCATTTGACACTATCGACCACAACATTCTTTTAAACACTCAAATTATGTTGGCATTAATGGAATTGCACTAGCATGGTTTAAATCACACTTATCTGACTGGTATCAGTTTGTAGCAGTAAATGAAGAGATGTCTTATTGATCACAAGTTAAGTATGGCGTACCTCAAGGCTCAGTACTAGGACCGTTGCTGTTCACTCTGTACATGCTACCATTAGGAGATATCATTAGGAAGCATGGCATTAGTTTTCACTGTTATGCTGATGATACTCAGCTCTATATTTCCTCACACCCTGACGAAACTTACCAATTCACAAAAATAATGGAGTGCATTGCTGATGACCCGCGCTCTTAGACAAGAGTGTCGAAAAGCAGAGCGAAAGTGGAAAAAAGATAGGCTACAGGTTTCATTTGACATTTTAAAATCAAGTCTGTTCAACTATCAAACGGCAGTAAAAAAGGCAAAATCTAATTTCTTTTCTCAACTAATTTCTGACAATGCTAAGCGACCCAAAGTCCTGTTTGATACGATTGATTCTATTCTAAACCCGACTACGAATATTTTATCTGAGGCCTCTATTGAGCTTTGTGAAGATTTTTTAAAACATTTCACTCAAAAAATTGATGATATTAGAAACTCCATTGTTCCCTCTGAACCATGTCACTTGCAACTGCCCTGTCCTATGAGTTGTCTGTCTAACATTAAACCTGTCTCTCCAACTCAGCTAGCTGATATAGTCTCTACTATGAAGTGTTCTGGTTCTAAGTTATTATCCCGGCTCGTCTTTTCAAGGATGTTTTTTCTACCATTAGTCATATGGTAACCGCTATTATAAACAGCTCTTTAGCCAAAGGTGTCGTTCCAGCTAGTTTTAAACATGCAATTGTGCAACCTATGTTGAAAAAACCTCAACTTGATCCAGAAATGTGCAATAACTATCGACCGATCTCTAAACTGCCTTTTATCTCTAAGCTTTTAGAGAAAGTAGTTTTCTCACAGCTCCAGTTTTATTTGAATTCTTTTGATATTTTGGACATGTTCCAATCTGGCTTTAGATCATTACATAGCACTGAGTCAGCTCTGTTGAGGGTTACAACTGATATCTTGCTAGCTCTAGATTCAGGCTCTTGTGTTGTGCTGGTTTTGTTAGACCTGAGCGCTGCATTTGATACCATTGACCACAGCATTCTTCTTGAACGGCTAGAATGTATGGTAGGTGTCAAGGGCACTGTACTAAAGTGGTTTGCTTCCTACCTCGGAAAGAGGACTTTTTCTGTAAATGTAGGAAATTGTTCCTCGTCATCTGCGCCAGTTTTGTTTGGTGTGCCTCAGGGATCTATTTTGGGACCTTTATTGTTTTCCCTTTATATGCTCCCCTTGGCCCTCATTTTTCAGAAGTACAACATTTCATATCACTGTTATGCAGATGATTCTCAGCTTTACCTTTTAGTAAGGCTTGACACCACTGCTCCATTTGATGTGTTATTGGAATGTGTAGATGATATCAAGAGGTGGATGACAAAGAATTTTCTGCAGCTAAATGAGGATAAAACAGAGGTTTTAATTTTAGGTTGTCCGGCAGATTCCACTCCTGCTCTGAAAGCCCAGTTAGGTCCTCTCTCAACAAATGTATGCAAACAAATCAAAAACCTTGGAGTGATCTTTGACTCTTCACTATTTTTTGATAAACAAATTAGTGCTGTTATTAGAGGAAGCTTTTTCCATTTAAGATCTATTGCAAAGTTGAAGAACATTCTTTCAAGCAAAGATTTAGAAGTTGCAATTCATGCATTTGTAACATCACGATTAGACTATTGCAACTCTCTTTATTGTGGTCTTCCTCAATCTTCACTATCTCGTTTACAAATTGTTCAAAATGCAGCTGTAAGACTCTTGACTGGGTCTAGGAAGAGGGATCATATTTCTCCTGTTTTGGCATCCCTTCACTGGCTTCCTATTAAGTTTCGAGTTGATTTTAAGATCCTTATGTTTGTTTATAAGGCATTGTCTGGCTGTGCACCAAGATATATTTGTGATCTTATGGTGCCATACTGTCCTGCTAGGGCACTTAGATCTTCAAATCACTTGCTTTTAAATGTGTCACGAAGTCGCTACAAATTAAAGGGTGATCGGGCCTTTTCTGTGGCTGGGCCCAAGCTTTGGAATGCTCTCCCTTATCATGTGAGGTCTGCTCCTTCATTGGACATTTTTAAATCTACTCTGAAAACACATTTTTATTCTTTAGCTTTTGGAAACTTGTAATTGTTTTTTTTGTTTTTTTTATAGTGTAGTCCTGCTATGCACTATGGACAGCACTTTGGATCAATTTGTATTGTGTTAAAAGTGCTTTATAAATAAAGGTTGTTGTTGTTGATTGCTGATATAAAAAATTGGATGACTCGTAATTTCCTACTACTAAACTCTGAAAAAACAGAGATTCTAATTATTGGACAAAAAACTTCCTCACAAAATAACCTAGAATACTGTCTAACACTTGATGGCTGCTCTGTCAAGTCTTCGTCGTCGGTTAGGAACCTGGGTGTGCTCTTTGATACCAATCTTTCATTTGAAAGTCACGTGTCTAGTATCTGCAAAACCGCATTTTTCCATCTTAAAAATATATCTAAATTACACCATATGCTCTCATTGACAAATGCAGAACAATTAGTTCATGCATTCATGACGACAAGGCTAGATTATTGTAATGCTCTACTGGGTGGTTGCCCTGCACGCTTAATAAACAAACTACAGCTGGTCCAAAACGCAGCAGCTCGAGTTCTTACCAGAACCAGGAAGTATGACCATATTAGCCCGGTTCTGTCAACACTGCTCTGGCTCCCTATTAAACATCATATCAATTTTAAAATATTGCTGATTACCTAACAAAGCACTAAATGGTTTAGCTCCGCAGTACTTGAGCGAGCTCTTAACGCATTATAGTCCTTCACGTCTATTGCGATCTCAAAATTCCGGCCAGTTGATAATACCTAGAATATCAAAATCAACTGCTGGCGGTAGATCCTTTTCCTATTTAGCACCAAAACTTTGGAACAGTCTTCCTACCATTGTCCGGGAAGCAGACACACTCTGTCAGTTCAAAGCTAGATTAAAGACGCATCTCTTTGACTTAGCATTCACATAATACATTATAGACTTCAATATTTCAATATTAGGCTGCATAGATTAGGTCAGCTGGAACCGGGAACACTTCCCATAAATCCTGATGTACTCGTTACATCAGAAGAAGAATGGCATCTACACTAATTTTAGTGTCTTTGTTTATCCCAAGGTTTCCCGCAGCCTGCCGGATCCAGGCCGTATCCAGATCTGATGAAGGACCTTCGCCTGGACCCGATGTCAACGCAGTGCTGAAGTGCCAACTAGTCTCTCCCTATGGAGGATCCAAAATGACAATTAGCATTTAGGAGGTATAAGCATTCAAAACTTATTCTCTCACTTCCGCTAAAATGGATTTTTATGACATCAATTTTTACGACATCACTGCGGACTTAATACCAGATCATTTGTTACAGCTTGTCAAATATGCCCCTTTTTGGGCGTGAGCAAAAACATGCCGTTTTTGTGTTCCTTTAAATGCAAAGGAGCTGCAGCTCCGCCTCTGTTCAGAAGAGGGTGGAGTCTTTACACGAGCTTCAGAAACTCCAGCAATAACAAAACAGGCCAATCTCACTCATCCAGAATCCCAGAATCACCAGTAGCGAGTGCAGCCTTACAGAGAGACTCAGGAAGAGCTTCTGAATGTTAGTGGAGACATTTATGTAGCTGTTGTGGAGTTACACTGATCATCTCATCATCATGTGAACTCCTCCACAAGTGTCCACAGTTCCTGAGGTCTTTATAAGACAGCGGTGACATGTTCTGGTCAATAGTGTTCAGTGCTCGTCTGTGCTCAACCACACAACAGTTTCATGCTTTGCTGGATCTTCTGCCATTGCACTAGAACTGGTCTCTGTTGTCGCTTGTAAGCCAAATGTCGGCTGGTGTGTGTAAACGTGCAGATTAAGGGGTGGTAATATTATAATAAGCTCCTCTTCATACATCAGACGGGGAGTAAAATCTGATCGGCTTATTTTTAGACATGCTTGCAGAGAAAGGTTCACCAGAACAGTTACTGGGTTTCACTTTTCATGTTTTCCGAGTCGGTAGAAGCACCGATTATAGCACTTACACACGGCATAAGTCAGATTTTCATGATATGTCCCCTTTAATTGTCTGTAAGAGTGCGCAGTCTTTGTGTATCTCAAGTCTTTGCTTATAGTCAACAGAATGTCTAAAGGGAAGTGTAAGTGAAGCATCTCACCGTCTCACTCTTCTCCGTCATCTCTCTCTCGTCTCTGACTGAAGAGCTAGACCGGCTCCTGGAGTCTCTGCAGTTCATCAGAGTGTTAATGTAAGCTACAGCCACATTCAGCGCCGCTAGCTTCTCCTGCTGCTCTCCGGTTCTCTCAGAAGACGGCAGAAGATCCTCAAAAAACTGCAGTATCTGATGAGAGAGAAGAAACTGGGGCTTTGGATGGATGCACTTTGATGGACTTTTCTAAAAAAAAAATATACCAATGAACTCCCATTAAGTCCCTCGGAAGAGCCGGAGCATTTTTTTATAGAACTCCGTGTTTGTCTGAAAGAATGTCATATACACCTAGGATGAGAGTGCCCGAAGCATACAGGCAAAAATTCAGAAATCATACTAAAGTGGCTAGACAAACTTTTGTAGAATTCGCGCATGATAAAAGGGCAATGTTAGAGAAGTGGTGTATTGCGTCTGATGCTACAACGTTTGAACGTCTCCAGGAGTTAATATTACTGGAGGATTTCAAGGGTTGTCTCCCTGAAAACTTAGTGTTACATTTAAATGAACAAAAGGTTTCTTCGTTGTCCGAAGCTGCTGTATTTGCTGATGAGTACATGCTGACTCACCAAACCATTTTTCCCACGGCCCGTCAAAGTCAAAACGTTAGAGCGTATGTTGAGAAGAGTTCTGCGGCTGTGCGTTCAAAGACTGACACTCGTACGAGCGCGCCCGGGGGAAGAATGTTTAAGGCCACCGAATCGAAACGCACGTGTTTCTTCTGTCTTGATCCCAGTCATTTAATTGCAGACTGCAAGGCATGGAAACAAAAGAATGCGGCTGCTAAAGCAAAAAGCGTTGCACATTTGGTACTTGAACCGCAGGTAGGAACGGCTGAGACGTTTTCTCCTGGAACGGAGTTATTTAAACCCTTCCTGATGAGCGGCTCTATTTCTTTTTTTTCTATCAGTTTATATTTCTCCCGACGGTACATTAAAACCTGTGCATTGTCTGTAAAATGCGTATAAATGCATACACAATTATACATGATTTTGCTTCGCCAACGGTCGACGCGCGTTCATGGCAGATGGATGCTGGCGTAGGATGTAGAGTAAGAAACGTTGTGACGTAGAACTAAGTATATCTAAATCAAACGCTACGTCCTAGGTCGGCATCCATCTGCCGTGAACGCGCGTCGACCGTTGGCGGAAGCCAGATATTTTCGTTTATAAAGTTTTAAATATGTATATTTTTTACGACAAAACCGCAGGGATAACCCTCAGAAGGCCTTCGTTTATCCCCCTGGAGCCGGATGGATTACTTTTGTGAAGGATGCATGCAGATTTTTTAGACTTGAAGAAGGTGGACCCCATAACTTCACATTATAACCACTGAAAGATCTAAGACATTTTCTAAAATAACTGAAAATGTGTTCGTCTGAAAAAATATTGACATATGCATCTCGAACGGCTTGAGGGTGAGTAAATCATGGGTTAAATATCATTTTTGGCCGAACTATCCCTTTAAAGACTCTGCTAAAAATGAAAAGTAATACTAGTGAATAACACCTCATCGGGGTACCGCTTGACCATGGCGTTGTAGTCCCAGGTTCTGCCTCGGAGGGTCCAGGCCTTCATGGACTTTTTGGCTCTCTCCACCTCTGCTTTCCTCTCCTCATCAGTCTGGTCCTTCATGCAGACCCTCAACAGGTGGTTAGGCAGCATCTCCTGTGGTCTGAACCACTGCAGACAGTAAATGATGCGACAATCCTTGTCACTGTGAGAGAGAAGGCAGACATAAAGCAAAAGAATTCAGAAAGACTTGAGAGTTGATGGGAACAACCAACAGGGCACACTGGGTACAGCAGTAAGGCTCTTCTTGATATTTTGTGACTTTTTTTTATCATCATGAACATGCATGCAAAGTTTCAACATGCGTGTTTTGACATGTACAAACAAAATTATTACCTTCGTAGAATAAAATAAAATGTTTACAGTTTATTATGTCAGACATATATAATATATATCAAATAAAAAACTTTCCAATTAAAAAAAATTTAACTTCACTTGCTGATAAAACTGGTGCTGAATATCACTGAGAAAAGTAGGAGAAGCCACTGTATACAAAAATAATTATATAGGCCTGTAATAAATTACTTAATTGCACAGACGGAACGCAATAAACACATTATTTTGCTTTCAGAGGCAGCGGCTGCTGTTTGGGAATGCAGTCATTTAAGAGTTCTGGGAGGGAATTATACTGAACCATTTTGACAACACTTTGCTCAGGCATTGGAGAACAACCCAAACAGGTATTCAGATACGGTGAAACGAGATCAGCACACCGGTCATGTTGTCCCATCGCAGTCACATGATTTATTTATTTATTTATTTTAATGCGCATCAAGGAAATGACTCTGTAAATGCGTTTCCATCGTAGTTTATGTCCGCGTTTACTTGTCGGATAAATTTATCCGCCTCAAACGAGCGCTTACGATTTAAATGCGCCTTTTTTAGAATTTATGAGCATAAAAATAGATGGATGGAAACATCGCTAGAGTTAAAAGAGAGTGAGAACAAAAATTTACTAGTTGTATTGGCACTGATAAACGGGCATTATACAGAGGTAAGAAAATGCCATTGAAAGCTTTCTGAAGATAGACAGTTGCTTTTAGAGCTACATTAATAAAATAAATTAAAAAACAATTTAACATTTCAGGCATCGCAAACCGTGAGCTTGCTGTGCCTGGTACAGTATTTTCTCTGCTGGCACATCACTGTTCTTCTCTTTGCACCTGTCTTCAGCAGGTTCTGCCACTGGCCTGTGTTAAAGTCCTGTTTAAAGACTTCACAATATATCCACAAAAATTACATTTAGGTAAATGATCGCATTGCAGTTTGTGCGCAAGTCTGGAATAGAGAGCAAAAAAAACAGCCAGTTCCGATTTCTGGCTGGTCGACTGGTGCATCTCTAATAAGCAGAACTCTCTTTACCTGCGTGCTTGATCAGGAACACATTTCTGGTGTGCTTGACCAGGAGTTGTATGCGATCTGCTGTTCCCCCGTGATGTGACTATGTGTCACGGACCTTTCCAGTCTGTGTGGCAGGCACTGGCTTCTGAGAAGACGCTGGTGAGAAAGAAACATACCTTGCAAAACCAGGTCTTATGGGTTAGCGTGAATTCATCTGCCAATATGGCAGCCTGCTGCAGACTGGTAACCTTCTGCTCATTCATATAGACGGCCGTTCGTTCAGGCAGACAATTTCTGGCGTGCTTGACCAGGAGTTGTATGCGATCTGCTGTTCCCCCGTGATGTGACTATGTGTCATGGACCTTTCCAGTCTGTGTGGCAGGCGCTGGCTTCTGAGAAGACGCTGGTGAGAAAGAAACATACCTTGAAAACCAGGTCTTATGGGTAAGCGTGAATTCATCTGCCAATATGGCAGCCTGCTGCAGACTGGTAACCTTCTGCTCATTCATATAGACGGCCGTTCGTTCAGGCAGACAATTTCTGGCGTGCTTGACCAGGAGTTGTATGCGATCTGCTGTTCCCCTGTGATGTGACTATGTGTCACGGACCTTTCCAGTCTGTGTGGCTGGCGCTGGCTTCTGAGAAGACGCTGGTGAGAAAGAAACATACCTTGAAAACCAGGTCTTATGGGTTAGCGTGAATTCATCTGCCAATATGGAAGCCTGCTGCAGACTGGTAACCTTCTGCTCATTCATATAGACGGCCGTTCGTTCAGGCAGACAATTTCTGGCGTGCTTGACCAGGAGTTGTATGCGATCTGCTGTTCCCCCGTGATGTGACTATGTGTCATGGACCTTTCCAGTCTGTGTGGCAGGCGCTGGCTTCTGAGAAGACGCTGGTGAGAAAGAAAGATACCTTGAAAACCAGGTCTTATGGGTAAGCGTGAATTCATCTGCCAATATGGCAGCCTGCTGCAGACTGGTAACCTTCTGCTCATTCATATAGACGGCCGTTCGTTCAGGCAGACAATTTCTGGCGTGCTTGACCAGGAGTTGTATGCGATCTGCTGTTCCCCCGTGATGTGACTGTGTCACGGACCTTTCCAGTCTGTGTGGCTGGCGCTGGCTTCTGAAAAGACGCTGGTGAGAAAGAAACATACCTTGAAAACCAGGTCTTATGGGTTAGCTTGAATTCATCTGCCAATATGGCAGCCTGCTGCAGACTGGTAACCTTCTGCTCATTCATATAGACGGCCGTTCGTTCAGGCAGACAATTTCTGGCGTGCTTGACCAGGAGTTGTATGCGATCTGCTGTTCCCCCGTGATGTGACTATGTGTCATGGACCTTTCCAGTCTGTGTGGCAGGCGCTGGCTTCTGAGAAGACGCTGGTGAGAAAGAAACATACCTTGAAAACCAGGTCTTATGGGTTAGCGTGAATTCATCTGCCAATATGGCAGCCTGCTGCAGACTGGTAACCTTCTGCTCATTCATATAGACGGCCGTTCGTTCAGGCAGACAATTTCTGGCGTGCTTGACCAGGAGTTGTATGCGATCTGCTGTTCCCCCGTGATGTGACTATGTGTCACGGACCTTTCCAGTCTGTGTGGCAGGCGCTGGCTTCTGAGAAGACGCTGGTGAGAAAGAAACATACCATGAAAACCAGGTCTTATGGGTAAGCGTGAATTCATCTGCCAATATGGCAGCCTGCTGCAGACTGGTAACCTTCTGCTCATTCATATAGACGGCCGTTCGTTCAGGCAGACAATTTCTGGCGTGCTTGACCAGGAGTTGTATGCGATCTGCTGTTCCCCCGTGATGTGACTATGTGTCATGGACCTTTCCAGTCTGTGTGGCAGGCGCTGGCTTCTGAGAAGGCGCTGGTGAGAAAGAAACATACCTTGAAAACCAGGTCTTATGGGTAAGCGTGAATTCATCTGCCAATATGGCAGCCTGCTGCAGACTGGTAACCTTCTGCTCATTCATATAGACGGCCGTTCGTTCAGGCAGACAATTTCTGGCGTGCTTGACCAGGAGTTGTATGCGATCTGCTGTTCCCCTGTGATGTGACTATGTGTCACGGACCTTTCCAGTCTGTGTGGCTGGCGCTGGCTTCTGAGAAGACGCTGGTGAGAAAGAAACATACCTTGAAAACCAGGTCTTATGGGTTAGCGTGAATTCATCTGCCAATATGGAAGCCTGCTGCAGACTGGTAACCTTCTGCTCATTCATATAGACGGCCGTTCGTTCAGGCAGACAATTTCTGGCGTGCTTGACCAGGAGTTGTATGCGATCTGCTGTTCCCCCGTGATGTGACTATGTGTCACGGACCTTTCCAGTCTGTGTGGCAGGCGCTGGCTTCTGAGAAGACGCTGGTGAGAAAGAAACATACCATGAAAACCAGGTCTTATGGGTAAGCGTGAATTCATCTGCCAATATGGCAGCCTGCTGCAGACTGGTAACCTTCTGCTCATTCATATAGACGGCCGTTCGTTCAGGCAGACAATTTCTGGCGTGCTTGACCAGGAGTTGTATGCGATCTGCTGTTCCCCCGTGATGTGACTATGTGTCATGGACCTTTCCAGTCTGTGTGGCAGGCGCTGGCTTCTGAGAAGACGCTGGTGAGAAAGAAACATACCTTGAAAACCAGGTCTTATGGGTAAGCGTGAATTCATCTGCCAATATGGCAGCCTGCTGCAGACTGGTAACCTTCTGCTCATTCATATAGATGGCCGTTCGTTCAGGCAGACAATTTCTGGCGTGCTTGACCAGTTGTAGTATGCGATCTGCTGTTCCCCCGTGATGTGACTGTGTCACGGACCTTTCCAGTCTGTGTGGCTGGCGCTGGCTTCTGAAAAGACGCTGGTGAGAAAGAAACATACCTTGAAAAGCAGGTCTTATGGGTTAGCTTGAATTCATCTGCCAATATGGCAGCCTGCTGCAGACTGGTAACCTTCTGCTCATTCATATAGACGGCCGTTCGTTCAGGCAGACAATTTCTGGCGTGCTTGACCAGGAGTTGTATGCGATCTGCTGTTCCCCCGTGATGTGACTATGTGTCATGGACCTTTCCAGTCTGTGTGGCAGGCGCTGGCTTCTGAGAAGACGCTGGTGAGAAAGAAACATACCTTGAAAACCAGGTCTTATGGGTTAGCGTGAATTCATCTGCCAATATGGCAGCCTGCTGCAGACTGGTAACCTTCTGCTCATTCATATAGACGGCCGTTCGTTCAGGCAGACAATTTCTGGCGTGCTTGACCAGGAGTTGTATACGATCTGCTGTTCCCCCGTGATGTGACTATGTGTCACGGACCTTTCCAGTCTGTGTGGCAGACGCTGGCTTCTGAGAAGACGCTGGTGAGAAAGAAACATACCTTGAAAACCAGGTCTTATGGGTTAGCGTGAATTCATCTGCCAATATGGCAGCCTGCTGCAGACTGGTAACCTTCTGCTCATTCATATAGACGGCCGTTCGTTCAGGCAGACAATTTCTGGCGTGCTTGACCAGGAGTTGTATGCGATCTGCTGTTCCCCCGTGATGTGACTATGTGTCACGGACCTTTCCAGTCTGTGTGGCAGGCGCTGGCTTCTGAGAAGACGCTGGTGAGAAAGAAACATACCATGAAAACCAGGTCTTATGGGTAAGCGTCAATTCATCTGCCAATATGGCAGCCTGCTGCAGACTGGTAACCTTCTGCTCATTCATATAGACGGCCGTTCGTTCAGGCAGACAATTTCTGGCGTGCTTGACCAGGAGTTGTATGCGATCTGCTGTTCCCCCGTGATGTGACTATGTGTCATGGACCTTTCCAGTCTGTGTGGCAGGCGCTGGCTTCTGAGAAGACGCTGGTGAGAAAGAAACATACCTTGAAAACCAGGTCTTATGGGTAAGCGTGAATTCATCTGCCAATATGGCAGCCTGCTGCAGACTGGTAACCTTCTGCTCATTCATATAGACGGCCGTTCGTTCAGGCAGACAATTTCTGGCGTGCTTGACCAGGAGTTGTATGCGATCTGCTGTTCCCCCGTGATGTGACTATGTGTCACGGACCTTTCCAGTCTGTGTGGCTGGCGCTGGCTTCTGAGAAGACGCTGGTGAGAAAGAAACATACCTTGAAAACCAGGTCTTATGGGTTAGCGTGAATTCATCTGCCAATATGGAAGCCTGCTGCAGACTGGTAACCTTCTGCTCATTCATATAGACGGCCGTTCGTTCAGGCAGACAATTTCTGGCGTGCTTGACCAGGAGTTGTATGCGATCTGCTGTTCCCCCGTGATGTGACTATGTGTCACGGACCTTTCCAGTCTGTGTGGCAGGCGCTGGCTTCTGAGAAGACGCTGGTGAGAAAGAAACATACCATGAAAACCAGGTCTTATGGGTAAGCGTGAATTCATCTGCCAATATGGCAGCCTGCTGCAGACTGGTAACCTTCTGCTCATTCATATAGACGGCCGTTCGTTCAGGCAGACAATTTCTGGCGTGCTTGACCAGGAGTTGTATGCGATCTGCTGTTCCCCCGTGATGTGACTATGTGTCATGGACCTTTCCAGTCTGTGTGGCAGGCGCTGGCTTCTGAGAAGACGCTGGTGAGAAAGAAACATACCTTGAAAACCAGGTCTTATGGGTAAGCGTGAATTCATCTGCCAATATGGCAGCCTGCTGCAGACTGGTAACCTTCTGCTCATTCATATAGACGGCCGTTCGTTCAGGCAGACAATTTCTGGCGTGCTTGACCAGGAGTTGTATGCGATCTGCTGTTCCCCTGTGATGTGACTATGTGTCACGGACCTTTCCAGTCTGTGTGGCTGGCGCTGGCTTCTGAGAAGACGCTGGTGAGAAAGAAACATACCTTGAAAACCAGGTCTTATGGGTTAGCGTGAATTCATCTGCCAATATGGAAGCCTGCTGCAGACTGGTAACCTTCTGCTCATTCATATAGACGGCCGTTCGTTCAGGCAGACAATTTCTGGCGTGCTTGACCAGGAGTTGTATGCGATCTGCTGTTCCCCCGTGATGTGACTATGTGTCATGGACCTTTCCAGTCTGTGTGGCAGGCGCTGGCTTCTGAGAAGACGCTGGTGAGAAAGAAACATACCTTGAAAACCGGGTCTTATGGGTTAGCGTGAATTCATCTGCCAATATGGCAGCCTGCTGCAGACTGGTAACCTTCTGCTCATTCATATAGATGGCCGTTCGTTCAGGCAGACAATTTCTGGCGTGCTTGACCAGTTGTAGTATGCGATCTGCTGTTCCCCCGTGATGTGACTGTGTCACGGACCTTTCCAGTCTGTGTGGCTGGCGCTGGCTTCTGAAAAGACGCTGGTGAGAAAGAAACATACCTTGAAAACCAGGTCTTATGGGTAAGCGTAAATTCATCTGCCAATATGGCAGCCTGCTGCAGACTGGTAACCTTCTGCTCATTCATATAGATGGCCGTTCGTTCAGGCAGACAATTTCTGGCGTGCTTGACCAGTTGTAGTATGCGATCTGCTGTTCCCCCGTGATGTGACTGTGTCACGGACCTTTCCAGTCTGTGTGGCAGGCGCTGGCTTCTGAGAAGACGCTGGTGAGAAAGAAACATACAATGAAAACCAGGTCTTATGGGTAAGCGTAAATTCATCTGCCAATATGGCAGCCTGCTGCAGACTGGTAACCTTCTGCTCATTCATATAGATGGCCGTTCGTTCAGGCAGACAATTTCTGGCGTGCTTGACCAGTTGTAGTATGCGATCTGCTGTTCCCCCGTGATGTGACTGTGTCACGGACCTTTCCAGTCTGTGTGGCTGGCGCTGGCTTCTGAAAAGACGCTGGTGAGAAAGAAACATACCTTGAAAACCAGGTCTTATGGGTTAGCGTGAATTCATCTGCCAATATGGCAGCCTGCTGCAGACTGGTAACCTTCTGCTCATTCATATAGACGGCCGTTCGTTCAGGCAGACAATTTCTGGCGTGCTTGACCAGGAGTTGTATGCGATCTGCTGTTCCCCCGTGATGTGACTATGTGTCACGGACCTTTCCAGTCTGTGTGGCAGGCGCTGGCTTCTGAGAAGACGCTGGTGAGAAAGAAACATACCATGAAAACCAGGTCTTATGGGTAAGCGTGAATTCATCTGCCAATATGGCAGCCTGCTGCAGACTGGTAACCTTCTGCTCATTCATATAGACGGCCGTTCGTTCAGGCAGACAATTTCTGGCGTGCTTGACCAGGAGTTGTATGCGATCTGCTGTTCCCCCGTGATGTGACTATGTGTCATGGACCTTTCCAGTCTGTGTGGCAGGCGCTGGCTTCTGAGAAGGCGCTGGTGAGAAAGAAACATACCTTGAAAACCAGGTCTTATGGGTAAGCGTGAATTCATCTGCCAATATGGCAGCCTGCTGCAGACTGGTAACCTTCTGCTCATTCATATAGACGGCCGTTCGTTCAGGCAGACAATTTCTGGCGTGCTTGACCAGGAGTTGTATGCGATCTGCTGTTCCCCTGTGATGTGACTATGTGTCACGGACCTTTCCAGTCTGTGTGGCTGGCGCTGGCTTCTGAGAAGACGCTGGTGAGAAAGAAACATACCTTGAAAACCAGGTCTTATGGGTTAGCGTGAATTCATCTGCCAATATGGAAGCCTGCTGCAGACTGGTAACCTTCTGCTCATTCATATAGACGGCCGTTCGTTCAGGCAGACAATTTCTGGCGTGCTTGACCAGGAGTTGTATGCGATCTGCTGTTCCCCCGTGATGTGACTATGTGTCACGGACCTTTCCAGTCTGTGTGGCAGGCGCTGGCTTCTGAGAAGACGCTGGTGAGAAAGAAACATACCATGAAAACCAGGTCTTATGGGTAAGCGTGAATTCATCTGCCAATATGGCAGCCTGCTGCAGACTGGTAACCTTCTGCTCATTCATATAGACGGCCGTTCGTTCAGGCAGACAATTTCTGGCGTGCTTGACCAGGAGTTGTATGCGATCTGCTGTTCCCCCGTGATGTGACTATGTGTCATGGACCTTTCCAGTCTGTGTGGCAGGCGCTGGCTTCTGAGAAGACGCTGGTGAGAAAGAAACATACCTTGAAAACCAGGTCTTATGGGTAAGCGTGAATTCATCTGCCAATATGGCAGCCTGCTGCAGACTGGTAACCTTCTGCTCATTCATATAGATGGCCGTTCGTTCAGGCAGACAATTTCTGGCGTGCTTGACCAGTTGTAGTATGCGATCTGCTGTTCCCCCGTGATGTGACTGTGTCACGGACCTTTCCAGTCTGTGTGGCTGGCGCTGGCTTCTGAAAAGACGCTGGTGAGAAAGAAACATACCTTGAAAAGCAGGTCTTATGGGTTAGCTTGAATTCATCTGCCAATATGGCAGCCTGCTGCAGACTGGTAACCTTCTGCTCATTCATATAGACGGCCGTTCGTTCAGGCAGACAATTTCTGGCGTGCTTGACCAGGAGTTGTATGCGATCTGCTGTTCCCCCGTGATGTGACTATGTGTCATGGACCTTTCCAGTCTGTGTGGCAGGCGCTGGCTTCTGAGAAGACGCTGGTGAGAAAGAAACATACCTTGAAAACCAGGTCTTATGGGTTAGCGTGAATTCATCTGCCAATATGGCAGCCTGCTGCAGACTGGTAACCTTCTGCTCATTCATATAGACGGCCGTTCGTTCAGGCAGACAATTTCTGGCGTGCTTGACCAGGAGTTGTATACGATCTGCTGTTCCCCCGTGATGTGACTATGTGTCACGGACCTTTCCAGTCTGTGTGGCAGACGCTGGCTTCTGAGAAGACGCTGGTGAGAAAGAAACATACCTTGAAAACCAGGTCTTATGGGTTAGCGTGAATTCATCTGCCAATATGGCAGCCTGCTGCAGACTGGTAACCTTCTGCTCATTCATATAGACGGCCGTTCGTTCAGGCAGACAATTTCTGGCGTGCTTGACCAGGAGTTGTATGCGATCTGCTGTTCCCCCGTGATGTGACTATGTGTCACGGACCTTTCCAGTCTGTGTGGCAGGCGCTGGCTTCTGAGAAGACGCTGGTGAGAAAGAAACATACCATGAAAACCAGGTCTTATGGGTAAGCGTCAATTCATCTGCCAATATGGCAGCCTGCTGCAGACTGGTAACCTTCTGCTCATTCATATAGACGGCCGTTCGTTCAGGCAGACAATTTCTGGCGTGCTTGACCAGGAGTTGTATGCGATCTGCTGTTCCCCCGTGATGTGACTATGTGTCATGGACCTTTCCAGTCTGTGTGGCAGGCGCTGGCTTCTGAGAAGACGCTGGTGAGAAAGAAACATACCTTGAAAACCAGGTCTTATGGGTAAGCGTGAATTCATCTGCCAATATGGCAGCCTGCTGCAGACTGGTAACCTTCTGCTCATTCATATAGACGGCCGTTCGTTCAGGCAGACAATTTCTGGCGTGCTTGACCAGGAGTTGTATGCGATCTGCTGTTCCCCCGTGATGTGACTATGTGTCACGGACCTTTCCAGTCTGTGTGGCTGGCGCTGGCTTCTGAGAAGACGCTGGTGAGAAAGAAACATACCTTGAAAACCAGGTCTTATGGGTTAGCGTGAATTCATCTGCCAATATGGAAGCCTGCTGCAGACTGGTAACCTTCTGCTCATTCATATAGACGGCCGTTCGTTCAGGCAGACAATTTCTGGCGTGCTTGACCAGGAGTTGTATGCGATCTGCTGTTCCCCCGTGATGTGACTATGTGTCACGGACCTTTCCAGTCTGTGTGGCAGGCGCTGGCTTCTGAGAAGACGCTGGTGAGAAAGAAACATACCATGAAAACCAGGTCTTATGGGTAAGCGTGAATTCATCTGCCAATATGGCAGCCTGCTGCAGACTGGTAACCTTCTGCTCATTCATATAGACGGCCGTTCGTTCAGGCAGACAATTTCTGGCGTGCTTGACCAGGAGTTGTATGCGATCTGCTGTTCCCCCGTGATGTGACTATGTGTCATGGACCTTTCCAGTCTGTGTGGCAGGCGCTGGCTTCTGAGAAGACGCTGGTGAGAAAGAAACATACCTTGAAAACCAGGTCTTATGGGTAAGCGTGAATTCATCTGCCAATATGGCAGCCTGCTGCAGACTGGTAACCTTCTGCTCATTCATATAGACGGCCGTTCGTTCAGGCAGACAATTTCTGGCGTGCTTGACCAGGAGTTGTATGCGATCTGCTGTTCCCCTGTGATGTGACTATGTGTCACGGACCTTTCCAGTCTGTGTGGCTGGCGCTGGCTTCTGAGAAGACGCTGGTGAGAAAGAAACATACCTTGAAAACCAGGTCTTATGGGTTAGCGTGAATTCATCTGCCAATATGGAAGCCTGCTGCAGACTGGTAACCTTCTGCTCATTCATATAGACGGCCGTTCGTTCAGGCAGACAATTTCTGGCGTGCTTGACCAGGAGTTGTATGCGATCTGCTGTTCCCCCGTGATGTGACTATGTGTCATGGACCTTTCCAGTCTGTGTGGCAGGCGCTGGCTTCTGAGAAGACGCTGGTGAGAAAGAAACATACCTTGAAAACCGGGTCTTATGGGTTAGCGTGAATTCATCTGCCAATATGGCAGCCTGCTGCAGACTGGTAACCTTCTGCTCATTCATATAGATGGCCGTTCGTTCAGGCAGACAATTTCTGGCGTGCTTGACCAGTTGTAGTATGCGATCTGCTGTTCCCCCGTGATGTGACTGTGTCACGGACCTTTCCAGTCTGTGTGGCTGGCGCTGGCTTCTGAAAAGACGCTGGTGAGAAAGAAACATACCTTGAAAACCAGGTCTTATGGGTAAGCGTAAATTCATCTGCCAATATGGCAGCCTGCTGCAGACTGGTAACCTTCTGCTCATTCATATAGATGGCCGTTCGTTCAGGCAGACAATTTCTGGCGTGCTTGACCAGTTGTAGTATGCGATCTGCTGTTCCCCCGTGATGTGACTGTGTCACGGACCTTTCCAGTCTGTGTGGCAGGCGCTGGCTTCTGAGAAGACGCTGGTGAGAAAGAAACATACAATGAAAACCAGGTCTTATGGGTAAGCGTAAATTCATCTGCCAATATGGCAGCCTGCTGCAGACTGGTAACCTTCTGCTCATTCATATAGATGGCCGTTCGTTCAGGCAGACAATTTCTGGCGTGCTTGACCAGTTGTAGTATGCGATCTGCTGTTCCCCCGTGATGTGACTGTGTCACGGACCTTTCCAGTCTGTGTGGCTGGCGCTGGCTTCTGAAAAGACGCTGGTGAGAAAGAAACATACCTTGAAAACCAGGTCTTATGGGTTAGCGTGAATTCATCTGCCAATATGGCAGCCTGCTGCAGACTGGTAACCTTCTGCTCATTCATATAGACGGCCGTTCGTTCAGGCAGACAATTTCTGGCGTGCTTGACCAGGAGTTGTATGCGATCTGCTGTTCCCCCGTGATGTGACTATGTGTCATGGACCTTTCCAGTCTGTGTGGCAGGCGCTGGCTTCTGAGAAGACGCTGGTGAGAAAGAAACATACCTTGAAAACCAGGTCTTATGGGTAAGCGTGAATTCATCTGCCAATATGGCAGCCTGCTGCAGACTGGTAACCTTCTGCTCATTCATATAGACGGCCGTTCGTTCAGGCAGACAATTTCTGGCGTGCTTGACCAGGAGTTGTATGCGATCTGCTGTTCCCCCGTGATGTGACTATGTGTCACGGACCTTTCCAGTCTGTGTGGCTGGCGCTGGCTTCTGAGAAGACGCTGGTGAGAAAGAAACATACCTTGAAAACCAGGTCTTATGGGTTAGCGTGAATTCATCTGCCAATATGGAAGCCTGCTGCAGACTGGTAACCTTCTGCTCATTCATATAGACGGCCGTTCGTTCAGGCAGACAATTTCTGGCGTGCTTGACCAGGAGTTGTATGCGATCTGCTGTTCCCCCGTGATGTGACTATGTGTCACGGACCTTTCCAGTCTGTGTGGCAGGCGCTGGCTTCTGAGAAGACGCTGGTGAGAAAGAAACATACCATGAAAACCAGGTCTTATGGGTAAGCGTGAATTCATCTGCCAATATGGCAGCCTGCTGCAGACTGGTAACCTTCTGCTCATTCATATAGACGGCCGTTCGTTCAGGCAGACAATTTCTGGCGTGCTTGACCAGGAGTTGTATGCGATCTGCTGTTCCCCCGTGATGTGACTATGTGTCATGGACCTTTCCAGTCTGTGTGGCAGGCGCTGGCTTCTGAGAAGACGCTGGTGAGAAAGAAACATACCTTGAAAACCAGGTCTTATGGGTAAGCGTGAATTCATCTGCCAATATGGCAGCCTGCTGCAGACTGGTAACCTTCTGCTCATTCATATAGACGGCCGTTCGTTCAGGCAGACAATTTCTGGCGTGCTTGACCAGGAGTTGTATGCGATCTGCTGTTCCCCCGTGATGTGACTATGTGTCACGGACCTTTCCAGTCTGTGTGGCTGGCGCTGGCTTCTGAGAAGACGCTGGTGAGAAAGAAACATACCTTGAAAACCAGGTCTTATGGGTTAGCGTGAATTCATCTGCCAATATGGAAGCCTGCTGCAGACTGGTAACCTTCTGCTCATTCATATAGACGGCCGTTCGTTCAGGCAGACAATTTCTGGCGTGCTTGACCAGGAGTTGTATGCGATCTGCTGTTCCCCCGTGATGTGACTATGTGTCACGGACCTTTCCAGTCTGTGTGGCAGGCGCTGGCTTCTGAGAAGACGCTGGTGAGAAAGAAACATACCATGAAAACCAGGTCTTATGGGTAAGCGTGAATTCATCTGCCAATATGGCAGCCTGCTGCAGACTGGTAACCTTCTGCTCATTCATATAGACGGCCGTTCGTTCAGGCAGACAATTTCTGGCGTGCTTGACCAGGAGTTGTATGCGATCTGCTGTTCCCCCGTGATGTGACTATGTGTCATGGACCTTTCCAGTCTGTGTGGCAGGCGCTGGCTTCTGAGAAGACGCTGGTGAGAAAGAAACATACCTTGAAAACCAGGTCTTATGGGTAAGCGTGAATTCATCTGCCAATATGGCAGCCTGCTGCAGACTGGTAACCTTCTGCTCATTCATATAGACGGCCGTTCGTTCAGGCAGACAATTTCTGGCGTGCTTGACCAGGAGTTGTATGCGATCTGCTGTTCCCCTGTGATGTGACTATGTGTCACGGACCTTTCCAGTCTGTGTGGCTGGCGCTGGCTTCTGAGAAGACGCTGGTGAGAAAGAAACATACCTTGAAAACCAGGTCTTATGGGTTAGCGTGAATTCATCTGCCAATATGGAAGCCTGCTGCAGACTGGTAACCTTCTGCTCATTCATATAGACGGCCGTTCGTTCAGGCAGACAATTTCTGGCGTGCTTGACCAGGAGTTGTATGCGATCTGCTGTTCCCCCGTGATGTGACTATGTGTCATGGACCTTTCCAGTCTGTGTGGCAGGCGCTGGCTTCTGAGAAGACGCTGGTGAGAAAGAAACATACCTTGAAAACCGGGTCTTATGGGTTAGCGTGAATTCATCTGCCAATATGGCAGCCTGCTGCAGACTGGTAACCTTCTGCTCATTCATATAGATGGCCGTTCGTTCAGGCAGACAATTTCTGGCGTGCTTGACCAGTTGTAGTATGCGATCTGCTGTTCCCCCGTGATGTGACTGTGTCACGGACCTTTCCAGTCTGTGTGGCTGGCGCTGGCTTCTGAAAAGACGCTGGTGAGAAAGAAACATACCTTGAAAACCAGGTCTTATGGGTAAGCGTAAATTCATCTGCCAATATGGCAGCCTGCTGCAGACTGGTAACCTTCTGCTCATTCATATAGATGGCCGTTCGTTCAGGCAGACAATTTCTGGCGTGCTTGACCAGTTGTAGTATGCGATCTGCTGTTCCCCCGTGATGTGACTGTGTCACGGACCTTTCCAGTCTGTGTGGCAGGCGCTGGCTTCTGAGAAGACGCTGGTGAGAAAGAAACATACAATGAAAACCAGGTCTTATGGGTAAGCGTAAATTCATCTGCCAATATGGCAGCCTGCTGCAGACTGGTAACCTTCTGCTCATTCATATAGATGGCCGTTCGTTCAGGCAGACAATTTCTGGCGTGCTTGACCAGTTGTAGTATGCAATCTGCTGTTCCCCCGTGATGTGACTGTGTCACGGACCTTTCCAGTCTGTGTGGCTGGCGCTGGCTTCTGAAAAGACGCTGGTGAGAAAGAAACATACCTTGAAAACCAGGTCTTATGGGTTAGCGTGAATTCATCTGCCAATATGGCAGCCTGCTGCAGACTGGTAACCTTCTGCTCATTCATATAGACGGCCGTTCGTTCAGGCAGACAATTTCTGGCGTGCTTGACCAGGAGTTGTATGCGATCTGCTGTTCCCCCGTGATGTGACTATGTGTCATGGACCTTTCCAGTCTGTGTGGCAGGCGCTGGCTTCTGAGAAGACGCTGGTGAGAAAGAAACATACCTTGAAAACCAGGTCTTATGGGTAAGCGTGAATTCATCTGCCAATATGGCAGCCTGCTGCAGACTGGTAACCTTCTGCTCATTCATATAGACCAGTGGTTCTCAAACCTGTCCTGGAGGACCACTAACACTGCACGTTTTCTTTGTCTCCCTAATCAAACACACCTGATTCAACTCATCAGCTCATTATCACATGGGTTAATGAGCTGATGAGTTGAATCAGGTGTGTTTGATTAGGGAGACAAAGAAAACGTGCAGTGTTAGTGGTCCTCCAGGACAGGTTTGAGAACCACTGATATAGACGGCCGTTCGTTCAGGCAGACAATTTCTGGCGTGCTTGACCAGGAGTTGTATGCGATCTGCTGTTCCCCCGTGATGTGACTATGTGTCACGGACCTTTCCAGTCTGTGTGGCTGGCGCTGGCTTCTGAGAAGACGCTGGTGAGAAAGAAACATACCTTGAAAACCAGGTCTTATGGGTTAGCGTGAATTCATCTGCCAATATGGAAGCCTGCTGCAGACTGGTAACCTTCTGCTCATTCATATAGACGGCCGTTCGTTCAGGCAGACAATTTCTGGCGTGCTTGACCAGGAGTTGTATGCGATCTGCTGTTCCCCCGTGATGTGACTATGTGTCACGGACCTTTCCAGTCTGTGTGGCAGGCGCTGGCTTCTGAGAAGACGCTGGTGAGAAAGAAACATACCATGAAAACCAGGTCTTATGGGTAAGCGTGAATTCATCTGCCAATATGGCAGCCTGCTGCAGACTGGTAACCTTCTGCTCATTCATATAGACGGCCGTTCGTTCAGGCAGACAATTTCTGGCGTGCTTGACCAGGAGTTGTATGCGATCTGCTGTTCCCCCGTGATGTGACTATGTGTCATGGACCTTTCCAGTCTGTGTGGCAGGCGCTGGCTTCTGAGAAGACGCTGGTGAGAAAGAAACATACCTTGAAAACCAGGTCTTATGGGTAAGCGTGAATTCATCTGCCAATATGGCAGCCTGCTGCAGACTGGTAACCTTCTGCTCATTCATATAGACGGCCGTTCGTTCAGGCAGACAATTTCTGGCGTGCTTGACCAGGAGTTGTATGCGATCTGCTGTTCCCCCGTGATGTGACTATGTGTCACGGACCTTTCCAGTCTGTGTGGCTGGCGCTGGCTTCTGAGAAGACGCTGGTGAGAAAGAAACATACCTTGAAAACCAGGTCTTATGGGTTAGCGTGAATTCATCTGCCAATATGGAAGCCTGCTGCAGACTGGTAACCTTCTGCTCATTCATATAGACGGCCGTTCGTTCAGGCAGACAATTTCTGGCGTGCTTGACCAGGAGTTGTATGCGATCTGCTGTTCCCCCGTGATGTGACTATGTGTCATGGACCTTTCCAGTCTGTGTGGCAGGCGCTGGCTTCTGAGAAGACGCTGGTGAGAAAGAAACATACCTTGAAAACCGGGTCTTATGGGTTAGCGTGAATTCATCTGCCAATATGGCAGCCTGCTGCAGACTGGTAACCTTCTGCTCATTCATATAGATGGCCGTTCGTTCAGGCAGACAATTTCTGGCGTGCTTGACCAGTTGTAGTATGCGATCTGCTGTTCCCCCGTGATGTGACTGTGTCACGGACCTTTCCAGTCTGTGTGGCTGGCGCTGGCTTCTGAAAAGACGCTGGTGAGAAAGAAACATACCTTGAAAACCAGGTCTTATGGGTAAGCGTAAATTCATCTGCCAATATGGCAGCCTGCTGCAGACTGGTAACCTTCTGCTCATTCATATAGATGGCCGTTCGTTCAGGCAGACAATTTCTGGCGTGCTTGACCAGTTGTAGTATGCGATCTGCTGTTCCCCCGTGATGTGACTGTGTCACGGACCTTTCCAGTCTGTGTGGCAGGCGCTGGCTTCTGAGAAGACGCTGGTGAGAAAGAAACATACAATGAAAACCAGGTCTTATGGGTAAGCGTAAATTCATCTGCCAATATGGCAGCCTGCTGCAGACTGGTAACCTTCTGCTCATTCATATAGACGGCCGTTCGTTCAGGCAGACAATTTCTGGCGTGCTTGACCAGGAGTTGTATGCGATCTGCTGTTCCCCCGTGATGTGACTATGTGTCATGGACCTTTCCAGTCTGTGTGGCAGGCGCTGGCTTCTGAGAAGACGCTGGTGAGAAAGAAACATACCTTGAAAACCAGGTCTTATGGGTAAGCGTGAATTCATCTGCCAATATGGCAGCCTGCTGCAGACTGGTAACCTTCTGCTCATTCATATAGACGGCCGTTCGTTCAGGCAGACAATTTCTGGCGTGCTTGACCAGGAGTTGTATGCGATCTGCTGTTCCCCCGTGATGTGACTATGTGTCACGGACCTTTCCAGTCTGTGTGGCTGGCGCTGGCTTCTGAGAAGACGCTGGTGAGAAAGAAACATACCTTGAAAACCAGGTCTTATGGGTTAGCGTGAATTCATCTGCCAATATGGAAGCCTGCTGCAGACTGGTAACCTTCTGCTCATTCATATAGACGGCCGTTCGTTCAGGCAGACAATTTCTGGCGTGCTTGACCAGGAGTTGTATGCGATCTGCTGTTCCCCCGTGATGTGACTATGTGTCACGGACCTTTCCAGTCTGTGTGGCAGGCGCTGGCTTCTGAGAAGACGCTGGTGAGAAAGAAACATACCATGAAAACCAGGTCTTATGGGTAAGCGTGAATTCATCTGCCAATATGGCAGCCTGCTGCAGACTGGTAACCTTCTGCTCATTCATATAGACGGCCGTTCGTTCAGGCAGACAATTTCTGGCGTGCTTGACCAGGAGTTGTATGCGATCTGCTGTTCCCCCGTGATGTGACTATGTGTCATGGACCTTTCCAGTCTGTGTGGCAGGCGCTGGCTTCTGAGAAGACGCTGGTGAGAAAGAAACATACCTTGAAAACCAGGTCTTATGGGTAAGCGTGAATTCATCTGCCAATATGGCAGCCTGCTGCAGACTGGTAACCTTCTGCTCATTCATATAGACGGCCGTTCGTTCAGGCAGACAATTTCTGGCGTGCTTGACCAGGAGTTGTATGCGATCTGCTGTTCCCCCGTGATGTGACTATGTGTCACGGACCTTTCCAGTCTGTGTGGCTGGCGCTGGCTTCTGAGAAGACGCTGGTGAGAAAGAAACATACCTTGAAAACCAGGTCTTATGGGTTAGCGTGAATTCATCTGCCAATATGGAAGCCTGCTGCAGACTGGTAACCTTCTGCTCATTCATATAGACGGCCGTTCGTTCAGGCAGACAATTTCTGGCGTGCTTGACCAGGAGTTGTATGCGATCTGCTGTTCCCCCGTGATGTGACTATGTGTCATGGACCTTTCCAGTCTGTGTGGCAGGCGCTGGCTTCTGAGAAGACGCTGGTGAGAAAGAAACATACCTTGAAAACCGGGTCTTATGGGTTAGCGTGAATTCATCTGCCAATATGGAAGCCTGCTGCAGACTGGTAACCTTCTGCTCATTCATATAGATGGCCGTTCGTTCAGGCAGACAATTTCTGGCGTGCTTGACCAGTTGTAGTATGCGATCTGCTGTTCCCCCGTGATGTGACTGTGTCACGGACCTTTCCAGTCTGTGTGGCTGGCGCTGGCTTCTGAAAAGACGCTGGTGAGAAAGAAACATACCTTGAAAACCAGGTCTTATGGGTAAGCGTAAATTCATCTGCCAATATGGCAGCCTGCTGCAGACTGGTAACCTTCTGCTCATTCATATAGATGGCCGTTCGTTCAGGCAGACAATTTCTGGCGTGCTTGACCAGTTGTAGTATGCGATCTGCTGTTCCCCCGTGATGTGACTGTGTCACGGACCTTTCCAGTCTGTGTGGCAGGCGCTGGCTTCTGAGAAGACGCTGGTGAGAAAGAAACATACAATGAAAACCAGGTCTTATGGGTAAGCGTAAATTCATCTGCCAATATGGCAGCCTGCTGCAGACTGGTAACCTTCTGCTCATTCATATAGATGGCCGTTCGTTCAGGCAGACAATTTCTGGCGTGCTTGACCAGTTGTAGTATGCGATCTGCTGTTCCCCCGTGATGTGACTGTGTCACGGACCTTTCCAGTCTGTGTGGCTGGCGCTGGCTTCTGAAAAGACGCTGGTGAGAAAGAAACATACCTTGAAAACCAGGTCTTATGGGTTAGCGTGAATTCATCTGCCAATATGGCAGCCTGCTGCAGACTGGTAACCTTCTGCTCATTCATATAGACGGCCGTTCGTTCAGGCAGACAATTTCTGGCGTGCTTGACCAGGAGTTGTATGCGATCTGCTGTTTCCCCGTGATGTGACTATGTGTCACGGACCTTTCCAGTCTGTGTGGCAGGCGCTGGCTTCTGAGAAGACGCTGGTGAGAAAGAAACATACCATGAAAACCAGGTCTTATGGGTAAGCGTGAATTCATCTGCCAATATGGCAGCCTGCTGCAGACTGGTAACCTTCTGCTCATTCATATAGACGGCCGTTCGTTCAGGCAGACAATTTCTGGCGTGCTTGACCAGGAGTTGTATGCGATCTGCTGTTCCCCCGTGATGTGACTATGTGTCATGGACCTTTCCAGTCTGTGTGGCAGGCGCTGGCTTCTGAGAAGACGCTGGTGAGAAAGAAACATACCTTGAAAACCAGGTCTTATGGGTAAGCGTGAATTCATCTGCCAATATGGCAGCCTGCTGCAGACTGGTAACCTTCTGCTCATTCATATAGACGGCCGTTCGTTCAGGCAGACAATTTCTGGCGTGCTTGACCAGGAGTTGTATGCGATCTGCTGTTCCCCTGTGATGTGACTATGTGTCACGGACCTTTCCAGTCTGTGTGGCTGGCGCTGGCTTCTGAGAAGACGCTGGTGAGAAAGAAACATACCTTGAAAACCAGGTCTTATGGGTTAGCGTGAATTCATCTGCCAATATGGAAGCCTGCTGCAGACTGGTAACCTTCTGCTCATTCATATAGACGGCCGTTCGTTCAGGCAGACAATTTCTGGCGTGCTTGACCAGGAGTTGTATGCGATCTGCTGTTCCCCCGTGATGTGACTATGTGTCATGGACCTTTCCAGTCTGTGTGGCAGGCGCTGGCTTCTGAGAAGACGCTGGTGAGAAAGAAACATACCTTGAAAACCGGGTCTTATGGGTTAGCGTGAATTCATCTGCCAATATGGCAGCCTGCTGCAGACTGGTAACCTTCTGCTCATTCATATAGATGGCCGTTCGTTCAGGCAGACAATTTCTGGCGTGCTTGACCAGTTGTAGTATGCGATCTGCTGTTCCCCCGTGATGTGACTGTGTCACGGACCTTTCCAGTCTGTGTGGCTGGCGCTGGCTTCTGAAAAGACGCTGGTGAGAAAGAAACATACCTTGAAAACCAGGTCTTATGGGTAAGCGTAAATTCATCTGCCAATATGGCAGCCTGCTGCAGACTGGTAACCTTCTGCTCATTCATATAGATGGCCGTTCGTTCAGGCAGACAATTTCTGGCGTGCTTGACCAGTTGTAGTATGCGATCTGCTGTTCCCCCGTGATGTGACTGTGTCACGGACCTTTCCAGTCTGTGTGGCAGGCGCTGGCTTCTGAGAAGACGCTGGTGAGAAAGAAACATACAATGAAAACCAGGTCTTATGGGTAAGCGTAAATTCATCTGCCAATATGGCAGCCTGCTGCAGACTGGTAACCTTCTGCTCATTCATATAGATGGCCGTTCGTTCAGGCAGACAATTTCTGGCGTGCTTGACCAGTTGTAGTATGCAATCTGCTGTTCCCCCGTGATGTGACTGTGTCACGGACCTTTCCAGTCTGTGTGGCTGGCGCTGGCTTCTGAAAAGACGCTGGTGAGAAAGAAACATACCTTGAAAACCAGGTCTTATGGGTTAGCGTGAATTCATCTGCCAATATGGCAGCCTGCTGCAGACTGGTAACCTTCTGCTCATTCATATAGACGGCCGTTCGTTCAGGCAGACAATTTCTGGCGTGCTTGACCAGGAGTTGTATGCGATCTGCTGTTCCCCCGTGATGTGACTATGTGTCATGGACCTTTCCAGTCTGTGTGGCAGGCGCTGGCTTCTGAGAAGACGCTGGTGAGAAAGAAACATACCTTGAAAACCAGGTCTTATGGGTAAGCGTGAATTCATCTGCCAATATGGCAGCCTGCTGCAGACTGGTAACCTTCTGCTCATTCATATAGACCAGTGGTTCTCAAACCTGTCCTGGAGGACCACTAACACTGCACGTTTTCTTTGTCTCCCTAATCAAACACACCTGATTCAACTCATCAGCTCATTATCACATGGGTTAATGAGCTGATGAGTTGAATCAGGTGTGTTTGATTAGGGAGACAAAGAAAACGTGCAGTGTTAGTGGTCCTCCAGGACAGGTTTGAGAACCACTGATATAGACGGCCGTTCGTTCAGGCAGACAATTTCTGGCGTGCTTGACCAGGAGTTGTATGCGATCTGCTGTTCCCCCGTGATGTGACTATGTGTCACGGACCTTTCCAGTCTGTGTGGCTGGCGCTGGCTTCTGAGAAGACGCTGGTGAGAAAGAAACATACCTTGAAAACCAGGTCTTATGGGTTAGCGTGAATTCATCTGCCAATATGGAAGCCTGCTGCAGACTGGTAACCTTCTGCTCATTCATATAGACGGCCGTTCGTTCAGGCAGACAATTTCTGGCGTGCTTGACCAGGAGTTGTATGCGATCTGCTGTTCCCCCGTGATGTGACTATGTGTCACGGACCTTTCCAGTCTGTGTGGCAGGCGCTGGCTTCTGAGAAGACGCTGGTGAGAAAGAAACATACCATGAAAACCAGGTCTTATGGGTAAGCGTGAATTCATCTGCCAATATGGCAGCCTGCTGCAGACTGGTAACCTTCTGCTCATTCATATAGACGGCCGTTCGTTCAGGCAGACAATTTCTGGCGTGCTTGACCAGGAGTTGTATGCGATCTGCTGTTCCCCCGTGATGTGACTATGTGTCATGGACCTTTCCAGTCTGTGTGGCAGGCGCTGGCTTCTGAGAAGACGCTGGTGAGAAAGAAACATACCTTGAAAACCAGGTCTTATGGGTAAGCGTGAATTCATCTGCCAATATGGCAGCCTGCTGCAGACTGGTAACCTTCTGCTCATTCATATAGACGGCCGTTCGTTCAGGCAGACAATTTCTGGCGTGCTTGACCAGGAGTTGTATGCGATCTGCTGTTCCCCCGTGATGTGACTATGTGTCACGGACCTTTCCAGTCTGTGTGGCTGGCGCTGGCTTCTGAGAAGACGCTGGTGAGAAAGAAACATACCTTGAAAACCAGGTCTTATGGGTTAGCGTGAATTCATCTGCCAATATGGAAGCCTGCTGCAGACTGGTAACCTTCTGCTCATTCATATAGACGGCCGTTCGTTCAGGCAGACAATTTCTGGCGTGCTTGACCAGGAGTTGTATGCGATCTGCTGTTCCCCCGTGATGTGACTATGTGTCATGGACCTTTCCAGTCTGTGTGGCAGGCGCTGGCTTCTGAGAAGACGCTGGTGAGAAAGAAACATACCTTGAAAACCGGGTCTTATGGGTTAGCGTGAATTCATCTGCCAATATGGCAGCCTGCTGCAGACTGGTAACCTTCTGCTCATTCATATAGATGGCCGTTCGTTCAGGCAGACAATTTCTGGCGTGCTTGACCAGTTGTAGTATGCGATCTGCTGTTCCCCCGTGATGTGACTGTGTCACGGACCTTTCCAGTCTGTGTGGCTGGCGCTGGCTTCTGAAAAGACGCTGGTGAGAAAGAAACATACCTTGAAAACCAGGTCTTATGGGTAAGCGTAAATTCATCTGCCAATATGGCAGCCTGCTGCAGACTGGTAACCTTCTGCTCATTCATATAGATGGCCGTTCGTTCAGGCAGACAATTTCTGGCGTGCTTGACCAGTTGTAGTATGCGATCTGCTGTTCCCCCGTGATGTGACTGTGTCACGGACCTTTCCAGTCTGTGTGGCAGGCGCTGGCTTCTGAGAAGACGCTGGTGAGAAAGAAACATACAATGAAAACCAGGTCTTATGGGTAAGCGTAAATTCATCTGCCAATATGGCAGCCTGCTGCAGACTGGTAACCTTCTGCTCATTCATATAGACGGCCGTTCGTTCAGGCAGACAATTTCTGGCGTGCTTGACCAGGAGTTGTATGCGATCTGCTGTTCCCCCGTGATGTGACTATGTGTCATGGACCTTTCCAGTCTGTGTGGCAGGCGCTGGCTTCTGAGAAGACGCTGGTGAGAAAGAAACATACCTTGAAAACCAGGTCTTATGGGTAAGCGTGAATTCATCTGCCAATATGGCAGCCTGCTGCAGACTGGTAACCTTCTGCTCATTCATATAGACGGCCGTTCGTTCAGGCAGACAATTTCTGGCGTGCTTGACCAGGAGTTGTATGCGATCTGCTGTTCCCCCGTGATGTGACTATGTGTCACGGACCTTTCCAGTCTGTGTGGCTGGCGCTGGCTTCTGAGAAGACGCTGGTGAGAAAGAAACATACCTTGAAAACCAGGTCTTATGGGTTAGCGTGAATTCATCTGCCAATATGGAAGCCTGCTGCAGACTGGTAACCTTCTGCTCATTCATATAGACGGCCGTTCGTTCAGGCAGACAATTTCTGGCGTGCTTGACCAGGAGTTGTATGCGATCTGCTGTTCCCCCGTGATGTGACTATGTGTCACGGACCTTTCCAGTCTGTGTGGCAGGCGCTGGCTTCTGAGAAGACGCTGGTGAGAAAGAAACATACCATGAAAACCAGGTCTTATGGGTAAGCGTGAATTCATCTGCCAATATGGCAGCCTGCTGCAGACTGGTAACCTTCTGCTCATTCATATAGACGGCCGTTCGTTCAGGCAGACAATTTCTGGCGTGCTTGACCAGGAGTTGTATGCGATCTGCTGTTCCCCCGTGATGTGACTATGTGTCATGGACCTTTCCAGTCTGTGTGGCAGGCGCTGGCTTCTGAGAAGACGCTGGTGAGAAAGAAACATACCTTGAAAACCAGGTCTTATGGGTAAGCGTGAATTCATCTGCCAATATGGCAGCCTGCTGCAGACTGGTAACCTTCTGCTCATTCATATAGACGGCCGTTCGTTCAGGCAGACAATTTCTGGCGTGCTTGACCAGGAGTTGTATGCGATCTGCTGTTCCCCCGTGATGTGACTATGTGTCACGGACCTTTCCAGTCTGTGTGGCTGGCGCTGGCTTCTGAGAAGACGCTGGTGAGAAAGAAACATACCTTGAAAACCAGGTCTTATGGGTTAGCGTGAATTCATCTGCCAATATGGAAGCCTGCTGCAGACTGGTAACCTTCTGCTCATTCATATAGACGGCCGTTCGTTCAGGCAGACAATTTCTGGCGTGCTTGACCAGGAGTTGTATGCGATCTGCTGTTCCCCCGTGATGTGACTATGTGTCATGGACCTTTCCAGTCTGTGTGGCAGGCGCTGGCTTCTGAGAAGACGCTGGTGAGAAAGAAACATACCTTGAAAACCGGGTCTTATGGGTTAGCGTGAATTCATCTGCCAATATGGAAGCCTGCTGCAGACTGGTAACCTTCTGCTCATTCATATAGATGGCCGTTCGTTCAGGCAGACAATTTCTGGCGTGCTTGACCAGTTGTAGTATGCGATCTGCTGTTCCCCCGTGATGTGACTGTGTCACGGACCTTTCCAGTCTGTGTGGCTGGCGCTGGCTTCTGAAAAGACGCTGGTGAGAAAGAAACATACCTTGAAAACCAGGTCTTATGGGTAAGCGTAAATTCATCTGCCAATATGGCAGCCTGCTGCAGACTGGTAACCTTCTGCTCATTCATATAGATGGCCGTTCGTTCAGGCAGACAATTTCTGGCGTGCTTGACCAGTTGTAGTATGCGATCTGCTGTTCCCCCGTGATGTGACTGTGTCACGGACCTTTCCAGTCTGTGTGGCAGGCGCTGGCTTCTGAGAAGACGCTGGTGAGAAAGAAACATACAATGAAAACCAGGTCTTATGGGTAAGCGTAAATTCATCTGCCAATATGGCAGCCTGCTGCAGACTGGTAACCTTCTGCTCATTCATATAGATGGCCGTTCGTTCAGGCAGACAATTTCTGGCGTGCTTGACCAGTTGTAGTATGCGATCTGCTGTTCCCCCGTGATGTGACTGTGTCACGGACCTTTCCAGTCTGTGTGGCTGGCGCTGGCTTCTGAAAAGACGCTGGTGAGAAAGAAACATACCTTGAAAACCAGGTCTTATGGGTTAGCGTGAATTCATCTGCCAATATGGCAGCCTGCTGCAGACTGGTAACCTTCTGCTCATTCATATAGACGGCCGTTCGTTCAGGCAGACAATTTCTGGCGTGCTTGACCAGGAGTTGTATGCGATCTGCTGTTTCCCCGTGATGTGACTATGTGTCACGGACCTTTCCAGTCTGTGTGGCAGGCGCTGGCTTCTGAGAAGACGCTGGTGAGAAAGAAACATACCATGAAAACCAGGTCTTATGGGTAAGCGTGAATTCATCTGCCAATATGGCAGCCTGCTGCAGACTGGTAACCTTCTGCTCATTCATATAGACGGCCGTTCGTTCAGGCAGACAATTTCTGGCGTGCTTGACCAGGAGTTGTATGCGATCTGCTGTTCCCCCGTGATGTGACTATGTGTCACGGACCTTTCCAGTCTGTGTGGCAGGCGCTGGCTTCTGAGAAGACGCTGGTGAGAAAGAAACATACCTTGAAAACCAGGTCTTATGGGTTAGCGTGAATTCATCTGCCAATATGGCAGCCTGCTGCAGACTGGTAACCTTCTGCTCATTCATATAAACGGCCGTTCGTTCAGGCAGACAATTTCTGGCGTGCTTGACCAGGAGTTGTATGCGATCTGCTGTTCCCCCGTGATGTGACACTGTGTCACGGACCTTTCCAGTCTGTGTGGCTGGCGCTGGCTTCTGAGAAGACGCTGGTGAGAAAGAAACATACCATGACATATCTGCTCATTCATATAGACGGCCGTTCGTTCAGGCAATTTTTTAACTCCTCCAACAGCACTAACTCCATCAAAGAGGTAAAATCGTTGGCTTTACTGGCTGCGCACCATCTGTCAAACAATGTTCTTTTCTCCCGAGCCAGATCGACATAGGTTTGATCAGTGGTTTTTCGAAGGCTTCAGAAACGTTGTCTAAATGCCTCCGGCACCAACTCATAAGCACAGAGAATAGCGCCTTTCACTTTCTCATAGCTCAGCCCATCTTCCACTGACAGAGCCGAGCATGCTTCCTGAGCTTTACCTGTCAAACAACACTGCAGTAAAATTGCTCACACATCTTCAGGCCACCGCAACGCAGCTGCAATACGTTCGAAAAAACGGCAAAATACGCCTCAACTTCTGACCTGCGGAAAACTGGAACTAACGAAATGTTCTTACTCGCATCGAAACCGAAAGTGATGGTTCTGCCGTGGGAATGCTCACCCCCAGGAGCGAACTTCTGGCCTCCCGACCTTGCCTGGAGTTCTACCTGGCGCATCTTTACAGCAGTCTCCGCCTCAAGTTTTTTCAACTCCAGTTCACGGCGAAGCTGAAAATCCCGTTCTCGCTCCTCTCTTTCCATCTGAAGACGCTGCAGGCGCACCTTCAGTCGAACATCTAACTTCGAACCAGGAGAAGATTCTGAGGAGAAAGGAACAAATTGTGGCAGAGTAACAGGTTTCCCCACCATTCCCTCATTTTGCTGCGCTGGGGTAACATTAACTGCCTGCCCCTCCTCCCCTTCAGTGTCTGAGCTGTTCTCCGGCCCAGGCGCTACCAGCACTCCCTGACTGACCAGACCTTCTAGAACAGCAGCCTTAAGCTGATCTTTACGGAATGAGGATGACACCACTATACTTTATTGCTCTGCAATTAAATACAGATCTCTCTTCTTACAGGCATTTATGTCCAACCCGTCGGTAAGACAGTTAGATAAGTGTAACTCAAAAATTACTATTTTAAATAATAAACTCAAAAAGTCACTATACTACCCATATAAGGTAGGTTGCGATCACCACAACCACTTCCTGCCCCTTCTCACTCAAGCACTGCTTCCCCAGCACCTGCCTAAACCCAGACTCACCTATCTGTCTTCAGAGCCGTGCCGAGCTCGAGGCGTCTTATAGGCTCACATCAGCGGCCGAAGCCCTGAAACGCCAGCCTCCTTTGGAGAACATTGCCTCCGCTCAGGATTAGACCCCAAAAATAAAAAAGGCAAAATAACAAATCAGCATCCGAAGGAAGGACTGTAATCAGCCCAGCTGGACACTGCCTATTTTAGCTGAGGAACAGTCTCATGCAGAAGTGACACAAAGTGACAGTAAAACTATTCAACCTACCACCAGAAAACACACACAAGTGCAAAAAACTAATTTAAGCAAACACATGCACCAACCAGCTTTGACTTTCCAGAAAAATCCCGGACGAGCCCCCAAATTGTTACGTCCCAGTTGCATCCAAAAGATGTGGGACCAACAATTAATTTAATTTCCGGGAAAGTCAAGCAAGCGACACATGAATTCAAATTTTAACAGAGATTTATTATATATATATATATAGGCTACAGCAAATGTAGAAACGGTAGTCAGTGAAATAACAAAGAGGGACAAACTTAATACACACAATGGGACAGGGACATGCAATAATTGTTTATCTAAGGCGCACCACCCAGCACACACGGTGACACGCCGCCAACCTGATTTGACAGTCGAGCACAGCACAGCACAGCACAGCACAGCACAGCACAGCACAGCACAGCACAGCACAGCACAGCACAGCACAGCACAGCACAGCACAGCACAGCACAGCACAGCACAGCACAGCACAGCACACACTGACACGACGCCAACACGATCAAACTCCTCTCTCCAGCCCTGAGGGCTTTATCCCTGCAGCTGATTAGCAGCAACCAGCCGCAGCTGCGAGATTGATACCTGCAGCTGATTAACAATAACCAGCTGCAGCTGCGAGACTGACGTCACAGCACCAGCACATACACTGAAAAAAATTTGGAGTAGGATTTACTTGAAAAAAGCTAGGCAACTTTTTCCACGCAGAAAATGCTAGTAAATGTACAAAGATTTGCCAAGTAAAAACCTAAACATATTTATCAGTAGCTTTAATTAGAAATCTTTAAGTTAAATTTACTTGGAATTAAGTAAAATTTACTTAACCTAGTTAAGTGAAAGTAACAAAGAAAATAAGTAATTTTAACTTGGCTAGTAAAAGGTTGATTAATATCAATTTAGTTGGAAATTCTTTTGCATTACATTTCACTCAAACAATAATATTGAATTATACCAGTCATTTATAGTATGTGCTTTACTTAGATTATCTAAGTAATTTATACTACATCATGTCAGATATTAAGCATCATGTAAATGCAAAGACCTCAATACTTGGTGGACAATACACAATGACGGTAACATTTGATGGATAATTTTTGTGTTTGAATGTGTCATTTTGAGCAGAAAATTTACTCGAAATGTCACAAAATGGCAAGTTACTAATCCTGACAACAAAAGCAATGATAAAACAGTGTAAATACAGCTGGAAACCAGTGAAAAATGAACCTCATTAATTATTCAAGGTCCAGTGCATGATGGGAACCCCAGTATCAGAAAAGTTGAGTAATTTTTACTTAATTTTATTGAGTTGATATTTATGGTTTCATTTCTACTCGCTTAAATTAAGTACTGATATATGGAATTTACTTAGTTTTTTTAATTCTTGCCTGAACTAACTTTTTCATGTAAATTACATTGTTTTTTATTCAGTAGTATTTACTTCACCAAAAAATCATTTTCTACAGTGTACCTAGAGAGAGAGAGCAAGAGAGAGAGAGAGAGAGAAAAAAAACGGACTACAAATAATAACCCCAATACAGGACCTTACGGGACGTAACACTATGTTAGATGGGTAAGTGCGACCATCTCACAATTTCAGAATTATGGTATAAAGTCACTATTATCTTTATTTATACCAAAATATACACTATTTTCTGTACATCACAATTAATGACATGAACACAAATATGCATATTATATTTAAAAAGCCTTACCAGAACTCTGTAACGCATAAGATTCCATACTGTCAATCTGAAAAAAAAATCACGTATTTTCAGTCAAACTGCATCTAACACAATATTTTACATAAAATAAATCAAAAAGGGACATGAAGTACACTGGAACTGCATTTCCTGCAGAATGGCACAAAATGGCAGTTAAAGGGGTCATATAATGCCATTTTTGTACAAGCTAATAAGATTCTTTAGGGTCTAAATTAAAAGTTTGTAATGTACTTTAATTATAATTATATATTATATATATATAATATGAAAAAGTCTTTGTGAAGTTAAATTAAACTGTCGTCTTCCCCTGCATAAGCATCAGTAGCCACGAGTCGCATTGGTGTGACGTCAACTCCCCTCTTCAATTGATTGGCTAGAGGAGTAGCTGTCAATCTAGAACTAGCCTAGTGGACCAATGGTGTCACTTAAGCCTGCCCTTATTTACATGAAACTGGAACTGCAACATTTGGGAAAGCAAGCGCAGAACATAGAAAGAAGAGCGAAGAGAAAAACAGCACAAGCATACAAAGAGTAAAATATGAGCAGAAGATGCAAGAGCACAAAGTACAGAGTAATAAAACCAAGGAAAACATACTTTAAGCATGACCATAAGTTTATGCTTTGTGCAAAATAACTTTTAATGCATTTAAAGTTTTTATTCATGCTTGTTATTTTTTGATTTACACTCATTATATTTTGATCTGTGACCACGTTGTTTGCTATTCTGATCATTTTGCATAATTTTTTTCAGTTTATGCAATATATTTTTTACATGCGATTTTACATTTTTGATTCACGCTTCTTTTTTTATCCGTGGCTGCAATACTTTAGGCGGGAAATTGATCCCATTAGGGTCATGCCTTTTTCACAATCATTTGGGTCATAGAAAAATGTATTGCTGGCGAAGGGAGGTTCAAGTCTTTTTTGATTACAGATCACAAAACTCATCCGGTATCCCCTTAAATAAAAAACGAACAGTCCCAAAGTTACAAGCTTTTTACGAATACGGTCCAAAACGGCCGCACCAATTTAACGTTAAACGCCGTGTTGCAGGGTTCATTTTTCAACGAATTTGTGCAATTTGCTTGTTGGTAATAAACTTTTAAACTCTTATCCATTGTATTTTATGTTGTTGGGCATCACAAAACGGAATATAATACGTAAAAGTAAGTACTATCTTACAGCGGTTTGCAACAATTCTCCTTTCCCCCACAATGCATTGCGTCACCTTGTGGATAGGCGGATCGATCCTGAAAGATCCTCACAAAATTATTGACCCAAATGTGTTTTTTTGCCAGTAATTTTTTATTAATTTATCACGTAATTCAGTGCGTAAAATCAGCTTCTAAGTGGAAAAATAAGCGAATGTTAGCGGATAATTGTGTAGGATATAACTTTTTCTCCTAGTCATCTGGATACAAGACGAAACCAGTCAGTCACAGTTTCAGAGAGCGTTCGATGCTGGTGCTTCGCTGAGCTCACAAGCCCAGTGCGTTAATGGGAAACGAAGCCTTGCTTAGGTGACAGAGAACGGAGTTATTTCGCAATAAACAAACCAAAAGTGTACATAACGGTTCAAAATGATCAAAAGTAACAGTCAGGGGTTTTACACTGTTAAAAAAATATACTTCATATAAATGCTGTTCTTTCAACTTTGTTCATCAAATCAGCATATTAAAATGAAATATCATCATGACTGGAGTAATGATGCCGAAAATTCAGCTTTGATCACATGAATAAAATACAGTTTACTATGACATAGAAAACAGATGTATGTTAACCTGTTAACCGTTGCCAGTGCGCGGGTGCACTGAAACGGGGTTTTTAGCACAATTTTCCAACGGACAAAATTGCGATTGTTAACTCATGATTTCTGTTCTGTCTGTGCGCACCAATCTTGCACTTCTATCTCCTCCTCAACCAGACCACCTAGAGACTTCGGGTTTTCGGCATTATGTTAAGGAAGGTCTAATCTCGGGAACGCACAAAAAAAAAAAAAAATTCCAGGAAAAGATTTACTATCTCTTAGTGTTGTGATCCCATGACGTCAGAAAATTGCGCTAAAACACTCACTGAGTTATTATTACTTGTTTATATATAGGGTAAACATACCTATTAAGCTCAAGTTAGGCTACCCATTAAGCACACTACCATCTTGGAGCTCAGATTATAAAAAGAAACAGCAATGTATTATCCTATTTGATGTATTAACCAATTGATGTGTTTGTTACTATATACCTCCTGTAATTTTAAACCAATCAGACCATTGCACACTGAGATATGTGTATCCATGTGTTCACACTGTCTGGCGGCTATTTTCAAAGCTGTCTGAAAACTTTCACCAGAAGAGGAGCCCCTCAAATGTGCATTTTTTATATGTTTAAGCCTTTATTTTGAAGAAGTACATCTTCTTATTGCAAAAATTAAGAGATTAATGTTTAGACTTTTGCATATTATAACCTGGAACCTGGATGTGGGAAATAATTACAGTTAGATCTAAAAGATAGTTTTAGCAACATAGCCCAGATGCTACGAACATAGCTAGTTTACTAGCTGTATAAGATTGTGTGCTACACTAATATATTACTTCACAGGCATTAATGGCTTGTACTTTTAAATCCATAATATTATAAATTTTATTGATAGTCTATGGTTTTAAACTGCTGTAATTTTTAAAGAATTCATATTATTGTTAGGTGAGCTTAAAGGGTGCACTACTATGACAATCACACAGCTTCAGTGTGACATCAATTTCATAGATATTGTCAATAATAGTTGTTCATATTAAAATTGGTATAAACGTAATACATTACCTAGATTATTAATTTAGCTAAATATTTTTCTTTAAATTGAATTTAATATTTATTAATTAAATTGTTTTTGCTCCAATTAAGCACAGTGTGCTCCCTTTAAGCTCACCCACATTGAACGTCTATGTAAATACTTAATAATCAGAATTTAAATATTAACTGATGGTTGTCACTGTTAATCTTCAAAAAAATGATTAATACACTTATTTTCACAGTCTTAGAATGACAAAAGCTAGACGAAACTATAGTGTATGCCCAAAGATGAAAGAGGCATGTCATACAAAGAAGGAGCCATCAAAAACCTGTCGTATCTGTCCAAGAAGTTTGGAGTAGACAGGAAAGCTCTGACCCAGAGAGTTAAAGGGATACTCCACTTTTTTTGGAAATAAGCTCATTTTACAACTCCCCCAGAGTTAAACAGTTGAGTTTTACCGGTTTCGAATCCATTCAGCTGATCCCCGGGTCTGGCGGTACCAGTTTTAGCATAGCTTAGCATAGATCATTGAATCGGACAAGACTATTAGCATCTCTCTCAAAAAAATGACCAAAGAGTTTCGATATTTTTCCTATTTAAAACTTGAGTTGTAAAATGAGCCTATTTCCAAAAAAAGTGGAGTATCCCTTTAAGGAGCACATTGGTTTGTTTTGTTATTTGATTTTTCAATATGTGTTACTTAGCTGAACGTGGACTAGTCTAGATGTTGCAATGAGTTTGAATGACACGTCACTATGAATAGGATAGGCTACCTGATCAAATTGAATGCCTTGTTGCTTGATTTTAGTGTTCTGTTTTTTTGTGATTGACTCTGTACCTTCAAATAAAACTTTTTTCAATTATTCCTTAAAAAGGTTGTTTAAAATAAACAAGAATTTTTAATAAAACTTGTTGTGAGCTTATTGGGAACAGGGGTGTGCTTAAAGGGTACAAAACGTACCCATTAAGCACAGCCAGACTTTTTATATTTAATGATGTACATCTAAATTGAAATACTTTTGTCATTTAAAATAAAATGAAATATTATAGTGTGAGAGATTAATATTTTATTTTAAAATAACTTCCTGTACTAAAACCAATATCTTGTGCACTAAAAATGTCTCAATGTACATTTTGGTGAGCTTTATAGGTACGTTTACCCAAAGTTACTATCAGATTTAATGTTATACCTTGACAAACTATACATCATTAAAAAGATATAAGACTCAAGTTTCAGTATTTGACCAATATTGTATTCTGAGAAACTTATAGCGACAGTTATTTCTAAATTTGTGTCAGGAGTTATGAAATGAAAAAATGAGTCCATACCTTTAATATGAATTATGCGCGTCAGTCGCTTTCATTCATAAAAAAAACTCCTGTGGTGTCGTCAGGACAGCGATTGACAAAACAACATCCCTCAGCTTTTAGGTCAAAAATGTGCAGATTTGGAGAAATATTGATAGATTCTCATAGGTTTACATCAGATTTCTATAGACAGGAATAATATTTTTTGAATTTATACCCAAATGCGTCGATGTAATCATTATGAGCGCTTGGATACTCTGATACTGTGTTTTCAATTCATACCAATAGCCTGAGGGCGCTACATGCACAATAATAGTCCATATATGGAACATGAAGAAGAACCATGGTCATGTGACATTCCAGGACGTCACTGATACACACAAAGCTACAGAGATCGCGCTGTAACATGCAGATAAAGATGTTTTGAAGACAATAAACATGATTGCAATGATATTTGAGTTACCTGTGTTTTTCAAGCCATGCCAGGTATTTTCATAATGATAGATTATATTGTACAGAATACTAGTAGCCTATATTTTGATGTCAGATTTTTTTTATCTGAAGCCAAATTAGATCACAGAAGATTATTTAAAATACTCGACTTGCGTTATAATGTAAGTTTGGAGCACAAACATGGTTTTAATCTCATAAATTGTCGTGTATTGATGGTGTGCTAAGCTAACATGCTAGCTAGCCCTAGGTGCACCTGCCACTAGCAGTTATACTTTTATGATTTTTTGAATGCTTACTGAAATGTTTCTTTATTCAAGAAATGCAAATACAGTTTAAAATGTTAGGTGAACTTTGAGAAAAGAAATTAGGGACTGAAAACCTATGAATAGCCTGTGAATAGCCAGTCGTTAGTAACTATAATGCAGACAAAAGAAATGCATATTTAGAGCCATAACCAGGCTGGAGAGGTGTGAATGTGTGCAGGGGGAGACTGAGACTGAATGGGGCTCGTCTGCACCACAAAACAATAGAGACAATATACTGGATAGATGCTTAGAAGATGACAATAAACATCAGTTGCATTTTAGAGTCAAATCAAAATAAAGTCATTTGACATGGTCTTGAAAAACATTTAATTAAATACAGAGTTTTGGACTTATCTTCAGATTTTAAACATAAAATGTTTAGACATGTGGCTTTAGCTGTAGTGCATTTCTAGATTGCTACAGTGCCAACTTCAATTTTATTTTCATGAGGATGTTTCATAAAAAAATAATTTCTAATAACTTTGAAGCTATTTATTACATTTTTTTTCATTATGACAATAATTAATTCTACATTTACAATAAACTGCCAGGTGTCAGCTTTCAAATGAGATCATACTTGTGCTTTTAGTACAAAGGATTCATGATCTGTATCTGTTTCAGTTTGGGTATGTCATTTCTGGGGATTTTTCAAAAGTGGGGTTGTAGCTTAACAGGTTAAATTGTAATATTACAATTTTTACTGTATTTTTGATCAAATAAATGCAGAAGAGAATTAAAAATCTTACAGACCCCAAACCTTTGAACAGTAGGCTAGTACTATAATTAGGGTAGATTTGTAAGTCACTGACTAATTACAGGCGAGTTGAGAGCACAAATCACAAAATATTTAGGCCTAGTAGTCATGAAAACGTATTCAGATTTAGCATATTAATGATGCATTCACCTCATAAATCATGACACACTGCTCTAGCACAGGAAAGTGCATACAAGTTCAAGTGCATGCTTTTAAAATGAAGTATTGGTATCGGCGATACTGGCCCTGTATTTACTTGGTATCGGATCGTTACCGAAATTTGCAGTATCGCCCATCACTACTTGGGGAGAATTTACCAAAGCCCGCCTTAAGAGCATTGAGAGTGACTAGAGAGACGAGAGTATTCAGATCAGCACAGATTATAGATACAGTGCCCTCCACAATTATTGAACCCCCTGGTAAATATGATCAAAATTGGCTGTAAAAAATAAATCTGCATCGATTATCCTTGTGATCTTTCATTCAAAAAATGTGCAAAATTCTAACCTTTCATTGAAGTAAAAGAATTGAAAGTGGGGGGAAATCACATTATGAAATAAATGTTTTTCTCCAAAACATGTTGGCCACAATTATTGAAACCCCTAGAATTTTTTACGAGTAAAATATCTCTGAAGTATATTCCCATTAATATTTACCTTTTTTAGTACACCAGGGTGACTAGGAACATGAAACTGTCCAGCTATGACTTCGTGTTTCACAGAAGTTTAAATATGAGGAAACACAAAGGCCAAATCCCCTTAATCATCCATCACAATGAGTAAAACCACAGAATACAGTTCTGATGCGTAGCAAAAGATTGTTGAGCATCACAAACTAGAAAGTGGCTGTAAGACAATAGCTAAAGAATTGAAAATCCCCATTTTGACCATCAGGGCAATAATTAAGAAGTTATAACCAACTAAAGATGTTATGAATCTGCCAGGAAAAGGACGTGTGTCTATACTGTCTTAATGCACGGCGAGTATGAAAGTTTGAGTGGCCAAAGACTCTCCAAGGATCACAGATGGAGAATTGCAGAGATTAGTTGAGTCTTAGGGTCAGAAAGCCTAAAAAAAAAATTATCAAACAACCCCTACATCCCCACATGTTGTTTGGGAGGGTTTAAAAAAAAACCTCCTCGCTCATCCAAAAACAAATTCCAGCAAATGTAATTGTCAGACACGACTGGATCTTCAAACCGCACAGGGTTCTGTGGTCAGATGAGACTAAAACAGAGCTTTTTGGCAGCAAACACACTAGATGGGTTTGGTGAACACAAGGATAAAAAGTACCCCATGTGTACAATTTAATATACCATTGGATCTTTAATGTTGTGGGCATATTTTTCTGCTGGAGGTCCTGGACTTCTTGTTCAGATGCATGGCATTGTGGATTCTATCAAATATCAACAGATAAAAAATCAAAACCTGACGCCTTCTGCTAGAAATCTTATAATATGCCGTGGTTGGATCTTCCATCAGGACAACGATCCAAAACAAACATCAAAATCAAAACAAAAATTTGTTGTGGAGCACAAAATGAAGCTTCTGCCATGACCGTCCCAGTTTCCTGACCTGAACCATATAGAAAATGAGTGGGCTGAACTGAAGAGGAGAAGCACCAACATGGATCTGGGAATCTGAAGGATCTGGAGAGATTCTGTATGGAGGAATGGTCTCTGATCTCTTGTCAGTTATTCTCCAAACTCATCAGGCATTATAGAAGAAGACTCAGAGCTGTTATCTTGGCAAAAGGAGATTGCAAAAAGTATTTAATAAAAGGGGTTCAATAATTGTGGCCAACGTGTTTTGGAGAAAAACATTTATTTCATAATGTGATTTCCCCCCACTTTCAATTCTTTTACTTCAATGAAAGGTTAGAATTTTGCACATTTTTTGAATGAAAGATCACAAGGATAATCGATGCAGATTTATTTTTTACAGCCAATTTTGATCATATTTACCAGGGGGTTCAATAATTGTGGAGGGCACTGTAAATGGATAAATACATAGATATAGATAGATATATAGACAGACAGATAGATAGAGAGATGGGCAGACCGCCAGATAGCATAACGTTAGCATAGATAGCTAGCAGCTACCTAGATAAATAAATATAGAAATGTATAGTAGGTAGATTGACAATGGTGAACTAACTGTGTTTGTGCTGGGTGTAAAAACTCTGGATGCTGAGTGAGGCACGTCACATCTGGTCGCGGGGTGAGCTCCTCGACCAGTGACCAAAACGCACTCACTTCCCTACAGCACAAGATTTCCAACGCAGTTTCCAACTTTCCATGGGACGGCACCTGCCAAACACAGCGACCGACACGCGGCAGCTATGTTTGCAACATTTTCACCGGAGGAAGAGATACACTGCAAAAACTCAAAATCTTGCCAAGTATATTTTTCTAATTACTAGTCAAAATATCTCATCACACTTAATATAAGACAAAATCACCTAAAGACCAAGATTTAAGTGAGATAAAGGAGCTTGTTTTTAGACAGTGCATCTTAAATATCTTGTTAAGTGAATCTGTCTTGAAAATATCTTGTTTTGAGTCATATCTCAGATGAAACAAGCTTTTTTGACATGTCATAAGGTTTTTAAGCTGCTGTGTTATTTGTAAAAGATGAATCGTCTTATTTCAAGAAATAGACTTGACTTGAATTGAGACAACAAATCTGCTTTATTGAAAACTGTAGGTCAACATGCCAAACTCACAACTCACAATGCAGAGTACAGTGAGTACGTATAATATTTACATATAGACAGCAAAAAAACAATTTATTTACGTATAAACTTTACCGACGTACAAATATGTACATATTCCTATTTAACTTAAAATCGTGGCATTAATGTTTTTACTCTATTGCATTCAATTGTCTTATTAATTTAATTTTCAGTCACATTTATTAATACAGTTTAACGTTACTCATAAATAATAACATTTCGCTCTGTTCGTGCTTCTGCTGCAAACTCGTTTTGGAGGATTAGTAGACTCATCCCGCCGATGGTTTACCCACCTAAGTTGTTTGGTGTGCAGGGGAAAACCCCCTTACGATACTTTGCCGCCCGCTGGTGCCCACCAATTGCCAACGTTGGTAAGACTGAGCGTGCTGTCTGGGTACGTGTTAAACAAGAATACACTCTAAAACCTTAAAAATACCTTCTTTAATCGTTTAACCATTTTGTAATATTTGGTTTATTTACCGTGAGACACAAGAAAACACAACATGAATTCACAAAAGACATCAATTTTATTTGATTGGTGTAATCCAAATCTTTAGAATCCAATTGTTTGCAAGAAACAGATCCAAATTCAGCCCTTTATCCAGCGATCTTCATCATTTCTCTCAGCAGAGACAGTAAACGTCAAATCCCGGAGATACATTACAAAAAAAGAATACACCAATAAATATATTAGAAATCAAATTTCGTGCTCGGTTCCACCTGCTGCAAAGTTTTTTTGGTATTCAACCATGGGTGATTTAAATTGGGAAAAGGCAAATACTACTATTTATAAATACTGTATTAATAATAAAATAAAAGAAGTTTCATTTAAAATTTTACATCAAATTTATCCTGTAAAAAATTATCCCGTTAAGAAGATTTAAAATAAACATAGAAGAGTCTTGTGTTTTTTGGAGACTATTTTTCATTTATTTTATCACTGTATGTACACCAAAAAAAAATTGGTCTGATTTGGAAGAATATATAATCACAAAATTGAATGTAAACATCAGAATCAATATTTTTGATGTCATGTTATATTTTGATTTATGTGGTTTGTCCAAAAAATTAATTTTTGTTATTCAACTGTTTATTATCCTTGGAAAATACCTTATTCACAGATGTAAATTGTCTAATTCACAACCTTGTTTTAAGGTATTTCATCTGGACTTTAAATCATATTACAAAACAATAGAAAACATGCAAAATATGAAGACTACAAAAACATTTCATCTCCTGAAGGATCTGCATAATTTTTTATTTTCCCCTTCTATATATTAATTAATATGTTATTATCCTCTGGTCGGTACATACTGTACATTTCATTTTGTTGAGCAGGTTGCACAGTATTTAGTGTTCTCTGTACCTATTGTCCTGTGTATTGCTCATAATAAAGTTCGTTAAAAAAAAAAAAAAAAAAAAGTCCAATCCCGGCATCCCGCGCTCGATTGAATTCAAATTCAAAAATTGCGCCCGAAGCGTTACGACATGTTTTACGGCAGCGATATCAAACGCTCATTGGCTCTCGCATGCTTCGTCACAGATTGCGACATGCCGTGTTTAAGTTTGTGTACATTTGAAACGGAGAAGCGCGCGCGCCTTCACAGAGCGAACAGTGAACCGAGACCGGATTAACATTTTCATTGATTAAGAATTTAAATTCTGCTCTGTAACGTTACCTCATACACAACTATTACATACTGCCAGAGAGGACTGCGACACATCGTCATGTGAACGACTTTTGGTACCGGTTTTGAAATTTTCTCACTAAATAAATTATTGTGATTAACGTTAAACGTGTAACGTTATGTCTGTTTTCTTTCTTTATAATTGTAGCCTAACCTTACGTAGTTATAAGAAATGGTTAGGTTTAGGGGTAGGATTAGTGGCTCAAACTACTATTTAATGCTATATTGTTAATAAAACTGCCATTTCCCTACACATATGTCCATTACGTTTTATCCTTTTAATATTGTCTATAAAATGGCTATGTTTAGGTGTGGGAGTAGGGTTAAAGGAGAAGTTCACTTTTAAAATGAAAATTCTGTCATCATATACTCACCCTCATGTTGTTTCAAACCTGTATGAATTTCTTTCTTCTGCTGAACAGAAAAGAAGATATTTAGAAGAATATCAGTAACCAGACAGTTTTTGGGTCCCATTGACTTCCATAGTAGGAAAAAAATATACTATGGAAGTCAATGGGACCCAAAAACTGTCTGGTTACTGATAATCTTCTAAATATCTTCTTTTCTGTTCAGCAGAAGAAAGAAATTCATACAGGTTTGAAACAACATGAGGGTGAGTATATGATGACAGAATTTTCATTTTAAAAGTGAACTTCTCCTTTAAGGGATCTTACATTTATACTCTATAAAATGTTCTACTATGTTTTCATATTGCAGTTCCATAAATACTGTGAGCCAAAATGTTGAGATTTAGTGAGAAAATGAAGCTGTTAACCTTTTATGCAGTCCTCTGGGACTTTTTGCTGTTTAAATAATAATAAAAAGGTTAAATGCAAGTCTATTTTTCACTTTTTCTGTCTAGTAAACAGTAGTTAATGTCTTGAATCTAGTAGGTAAAATGTCTTGAATCTAGAACAGCATTACTTTTGTTGAGCTTACAATAAGTTAAATACACTTAAGATGATGTCAGGTTGGTAAATTATGGCTTATTATGGTAAAAGAGGACTGCCTAATATGAGTCAATAATGCTAACTTCAAGACATTTTGTCTCAAAAATGCCAGTTTCCAATCTTATTTCAAGTTGGTGGTGACTTAAATCTAGAACAGCGTAACAATTATAGAACTAAAAATTAGTTAAATACACTTGAAACAAACAGGATGACCAAAAAAAAAAAATGCTACTTTTGAGGGGAAAATACTATTTTTGAGCATGACAAGCTTATTATGAGACACAAAACATCACAATACTAGTAAAATATAGCTAAAAATGAGTTGTCCCAGCTAATTTCAAGATCACTCATATCTTGTAAGGCTTAAATATAATGTCTTATTTCAAGAAATCTTACCAAGAGAATTTTCACTTGTTCCATTGGCAGATTTTTTTGCTTATTACAAGCAAAAATATCTTGTATTAATTTTTTTTTGCTTATTTTTGGAGTGGCCTTTTTTCCAGTGTAAACGCTTAGAAACGCCCATAGCTAGCATGATGCCTTCTATTTCTAGATGACAAAGTTTAACTTACCAGTACTACGACACTATGACAAATGTTACCGGTACTTATCTGAACTAACGTCATGATCACTGCCACTAGATATAAAGAAAACGTTGATTTCACTCGGTGGTATTCAATGACAGTAATTTGTTTTAAAAAAATATGTGTCGTTATTGTGCACTGCTGCTCGTAGACTAGCTCCAGTGCTCATTTGCTGCGTTGCTAAATGATAGCAACTCACCAGGACACTTCACCAACTCTCTCATTCTCCTCGGACCATGCATTTAATTATTAAGCGTTTACGACATTGTGGTGGCGTTCAAGTGTGTTCAACTCGTAAATACGATCTACACGAGATGGCTTGAATGCACCATAATACTAGGCTGAGGCTACCTTTCCTCCACTTCTCCCCAACGTGACATCATCACTGAATTGCGATAAAAAACTGGTCTTTAAGAACATTTTTGGAGACATTTTAAAAATGAAATACATATCTTGAGTGATTTATGTACCCATTAATCGACAGTGGTGGTTAACCAGCAACATGGGCTTTAATCTTTACTTAAACGCAGCAGTCATGTCAAATAAAATATCACAAGTCACAACAACCCATCAAAATGTATAAACACTTACAGTTCAATGCCTGTCTCCTATCGCAACCTGAAAACACTGTTTAAATAGCTATGTTTAAATTTGCAGACAGCTGGTATTCTGCAATCACAAACAACAACTTCTTCTTCTTCTTCTTTTTTTTATTGGCGGTTAGCAACTATTTCTTGTGCATCACAAACAACTTCTTCTTCTTCTTTCAGGTTTTTAAATGGCGGTTGGCAACTCATCTCAAAGGTGCATTACCGCTACCTACTAGACTGAAGTGTGGGCATTATAATGACAACAAAGGAGATTGCAAAAAAAAAAAAAAAAACTATTAAATTCTTTCGCTTAACCCAGTGTTTTTCAAAAACAAAATTAATAATATGTGTATTTTCCCAGATGTTTTCCCTAATAAATGTTAAAGTGTAATGCTTTGTTCATCCATTTGTGTCTTTAATTCTACCCTATCTTTTTCATATTTTTTGCAGTCTTACAATATATGCTTCACTGTCTCTTGAACATTACAATAAGTGCATAGTCCAGTGGGGTGTTTTCCTATTCTGTACAATGTTGTATTTAAACCAGTGTGACCCATTCTAAGACGTGAAACTAACATCTCTTCCCTTGGGCTTCTGCCCTTCCTCATGCTTGTGACTACTTGATTTTGAATACTGTATAAATGACGTCCTGTATCCGCTGTGCTCCAATATTCCTGCCATTTTTTAAGTGAATATTGCTTTATGATGGTTTTAACCTCTACTCTACATATTGGTATGCGCACATCTACTGTTTCATGCTTTATAGAGTTTTTTGCTAGTGTAACCGGATGAATGAGGTGATGGACATTAGTGAGCACCTATCAGCAGGTAATCCACCCTATTTAAGAGCTGGTTGGCTGTAGCCCGGGATGCGTCATGTTCGACTCCGCCTCCTTCCATTGTTTACAGTGGCTGTAGGTATGTGTGTTAGCATATAGCAACTTCTGTTTTTAGTTTGTTTGTATGTAGGGGACTAATTATTAGTGTTGTGTTTAGCTTGTCTGTCTTCTCCGGTTTTCCTTCGGTTTGTCGCAGTGGTTGCATTTGCTGGCTGCTCACCTTTCAGGTATGTGTGAACTGTTGATGGAAAGTGTATTGTTTGTCTTTATTTGGGGGTTTAGGATCGGCTGATTGTGTTGAGTTATGTGCAGTGTCCCTGTAGTCTATCTGAACAGCGGATTGCATGATTTGAGTACCCGTGCCTGTGAAAGGACAAGCACATTGTGCGAATGCATCGTCTACTTCCGGTAAGTGTTATTGCGCATGTAGTTACGAGCTGAAAGTTTAGCCATTGAGGCATAAATCTTAGTGTTTCTTTGTATTTGGCTTAGGATTTTCCCTCTCGTCCGGCGATCTTGTTCTTCCTGCTGGTGCTATAAAAAGCTATTACAGCCCCGTCGATTCCTTGCTGCCAGATTAAGAGCGCATCGTATTTTCCTGCTCCACTGTCGCTACCGTGTGCAATACAAACTTTTTGCCATCTGTGAGAAGATCGTCACCCCACTGATGAGGGGGACCGTTGCTGTCTGGTTTTATTTATTATTTGTTGATTTAATGTTTCTTTTATTGAACTTTTGAGGTTAACACTTGGTGTCAAAAATGGAACACCAAACTATCTGCTTGTGAGCTCATTGCGTGACTTGAGTTATTTATTTATGGTCTGTGTTTACACCTTTGTATGTTATTCGTGATTGTCTATTAATGGTGATATTATCTGCTCATGACCGTACCCTAAACATCATCCAACTGGGCTTTAGTGCAGTTGGTATGTTGAAGTTTGGTTATTAATTATTTTTTGTGATTTTCGTTTCAGGTGCTGAGGTTCCACGGGTGGAGGATCTCTTGTGGTGGTGGTGCTTTCTTCGAATGTTTGCCGTGACACTTTTGAAGTCTTTGCTGTGTGTGTGAGTGTGCTTTTGGTAAATTAAGTTTAGTGATCCCTCCTCCCGTGGTTTGCCTCAGCCCTGTTAGTCTGTGTCTTTTTTTCTATGGTGTCTGTGTAACCAGTGTATTGAAAGAGTGTGTGTTTATTCAAATGTGTTTTTGTTTACTTGAATGTGTTTGTAACTCAAAACCTTGTCAGTATAGCTCCAGGTTGCCTTTTTAACGTGACTACCCTGCTGCTTTAAATTAAATTTTGTATAAATAAATTTTTTGTATATTTTCATATCCACGTCTCTGCCTACCTTTATTAGAGAATCGAACCTGAGTGACCTAGTAATAGTAACTTGAGTGTTGTCCATATTTCCCGGGGCGAAATTCCCCGGGTGGCGTAGTCGAAATTCTTTCTACCTGTAATACCGCTCTTTTGCCACATTTGGCGTAGTCGGCAGGATCTCTATTGTGTAGTGCAAAGACGTGGGTATTATTTTGTTGGTTTAGTGTTTTTGGGTATTTTGTTTGTTTTCTTTTTTTTTGCAGAAACCAGACAGCAGCAGTTTCTTTCAGGAGTGTGTGACAAGTAGACCTGTGAGTTTTTGTATTGGTAAGTGATCTTTCCTGATTTGTAATCATGGACGATGAACTTTTCCAGGCCTTACAACATTGCTGTCACATTGACTCTCAGCTAGTCTCGGATCAGTTGGGGCGAGTTGAGGTGCGTGGAAGTCGAACGTGTCGCATCCGGGCGGCACAAGGAAATTGGTTGCCGTCATGGCAGAGAACTTGTGTTTCACTCGTTTCTCAGTGTGTGTAGCCGTCATGGCAGAGAACTTGTGTTTCACTCGTTTCTCAGTGTGTGTAGCCGTCATGGCAGAGAACTTGTGTATCTCTCGGTGTGCGTGTAGCCGTCATGGCAGAGAACTTGTGTATCTCTCGGTGTGCGTGTAGCCGTCATGGCAGAGAACTTGTGTATCTCTCGTTTCTCAATGTGTGTAGCCGTCATGGCAGAGAACTTGTGTTTCACTTGTTTCTCAATGTGTGTAGCCGTCATGGCAGAGAACTTGTGTATTTCTCAGTGTGTGTAGCCGTCATGGCAGAGAACTTGTGTTTCACTCGTTTCTCAGTGTGTGTAGCCGTCATGGCAGAGAACTTGTGTATCTCTCGGTGTGCGTGTAGCCGTCATGGCAGAGAACTTGTGTTTCACTCGTTTCTCAATGTGTGTAGCCGTCATGGCAGAGAACTTGTGTATCTCTCGGTGTGCGTGTAGCCGTCATGGCAGAGAACTTGTGTATCTCTCGGTGTGCGTGTAGCCGTCATGGCAGAGAACTTGTGTATCTCTCGTTTCTCAATGTGTGTAGCCGTCATGGCAGAGAACTTGTGTTTCACTCGTTTCTCCGTGTGTGTAGCCGTCATGGCAGAGAACTTGTGTATCTCTCGGTGTGCGTGTAGCCGTCATGGCAGAGAACTTGTGTTTCACTCGTTTCTCAGTGTGTGTAGCCGTCATGGCAGAGAACTTGTGTATCACTCGTTTCTCAGTGTGTTTAACCGTCATGGCAGAGAACTTGTGTTTCACTCGTTTCTCAGTGTGTTTAACCGTCATGGCAGAGAACTTGTGTTTCACTCGTTTCTCAGTGTGTGTAGCCGTCATGGGCTAGTGGTCTATCGTCGGGGCGACGATACAAAAGGTGGGGATGGATTGTAACCGGATGAATGAGGTGATGGACATTAGTGAGCACCTATCAGCAGGTAATCCACCCTATTTAAGAGCTGGTTGGCTGTAGCCCGGGATGCGTCATGTTCGACTCCGCCTCCTTCCATTGTTTACAGTGGCTGTAGGTATGTGTGTTAGCATATAGCAACTTCTGTTTTTAGTTTGTTTGTATGTAGGGGACTAATTATTAGTGTTGTGTTTAGCTTGTCTGTCTTCTCCGGTTTTCCTTCGGTTTGTCGCAGTGGTTGCATTTGCTGGCTGCTCACCTTTCAGGTATGTGTGAACTGTTGATGGAAAGTGTATTGTTTGTCTTTATTTGGGGGTTTAGGATCGGCTGATTGTGTTGAGTTATGTGCAGTGTCCCTGTAGTCTATCTGAACAGCGGATTGCATGATTTGAGTACCCGTGCCTGTGAAAGGACAAGCACATTGTGCGAATGCATCGTCTACTTCCGGTAAGTGTTATTGCGCATGTAGTTACGAGCTGAAAGTTTAGCCATTGAGGCATAAATCTTAGTGTTTCTTTGTATTTGGCTTAGGATTTTCCCTCTCGTCCGGCGATCTTGTTCTTCCTGCTGGTGCTATAAAAAGCTATTACAGCCCCGTCGATTCCTTGCTGCCAGATTAAGAGCGCATCGTATTTTCCTGCTCCACTGTCGCTACCGTGTGCAATACAAACTTTTTGCCATCTGTGAGAAGATCGTCACCCCACTGATGAGGGGGACCGTTGCTGTCTGGTTTTATTTATTATTTGTTGATTTAATGTTTCTTTTATTGAACTTTTGAGGTTAACACTTGGTGTCAAAAATGGAACACCAAACTATCTGCTTGTGAGCTCATTGCGTGACTTGAGTTATTTATTTATGGTCTGTGTTTACACCTTTGTATGTTATTCGTGATTGTCTATTAATGGTGATATTATCTGCTCATGACCGTACCCTAAACATCATCCAACTGGGCTTTAGTGCAGTTGGTATGTTGAAGTTTGGTTATTAATTATTTTTTGTGATTTTCGTTTCAGGTGCTGAGGTTCCACGGGTGGAGGATCTCTTGTGGTGGTGGTGCTTTCTTCGAATGTTTGCCGTGACACTTTTGAAGTCTTTGCTGTGTGTGTGAGTGTGCTTTTGGTAAATTAAGTTTAGTGATCCCTCCTCCCGTGGTTTGCCTCAGCCCTGTTAGTCTGTGTCTTTTTTTCTATGGTGTCTGTGTAACCAGTGTATTGAAAGAGTGTGTGTTTATTCAAATGTGTTTTTGTTTACTTGAATGTGTTTGTAACTCAAAACCTTGTCAGTATAGCTCCAGGTTGCCTTTTTAACGTGACTACCCTGCTGCTTTAAATTAAATTTTGTATAAATAAATTTTTTGTATATTTTCATATCCACGTCTCTGCCTACCTTTATTAGAGAATCGAACCTGAGTGACCTAGTAATAGTAACTTGAGTGTTGTCCATATTTCCCGGGGCGAAATTCCCCGGGTGGCGTAGTCGAAATTCTTTCTACCTGTAATACCGCTCTTTTGCCACACTAGCATATCTACAGCTTCATTTCCTTCCACCCCTACATGAGCAGGAACCCAAAGGAAGGAGACAGCTATTCTTTTATTATGAAGTGTAAGAAGCAAGTGAAGTATTTGATGAATGAGGTCTTGTCTACATGATGCTCTCCCAGATTGAATACTTAATAATGCTGATAAACTGCCTGAGGCTATAACGACACCTTGGTCCTGACTATTTTCTTCCACCCACCCTAACGCTAGTAAAATTGCTACTAACTCCACCGTGTAAACTGACAGGTAATCTGTTGTCCTCTTTTTGACTGCTACTTCATACCGAGGAATAAAAAAGGCTGCACCAGTACGGCCGGTTTCTGGCTGCTTTGATCCATCCGTAAATATAAATAATTCCTCTTGATTCTGTTTTACATAGTTTTGAACTATTATCCACTCTGGCATTATTTTTGAGTTTTCTTTTAGTATTTGTTGTAAGCTTATATTCACAGATGGTGTTATAAATTTCCAGGGTGGTATCGTTGATATTGCCACAGTGGATCCTATTTGCAACTGACTGATACCTACATTTTGAGCCTTAGCATTCCCCACCCATCCGAAGCTGTAAAAATTGCTTTTACTATGCTCTGCGCATTCCTGCAAGACAGTTTTTGTGGGGTGCTCCATACTATGTCCTTGTAAATTAGTCCAATACGCCAACATGATCTTGACCCTCCTAATACGTAGCGGCATCTCTCCTGCCTCCACCTGTATTGCAGTTACTGGTGTTATTTTAAATGCTCTAGTACAAATCCGAAGTGCCTGTGCCTGTTCCACATCAAGCTTTTTAAGGTTACTATCCGATGCTGACATATACGCTAAGCAACCATAATCAGACGCAGTTCTCATGAGAGTCTGATAAATGTTTATTAGCGATGCTCTACTCGCTCCCCAGTCACGCCCTGATAGACATCTCAACACATTATTGATCTTCTTACATTTATTTCTGACCTTATCAATATGTTGACACCAAGTCATCCGCTCATCAAAGAGAACTCCTAAAAACCTCACCACCTTAACTTGTTCCAAATCTTGTCCATACAATTTCAGTGGCACTACTTTATGGCGCTTAGAGAAACGTATAACTTGAGTTTTTAAGATTGAGAGTTTAAATCCCCATTTATAAGTCCATTGTTCAACTTTCTCTATTGCATTTGCATTTTTTTCCTTAGATATTCTACATTTCGACCCCTAACCCAGAGTACTCCATCATCTGCATAAAGTGACTTACCTACACTTCTCCTTACCTGATCAAAAATGTCATTTATCATAATATTAAATAGTATAGGACTGCAAACACTACCTTGTGGTGTACCATTTTCCATAATATGCCTACTTGAATACTCTGTACCAACCTTAACTTCTATTGTTCTTCTGTCTAGGAAGTCTAATACCCACCCGAATAATTTACCTTTTATTCCTAATCTGTTAAGTTGTATAAGTAGTCCATCCTTCCACAGCATATCATACGCTTTTTCGACGTCAAAGAACACAGCAATTACACTTTCCTTATTAGTTTGTGCTTTCCTAACTTCTGCTTCTAAGCACAAAATAGAGTCCATTGTCCCCCTACCCTTACGAAATCCAGACTGATACGCTGAAAAAAGACCCTTACTTTCCATATAATAACTTAACCTATCTGTTACCATCCTTTCCATACTTTTCCCTAATTGTGATGTTAACGCAATAGGTCTATAACTTGATGGGTCTACCGCATTTTTACCGGGTTTGAGTATTGGGATTATCACTGCCTGTTTCCATTCAAGTGGAATTCTACCTGCATTCCATATCATATTGAATCAGCCTTAATACTACCTCCAGTGACACAGCTTTCATATGCACTAGCATGCTATAACATACAGCATCTTTCCCTGGTGTTGTTTGTCGTGCATTTAGGATAGCCCTTTTTAATTCAAACATAGTAAAAGGCAGGTCCATATCTCCTCCTGATGCAGTTCTACTTTCTTTTATTCCAGAGTTTTCCAACAGTATCTGGTTCCTATGCTGTTTATCTACTGTGGATAAATTTCCAGAACTGTGGATTTTCACAAAAGTTTCTACCAAAAGCTCTGCTTTTTCTACATTACTAACTGCATTCTTATTACTGCTACATAACACTGGCATTTCAACCTTTCTACCTAATCCACTCATTCTTCAAATTGTTCTCCATATATCTGACAACCGAGTTTCACTTCCAATTTTATTGCAATACTGTCTCCAATACATGCGTTTGGCTGATCTAATCATTTTCCTAACTACTGCTTGTGCTTTATAGCTAATTAAAGTTTCTAGTGTGTGGTGAGCTTTAATCTGTCTAAATGCTTTATTTCTTCTTTTAACTGCTATTCTACAGCTCTCATCCCACCACGGCACACTTTTTCCCGGTTTATTTCCTGTACTTTTAGGAATTGTTTCTTCTGCTGCTTGTATAATGGCTGCAACTACTGCACTATTCATTTCCTCCACATGTTATATCTCTACTCAGTATTTCTACACACTTAATCTCATTAATTTCTTGAAATGACTGCCAATCAGCTTTATCTAATTTCCACCTAGGTATTTCCACTTCCTCATCCTGTTGCACCTCTATGCCAATCCTAGTTATCATCGGATAGTGATCTCTACCCACTGTCGATCTACTTATTACTTCCCATGCACTAACTCCTGCAATTCCAATTGACACTAGTGTTAGATCAATAGCACTTTCTGTATTACTTGAACTATTATACCTTGTGCTCTTTCCATCATTAATACACACCAGCTCCTTATCATCTATACATTTCTCTATTACTAATCCATTTATATCTGTGTTTTTACTTCCCCATAATGTGCTGTGTGCATTAAAATCCCCACATACCACTATTTTGCCCTGTGTTGCTCCGCAAACTACTTCCAACATATCAATACTTAATTTATTGCAAGGGTTGTAAAAATTTGCTATTCTTATACTATTTTCCCCTGACCATACTTCAATTACAACAGATTCATGTTCTTTCCCTTTACTAATAAGTTTATATCTTACCCCACTTTTAACAAAAGTTGCTACCCCTCCACCTTTTCCTGCTTCTCTATCTCTCCTAATTGAAGTATATCCATACAATACAAAGTCCAACTGTGGTTTTAACCATGTTTCTTGCACACATATTACATGAGGTCTAGCTGCTAAATATGAGACAAAACTCTTGAATTCCTGTCCATTTGCTATAAGGCTTCTGGAGTTCCATTGCAATATAGCTAATATCATAAAGAGCCACCAGCCCATGTCTGCGAGCTTGTGCTTCCCACCACTATCATTTCTTCCACTACCTCACAGCTAAGCCCTTTTATTCCTAGATACTTTTCCGCTGATTTAACTATTATTTTGATCTTTTCGGTCTTTCTGTCTGTCTGTGCCGAGCAGTTTATCACCTCAACCATAAACATCACAAATTCATTTTTGCCCATAACTAACAGATCCTTTTTTGCCTCAATTTTTCCACATTTCTCACAAGACCTACTTTTAATTTCTTTGGTTTCTGGTTTATAGGCTTCCTTTTCCTTTTCCTTAGACACTTTCTTTACAGCTTCTGCATATGTTATTCCTTGCATCGATCTCACTCGCTGCACCTCCATTGCTCTCTTGCTAACTTCACATCCACGATAGGCTGCACTGTGCTCCCCTCCACAGTTACAGCATTTCAGCTTTACTCCTTCTCCACATTTCCCATACTCATGCTCGCCTGAACACCTACCACATCTTTGTTTACCCTTACACACTGCTGCTACATGGCCATATCTATGGCACTTAAAACACCTCAATGGGGGAGGGATGTATGGCCTGATCTCGTAGCTCATGTATCCTATGTATATCTTACTTGGAAGTCTTGCTTCATCAACTTTAATCATAACAGACAGGCTATCGCTTTTCTCCCCATTTCTGGTTGTTTTAAGGCGTTTTACCACGTTTGCCCCTGTTATATTGTCTCTGATTTGATCTTCAGTAACATTTACCGGTATTCCTGTAATAACTCCTCGCACCATCGCCTTGCTTTCAGTCGAGACACACTTAATTCTATTGCTATCTATTCTATTCAGTTCTATGGCTTTCTCTTGTTGCATTTTATTCCTACAGAAAATCAGCAGCGCTCCACTTCTTAATACTTTTGCATTTTTGACCTCGCCTAGCAATTTGTTTATCGACTTTGTTAGTTGAATCGGATTCCACTCACCAAATGACGACCCTCCTGAGATAGTTTCATGATCACTTTATATTCTTCTTCTTGTTGTTGTTTACTTACTATTGTCGTTTTTTGTTCACTATCTGTTTCATCTATATTAGATATTACTTTCTCCTTTTTTTTTCGTTTTCTTGACCGCATTACATTCCAAACACACCCATCTCTCCCGCCTTCTTCTTCAAATCCTGTCTCCTCACTTCCTTCCGCCATCTCTTGCCCATTCACAGTCTAGCTGTTGCCAATCTCCATCACAAACAACTCGAAGGAAATGCTTAATTTGAATATCGGTGATCTACAAACCAGCCAATCAGAAGCTCCATGTGGCCTTCGTAAGATTTCCTAATTGTGTAACCCAGGTGTTTTTGATCACCGCTCCGAGAAGCACCTGGCTGCAGCCTGCAGATTTGGGCGGAGCTGCACATGCATCCCCGCCCACAATGCTTCTTATTGGTTACTGGCAAGTGATGACGTCGATCAAGGTGGGGCCGCACGTCTCTTCCCGCCAACATCTCTTCTCTTTGGTTAGTGGCGTGAACTTGAAGTCATGACGTCGATTCTAGCATGTTTTCATTTCCGATGTTCATCGCTGCATGGTGAGTACACTCAAAGTCTCTGGTACACTACAGGCAAGCTACTCTTTTTTTTGTTGTAATTTTATTTACATTTTATTTTACCATTTTTAATTCTGAAGTGATGTTTAGTGTGATGTTAAAATGAAGTGGTGTAAAAATGAGATCGTGTAACTTTACTCATATCACACAAATAACTAGGACAGCGTAGGTCTAAGTGTGTGTGTGTAGTGTGTGTAGTGTGGTTTTGGTGGGATTAGGATAAAGTGTTAAAACCATAGGTTAAAACAAGACCCTTAAAAAGAAATACAGTGGCAAAAACTGAACCAGGAGAAGAAATATAGGATTTAAGAGTTAATAGTAATATACAAAGTTATATTGTAGGATTTTTTTTTTCAATGAATATATTGATTACTAAATGTATTTTGATATTATTGTTATATATATATATATATATATATATATATAAGGTTATGAAAACCTTCAAGCTTTCAAAACTATTTCAAACTTTTAGGATAGGCTTTCTCAAGCCAAATTAAAGTTTGTGTTGACAACTTTTTTTAACTAGTTTGTTTTTCATAGTCTCTTAGGTACTTTGTCTAACATTTTACTGTTTACTGGCTATGTTGGAAATATATTTTAAAAATGAGAAGAGTAGACCATAATGATATATAAAATATTTCTTTTTATTTAAAACAAATAATCAGTCGTCATCCTCTTCGTCGTCGTCTGCAAAATACTCATCAAAGTCCTCCTCAAAATACAAATCAAAGTCCTCCTCATGAGGAAGAGGTAGTGGAGGAGATGGGGCGGATGGTTGGGGCTGTTGGGACGAGGAGGAGGAGGAGGAATATGACCTTCTCCTACGATCTCCTCCGATGAGGACGTGTGTTCGCTGTCAGTGCGGCTTCACAGTGGTTGCCTTGGGGAAGAAAAAAAACCCCATTGAAAACATAAATGAAATGTGAATTATTACCACAAGCTTTAAAGGGCACCTATTATGCCCCTTTTTAGAAGATGTAATATTGGTCTTGGGTGTCCCCAGAATGCATTTGTGAAGTTTCAGCACGAAATACCCCACAGGTAATTTATTATAACCATTTGAAAATGTCATTTTTGGGGCCTGTTTTAAAAAGACCTGTTTTGTGTGTACCACTTTAAATGTAAATGAGCTGCATATCCCCGCCCCGCTGCTGGACCCAGATGATGAAGAGAGTCCGGCACAGAATAAACACGAATGAGAATGGACTAAACGTCTCGGAATGGTTATTTGATACATTTATGTACTTACAAAGTTTTAATCGCGTCTCCTTTGCCATTATGGATGTGCAACACACACACACACACACACACACAAACTGTGATAACGTTCGCGCAATTTTTTGAAACTACACACACACACTACTGTGATAATGTTTGCTAAGTACAAATTATTTATTTATTTATTTCTTAAGGGGAGGGAGATAGACGTTTATATAGCCTACTGTCTATGGAGATAGAGCAGACCTTAATTTATTTACATTTGTAAATGCTGCAAAAAAATGCCTACGTGACATAAAACTGTCTGACGTTGTTTGTTGAGACATCCTATGACGACGACAATAAATAGCTTTAGACGCATTTGTTGTTGAACTGGTTGACATCGATTGAAATGACTATTTGCTCAAAAATCATAAAATACACTTACTTTTTCTGGAGGTGTCGTTGGATCGCGAACTGTAGGCAACGGAAGTATAAGTGGTGCCTTTTCTTCATAAATAAAATCCATCCGCTGCGTTTTCGGTGGCTCTGATGTCAGTGAAGACTAGAATGTCCATTCTTACATCCCACAACAGAACACCTACACTTCTTAGGAGACATTATCGGCTGTCGTTGAAACAATGGCGATGGTGTGCAGAACAGATCACCGAGGGCGGGGCCTATGCCAAAACCAGATGTCAATCAAATCACGTCGGTGGGGCTTAGCTCAATTCTATGTCACAATGAGGGAAATCTAGAACAGCTCGTTCTGAGACAGTGCTTATGATTTATTGAGATAGTAAAAAAACTACTGGGTGGATTTTTATCATTCTAGGGTGGTTTTGCTCACACACTGCCAACACACATTTATGTTCAAACACCATGTAAAAGTGAATTTTGCATAATAGGTGCCCTTTAATTTGTTATAAATCAAGTTAATAAAGATGAAGATTTGGCCTAATTTTAGTCAAGTCAAGTCATCTTCATTTATATAGCGCTTTTAACAATGTAGATTGTCTCAAAGCAGCTTTACAGAGATAAATGTATAATTTAACGTAAGATTGTTTTGGCTTTGTAGCGTTTCTTTAATAAAGTTATTTTCCAGCTAAAGTTAGTTTTGATTGATTCGCTTCCGTCGCAACGATCATTTGTTTTTAAATTAGGGCCGCCAAGACGACACCATTCTCTCTACACAGACTTTAAACGCGAACCTGTGAGAAACGCTGATGGCGTTCAGATGCGCATTAAGAACGGGTTCTATAGTTATGTGCGTTGATGTGTGCAGGTTTGGAATTACCTAAAAACCAAGCCTAAACAAATTACTGGTGTTTCCTTACAGTTTTGATTCAGAATTTTATTTTATTTTATTAATTCGGGGTACATACGCAAATTGAGTTTTCCCGACGACGCTTTATCTGTAGAGTGGTAAAGGGATCCTCCATAGGGAGAGACTAGTTGGCACTTCAGCACTGCATTGACATCGGGTCCAGGCGAAGGTCCTTCATCAGATCTGGAAACGGCCTGGATCCGGCAGGCTGCGGGAAAACCTTGGGATAAACAAAGACACTAAAATTAGCGTAGATGCCATTCTTCTCATGATGTAACAAGTATATCAGGATTTATGGGAAGTGTTCCCGGTTCCAGCTGACCTAATCTATGCAGCCTAATATTGAATTATAGAAGTCTATAATGTATTATGTGAACGCTATGTCAAAGAGATGTGTCTTTAATCTAGATTTAAACTGACAGAGTGTGTCTGCTTCCCGGACAATGGTAGGAAGGCTGTTCCAAAGTTTTGGTGCTAAATAGGAAAAGGATCTACCGCCAGCAGTTGATTTTGATATTCTAAATATTCTTAAAGTTTTTTGGTACGTATCCTAGAGACAAAGACGAATTAATGATATTAAGAAGAGGATCTATGACCTCTGGAAGCATCTCTTTCAGTAGCTTAGTCGGTATAGGGTCTAACATACATGTTGTAGATTTAGATGATTTAACGAGTTTAGTAAATTCTTCCTCTCCTATAGCTACGAATGAATCAAATTTTTCCTCAGGGAGGCTACAATGCACTGCCTGATGCGATACTGTAGTAGACGGTTGCATAGTTATAATTTTATCCCTGATATTATCAATCTTATAAGTTCATAAAGTCATTACTGCTGTGCTGCTTGGAAACTTCTGGGCTTGAAGCTTTCTTTTTCGTTAGTTTAGCCACCGTTTCAAATAAATACCTAGGATTATGTTTATTTTCTTCTAATAGGTTTGAAAAATAAGCAGATCTAGCAGCTTTTAAAGCCTCTCTGTAAGCAATCGAGCTCTCTTTCCATGAAATGCGAAATACCTCTAGTTTTGTTTTCTTCCAGTTGCGCTCCATTTTTCTGGCTGCTCTCTTAAGGGCCTGAGTGTGCTCGTTGTACCACGGCGTTGGACTATTTTCTTTAATCTTCTTTAAGCGCAGCGGAGCAACTGTGTCTAAAGTGCTGGAAAAGAGAGAGTTAAAAGTTTCTGTTGCAATATCAAGTTTTTCTAAGCTATCCGGGATGCTAAAATTATGAAACTGATCAGGAAGATTATTAATAAAGCAATCTTTAGTGGCAGAAGTGATAGGTCTAACATATTTGAAACACGGAGTCAGCTTTGCAGCCTTGGCTAAATGTAATTTACATGAGACTAGATAATGATCTGAGATGTCATCGCTCTGCTGCAGAATTTCAACGGCATCAACATCTATTCCATGTGATAATATTAGATCTAGAGTATGATTACGACGATGAGTAGGTCCTGACACGTGTTGTCTAACTCCAATTGAGTTTACAATGTCTTTAAATGCCAAACCCAATGCATCTTTTTCATTATCGATGTGTATATTAAAATCACCAACAATTAGTACTTTATCTGCAGCCAATACTAACTCTGATAGAAAGTCCGCAAATTCTTTGATAAAGTCTGTATGGTGCCCTGGTGGCCTGTATACAGTAGCCAGCATAAATCTCAAACGTGATTTATCATTTATACTATATATTTTTACATTAAGCACCAACACTTCAAAAGAATTATATTTAAAACTTGATTTCTTAGTGGTTTTGAAAATATTACTATAAATTACAGCAACACCACCCCCTTTGCGTTTAAGACGAGGTTCATGTTTATAACAGTAATCTTGCGGGGTTGACTCATTTAAAGTAATGTAATCGTTTGGTTTTAGCCAGGTTTCTGTCAAACACAGCACATCTAGGTTATTATCTGAAATCATATCATTAACAATGAGTGCTTTTGAAGTAAGCGATCGAATATTCAGCAACCCAAGCTTTAGCATTTGCTCATCTGTATTATAGCTGTTTTTTATTTGTTGAACATCAATTAAATTTTTAACCTTAGATAGGTTTAAACATTTTTTGGATTTCCAAATTCGGGGAACAGACACAGTCTCTATATGATGATAGCTAGGTGAAAGAGGCTCTATGTGATGGGATCTATCTGACCTTGGTGACGCGAGGCCGCTAGCAGACGGTTGGTTTAGCCAGTCTGTCTGCTTCCTGCCCTGGTGCCCAATATGTCATGTTTGAGCTCTAAGACTATGAGCCATATTACTAGAGAGAAGAGCAGCACCATCCCAGGAGGGATGAATACCATCTCTTTTCAACAGGTCAGGTTTGCCCCAAAAACTTTTCCAATTGTCTATGAATTCTATATTATTACACGGACACCACTCAGACAGCCAGCGATTCAGTGAACACAATCTACTAACTATCTCATCACTCCTGCGAACAGGAAGGGGGCCAGAGCAGATTACAGTGCCTGACATCGTACTTGCAAGTTCACACACCTCTTTAATATTAATTTTGGTGATCTCCGACTGGCGGAGTCGAACATCATTAGTGCCGACATGAATAATGATCTTAGAGAATTTACGATTAGCATTAGCCAGCACTTTTAAATTTGCTTTGATGTCAGGCGCTCTGGCTCCCGGCAAACATGTGACTATGTTCGCTGGTGTCTCTATTTTCACGTTCCGTGTGATCGAATCACCAATAACTAGGGCACAATCAACAGAATTCTCAGTGGGTGTTTCACTGAGAGGGGCAAATCGATTTGTTGTGGTAATCGGAACGGAAGAGTGGTTTTTTGATCCGCGACTAGAGCGATCCCTCACTGTCACCCATTTGCCCGGCTGCACAGGCACTACTTCAGCTGGAACCGAATCATGTAAAGAGTTCACTATGCTAGGCACATCCAAAATAGTATCTAAAGCTCTAGCACTCTTACTATCCTCAATTAAGGTTTGGATGCGTGTTTCTAGTTCTGAAATCTTCTCTGTCAGCCTAACTGACTCCTTGCATTTATCACATATAAATCCTACATTGCCAACAGAGAAGCCTATGCTAAACATGTGGCATGAAGTGCAGGTGACAATAACAGGACAAGACATTACTCACCGTATTTGTTGACTGATTATTACTTACCTGAGCTTTTATTAACTCAAAGGCGCGAGCGCGCGAGAGAAAAATAAATAAATAAAACAGCTGAGCGCGCGGGTGGCGCGTTAACAGGCTAGCAGTAGCGAATTAGCGTGTTGTGCTAGTAGTAACGGAAGCTAGCGATGTCAATCTGAGATGTTGGGTAAGCTGTATTTAGTATAAACAACTACAAATTGTAGTAAATGATGGTTCAAAACAAAGAAATATGAGGCTAAGACGGAGCTTACAGCACCGAAGCAAACAAACTCACAGCAGGCAGAGAGGCAGACAGGAGCAATCGATCAGCAATCAGCAGATAATGTATTCAGTATTCAATTTTATATGAATACTTATTTCTACTAACCACATCACTTGCTCCTGGTGGTGGTGTTACCTGTGGTGGTGTAGCTACTGGTGGATGTGTGTCCGCCCCGTGTCACTACCTCCGCGTAGGTCGGTGCACGTGCAGTCTCAGTTCTGAGTGTAACAGAAGAGTTTGGCGCTTCCGCCGTAATAAGATCTTCTGCCTGTTCAATTGACTCTGCCTGAAGTGATTCGACTGTGAAAATTTCGACTAGCCCAGCCGGCAGCTATCTCAAATGCCTTTTTAGGAGGAGGCTCAAATAGGAGGTGGAGGAATATGACCTCCTCCTACGATCTCCTCCGATGAGGATGTGTGTTCACTGTCAGTACAGCTTAAAATCACAGTGGATGCCTTGGGGAAGAAAAAAAACAAAACAATTGAAAACATAAATGAAATGTGAATTATTACCACAAGCTTTAATTTATTATAAATCAAGTTAAGAAAGATGAAGATTTGGCCGAATGACAAAATATTTTATATGAATGCTTTTTTCTACTCACCACATCATTGCTCCTGAAATCACCACACCGCTGTCACTGCTTGTGTCTTTGTGCACACACTGAAACAAAGAGAAAAATACACATAGGCTATTATTGTCTTTCCAGGGTGGGATTCACACCTTTGCAAGGGGGCTGGTGAGGGCTGGTGTAATGCGAGTTCTGATTGGCTAGTTTGAATACACAAACTCAGGTAAGGGTTAGAGAGGTCATTGCAGGTCATTCCTTTATACAGTTAACTGTGGGATCATCTGGAGATCCTGAATTTCTCACTGTTTTTCTCAAAACCTGAAATGGCTTCTGAAGGATGAGTAATTTCTAACTATTATTACATTTAGTTGGGTTAAGCTGCCTTGTTTTTGTTTGTTATAGTGTATAGGGGATAGTGCAAAAAAATGCATAGTATATTTGTATATTTGTCTTGTTTCCAGTCCAAATATCAAACTTTAAACAAAAAAAAATCAAGATCTATTTATTTAAGTATTAAAATAACAATAGATATTTTGTACTGTTTTCCGTGGGAATTAATCAAAATTAAGTGAGCAAGCAAAATTTTTCACAACTTTGTGTATTAGTGTACCAGTGGGTACCAGGAGACCTCACTCTGGCCCAGACGACCCCCAGTAACGGCCCCGAATGCTCCTGACCCCCTGATGTCACGCTGTGACCCTCACTCGATCGCCCCATGGCCTTTTTTACGCACTTTTCACCTTTTTCACAACTTTTGCTCATTTTTTCACAGCCCAGACAGAAGCGCATATATAATATGTGTATATATGATCTGAAGCTTGTGAAGATGCTTGTAAAAATGCAAAAGTTTTTGTACAGGCATTTTAGACAGCACGTTTTTATATAGTCTTAAAGTAAACTTATGTTGATGCAGACTGAGCTTCCAGTCAAAAGTTCTGATCCTGACGTCACTGTGTAACATCGCCCATCTGTGCTCCATGCTGTGCTCGATGTTGATAGGCCGTCAGTGTGTTTTTTATTAAGGTGTGCTGCCAGATCCTGAAGGCAGAAAAGCCAGTTGCCCAGGGAAAGCAGGAACGACTTACTATTTTATTTATTTTTAAACTCACTGGCTCATTATGATGAGATCTACTTTATACGGGTCTGTGGGAAAGGACGTTTTGAGATGCTAAAAGGGTAAACTAATTCCTATGATCCAGTAAAGCCGTTCGCCCAGGGAAAGCAGGTATGATTTTGGACAAAGCATGTGTGTGTCCGTGTAGTGAACACGCTACTGGCCTCAGTAGACAGCAGTGACCCGTCCTGCCATGTCAACAGTGGACCAGCTGAGTCATCAAAAATGCAACAACTCCATCTGTATATCGTCAGCCTCTTCTGCTGTTATATTGTTTGTGTAAGTTTTATCTGTGTCTGGCACAAGTGAGGATGAAGATGAGCAGCTTGGAGACGAAACTGAAGACGAGCACACGGACATCTCCCAGGGTAGGCATAGACTGCAGCAGTTGGACAGACCGCCACCGTCATCAGCGCTTCTGCCATGTGTGCCCTGAGATGCTGGACCAGAAGAGGACAGAACAAAAGGGTTATACAAATATTGTTTAGAGTTGTTTGGGTCAATCCGTGTACCCCAGGGGGTGGAAATTAAGACCATTTTACCAATCGCACTGAGACACTTAAAATGATACCAAACATGAAATGGAAAAAACAACCTTAAAGGAGAACTTGGTAACTTTTTTAACTTAATAAAACTGTCTAGAAATCATTTGGATGGTTAAACAACCTGTTCTGGTGATATTGGTGACTTTCCCCGCTCCCCCCAGCGTTCCCAGGCGGAAAACCAACCTTGCAACTTGTCCAGTACCGTCCCGGCAAGATAGAAATTGGAAGTCTAGTGAGAAGCGAGAACTAGAACGAGAACGAGCGCGAAACACAAATTTCTTTACGGCAATTCGACATAAACACACACGCATGTATGATGTATTACCAGATTACCCACCTCGGTAGACATAGCTCCACGCGATACAGTTGGCTTGCTCCGATCAAAACAAACGCACATGAGCAGCGGTAGAGAAGGGGAGGAGGCCGCCGCAAGTGAGTTTTTTACGACTGTGTTGTGAAATATACACCCTCCCACAGCTGTAGGGGGAGCTCGTGGGGAAAACATGCGACAACAAAAGGGAAAATCAGCGAAGAAGTGACTAGAGTTCGCTAGAGTTACCGAGTTCTCCTTTAAATTGATGATTCCGGCTACTAATGGGGTATTTTCTTGGTACATTTTTACCATTTACCCATATGCTCATGGCTACATCCCGTCAGAAAACACTGCATGTCATAGACCACCTAAAGGTGTGCGTGGTAGAATGGAAAATGCACACCATGGATATGCAACTGGCAAATCTGCAGGAACTGTGCGATGCTGTCGTCAATTTGGAACAAAATTGCTAAGAATTGTTTCCAACATCTTGTGGAATCCACGTCACAAAGGATTAAGGTGATTCGTGAGGCAAAAGGGGGCCCAACTTGTTCTAAATGTTTATCCAGGGAGTGTACGGGTATATTTGTTCATTGCAAGCTGATTTTTCATACTGATTGAAAACATTAAATCAAATAAGTTTGATATACTGCCGAGCTTGACCAAAGACTTTCAGGAGATTTAGGAGATAAGATATACTTTATTAATCCCAAAAGAGATTTCTTTGTCACAAATGATCCGTCACAATTTCAATGCCTCGAAAACATCGGCATAGGGATTTATGTCGCACTCTGGAAAAACAACAAAAAGACAAAAATGGTGTCCCAATTTTTTTTTTTTATCTCTGCCCTCTCAAGCACTCCCTTTACACTGGTGGTGACTACCCTTTCATTCATAGAGCAAGTTTGACGATGACATAACGACAATCACATAAAAAAAATCATATTTAAGGACAAAAAGAAAAGGTAAAAAATGAAAAAGAGAAAATAGAAAATGTCTCATGTTGTTCTCAAGATGTTGGTGGTGATTTTCTCAGAACGCAGGGATATGTGTCATGCATGTATCCTCAAGAACAACAGTTACTTACTGTGACCTCAATGTCATCTAGAAAATGGCTGACATTCCTGTTGCGCCTCATCCCCTTTGCCCACTCGGCACTCTTCTCCTTAAAGGAGTTGAGGCACTGCACACTTGTTTTGGCCGCCGTGTTTCTCTGAGCCATTTTCTGAAAAAGAACAGATTAATAAAAATGATTAATTTAGTGATTGCCCAATAATTCTGCAGATATTGAGTACGCTAATGTCATAGACATATTGAACATCTTTGATTGCCTGTATAGGTCTCTACTAGAGGTGTGAATCTTTACTGATCTCCCGATTCTATTACGATTATCATGTCAGCGATTCGATATCTCGATGCATCAAATGCATTTTTCTATTAAAGTCATGTAGGATATTTAATTCATAGCTTTTCAAGCTTCAAAAACAAAACATTCTGCAGTGCTCTAATACTAAATACATTGGAAACATAAAACTACAACACTAAGCACATGGCACTTCCTGAATGTGCAAAACTTAACAGAATATGTAAAGAGAAATGTTGTTAGGCATACATTTAATTGTAAACAGAAATAATAGATTATGGCCCGGTGGATTATCGTCCATGTCCACGATTCGATGCATCGATTATTTGATTAATTTCAACACCTCTAGTGTCTACTAGGGCAGGGTCATATAAAATGAATTTGATTTTATGATTGTAATCATCCTGAACTATGATCTCTCAAATACAAGTGGCAGCACTTGAGTTGCCAGTCCAGGGTATTTGTCAAGGCTGCTAACAGAAAACATTACATTTTCCATTAAGAGTCTCTATGGTATCTACTAGGGGTGTAACGATACACAAAACAGACGGTTCGGTAAGCCCCACGGTTTTGACATCCCGGTTCGGTGGGCTGGGGGTTTTAGAAAGAAAAAATTGCTTCTTTTTTTACAGTGGTTAAATGAACAAATTCTGTCTTTGTCTTTAAATTAATTCAATTACAATTAAACTTTTCGCAAGGATAAAAAAAAAATCAAAAAAAAAAAAAAAAAAAAGATCTGCTAATGCTGTAAACTGTATAGGGAGCCCACACATTACTATAACCTTAAAGGTTAACAACAGAGCCTAGACTTTTAGCCTAATTTCAGATACTATTTATTTTTAGATATAATAATCAACACTCAACACATTGTATGAAAACATGTAAACTGCACATAAGGCAGTTTTCTCATTAACTTATGTTTTCTACTCTAATTTGTTATTGAAATATAAATATTTACACAGTTGCTGTCATTTTCATGACAGATGTTTAAAACAGGCTACATTAAATAATCAAGATATCAATCATTAACATGTTAAGTAAAATACATTACATAACATTAATGCATTTTAGTGCAAGAGTTCATTTAGGAACCAACAAGCTGTGGGCACTGAGTGACTTGCCTGAGGTAAACATAAGGCTATGTGACAAACTAAGATGTTTTATTGGCGTCTTTCCGCTGCTGAAACACTGATCGATTGATTACACAAGTTATGATGCCTTTCAGTAAGTATACTGTATCTTTTAACATACCTTCAGGTGTCCATTCATGTTTATTCTGTAACTGAGGAAGAGAATCGCGTTTACTCGCGCTCCGCGCTGCCGCTTTAGATGAGGAGCTAGTGCAGTGATCCGTCACGCCACATCAAAGAGCGCCAAAACGGCATTTATTGTTTGAATTTCGTGATCAAATAGACAGAATTTGAAAGATTACACCTTGCTTATTATCGAAAGTAACAAAATACGGAGCTTGCTATTATAGGGTGTTAATGGTGGTTAGGCTATAATGCTGTATTCGTTGTGTACACATAAGACATGAGGTCCATTGAGCCGGGGGCGGGGCGTCCTCGGTACGCCATGAGAGTATCACGATACGTATCGTGGGTGGTGTATCGCGGTTTTTCGGTTTGGTTTGAATATCGTTACACCCCTAGTATCTAGTTATGGTATGTTATCAAATAGTGAGGTATAGGCTAGGAGCATAAGCAATAGGCCTAGAACTAGTAATCACAGCTGTGGTGCAGTAATCATGATCATTGATAATATCTCAAATCATTTTGTTAGCATTAGTTAAGCAGAGCCTCTTTTCACAATGTCTTCCCTGTAAGATCTTTTTTAGTTGATGTCACAACTGAATGCAACCCAACGTCAACTAAAAAGAGTTACATGTTAAATTATTGACTTTATAGATCTTATTAATAACGTTCTTCCACATTTGTTTAGCATATTTGTCACATTAAATGTGTTACTTTCTAGACTTGCAGAGTTAAAACTTGCCAATATCTACACACAATGTGGCTACAGAAATTTGAACAAGGGTGAGGCATATGACTTTCTGCAACCAGTATAATACCAAGGGAACCGTTCCTTTAAGCAAGGGGGAGAACAAAAACACTAACTACTAGTCCCCATTTTCAGGCGCTGCGTCATATCATTACGCCTGCTGGACTCATGGTATGGCAGCAAAGTTTCTTGATTATTACGCAGGAATGAGAGCATAGTTCCTAGCCATATCAGCCTAAAAAAAATCGCAACTTTACATTTTCCGTCGGTCTTAGTACACGATGTAACTACAGAAGAGTCAAGTTTTAAATAGGAAAAACATTGAAACTCTTTGGTCATTTTTTTGAGAGAGATGCTAATGGTCTTGTCCGATTCAATGATCTATGCTAAGCTATGCTAAAAGTGGTACCGCCAGACCTGGAGTTCGGCTGAATGGATTCGAAAACGGTAAAACTCAACTGTTTAACTCTGGGGGAGTTGGAAAATGAGCCTATTTCCAAGAAAAGTGGAGTATCCCTTTAACTATTAACTATAGGTACGATTATACGCCCAAGTAGCAGTGTCTTCACCCCAATATAGTCCCAAGTCAATATCTGCCTAGGAAATCGAAACACAAATTAAGATATTTTTTATTAAATCTGACAGCTGGATCACTCCTCCATAGGCTTCTATAGACATTATAACTTGCTGGCCCAGAAAATGTATTAAAGACATTGTTAATATAGTCCAAGTGACTACAGTGGCTCAGTCTTAAGTTTATAAAGCGACGAGAATACTTTTTACAAAAATATCTTAATTTGTGTTGTGAAGATGAATGAAGGTCTTACGGGGTTGGAACAACATGAGGGAGAGTAATTACTGACAGAATTTTCATTTTTGGGTGAACTAACCCTTTAAAGCTTTTCCATTTTACTGGTGATTCACCTTGTAATTTTTACTTCATGTGTTTATTTTTATTAAAAAGATTTATCAGAACAAAACCTGATTTTTTTCTGACATGAGAAGGGAATGTATTAGTAAATATACACATACATATAAATATGATACAAGTTTTTGACCCAAAAGAGGGTTTCTTGAATAAATAAATAAATAAATAAATATTAATTGATAAATTTATATATTTTGTGTTCTTTGATCATATAATAAAAAGATTTCATTGAAAAGCTTAAAAAGTCTCCTTTTTCATTATCTGGACACTTATATTTGATCCTTACATTAAAATATTTTACAGAATGAATCCTTGCATGCATAAAAAATACTACAAGGATTCTCTTTCTTATAAAATGTTATTTATTTTACTCCTTCTACATGTCTTATGGTTTTGAAAAATATTCTACACTGTTTTCAAGTAGTATCTTCACAGATGAAAGAACTATAAGTGCTCTTCAATCTTCCATTTTCATATTATCTTCATTTTCCTTTAAAAAGGACCAGGGGCCTGATGTATAAACGTTGCGTACGCACAAAATGGGCATAGAAATATGCGTACGCATTTTTCCACGCACATATCGGGATTTATAAAAAAAAAAACTTGGCGTAAATAAGTGCGCACCGTAAGGATGCTCTTGACCGTGCGTACACACTCTTTTAGAAGAGTATGTGTTTTGGCGACACCAACTGGCCCAAATAGCAATAACTATTTAAAATGAAAAACTTCTAAATTATCCTATTACATCACCCAATAAATTAAATTGCATCAACCTGAATTATCATTATCAGCATTCTTTACCAGGTGCAAATACTTTGAATTTACAAATTTATTTTAATGAATGGGCTATAAAATTGTATGTGCGTATATAACATAACATCATAATGGATGCTCTAGCGCTGTTAGAAGACCTTGCTAATGACGCTCTACGGAGGGAGCGTGTTTTCAGAGACCGTGAAGATTTCCTTGCTCCTGAGCCGATTTCAATTCCCAAGAGCCATCCTCTTGAAATTGTGTTCTGAATTACGGCCAGTATTGGAAAGACCCTCGTGGAGAAACCACGCGCTGTGTGTTCCTGTACAAGTATTGACCACATTAGGCCACTTGGCCACTGGTACTTTCCAGCGAGAGTTGGCAGACCGATCGGGTATGTCGCAGTCATCCCTGAGCCGTGTCATGCCATATGTATGGGATGCCATAGTGGGGATGGCACCCCGATACATCCGTTTTCCTTACACGCAAGCTGAACAGGCCAACTTTAAAATGCAATTTGCAGCAATCGCCGGTTTTCCCAATGTAATCGGTGCTATTGACTGCACTCATGTTGCAATAAAGGCACCATCTGAGAATGAATTTGCTTTTGTTAACCGAAAACATTTTCATTCTTTGAACGTGCAGATCATATGTGATGCGCATATGTCTCTGACAAATGTAGTTGCGAGATGGCCTGGGTCAACTCATGATTCCTACATTTTGTCCAACAGCAGTGTAGGGAACAGAAACATTGTAAATGTTTTACCTCTCAGGAGACAGTGGTTATCCCCTTAGAACGTGGCTGCTAACCCCACTAACTAGACCCCAAACTGAACAAGAACGGCGTTATAACGAGAAGCATTGCCGGACGCGTTCAGTGGTCGAACGCACTATTGGTCTGCTAAAAGGATGCTGGAGGTGCTTGGATAGGTCTGGTGGCACAGTATTGTACAGCCCTACAAAGGTTTGCCGCATTGTGGTGGCTTGCGCAGTGTTGCACAACATTGCTCAAAAGAATGGTATACCTGTTCCATCGAACACCCATACTGAAGATAATGAACCCGACCCTGGCCCTCCTAATGCAGTGCATAATGCTATGGCAATACAGCGGCGAATAAATGTAATAAATGGAAAGTAAAAAGGCAAGTGAATTCAAACTTTTTATTTTTTCACAAGTTCTTTAAGTGAACCACTTATTTCTGACAAAATTGTTTTTATTTCTTTCAGTTCGGAACACACCGCATTAACAGCATGAACCATGAGACGTTGGGTCTGCATGACTTCTTCCGTCAGTACACGCCTTGAGTTACCAGCGCTCGGTGGTGGCACAAAGGATGATGATGATGATGATGATGCACTGGATTGCGCACAGGATGGGGTTGCTTGGGTATTTGATGATGGCGGCACACAGAACGTTGGTGGAGGCACACAAGATGCCGGTGGTGGCACACAGGATGGTGGTGGAGGCACACAAGATGCCGGTGGTGGCACACAGGGTGGTGGTGGAGGCACACAAGATGCCGGTGGTGGCACACAGGGTGGTGGTGGAGGCACACAAGATGCCGGTGGTGGCACACAGGATGGCGGTGGTGGCACACAGGATGGCGGCGGTGGTGGCACGTAGGATCTAAGCCTACATCCCTTGTCTACCCCACTTGGACCACTCACCGGGCTTGAAGGCATTCCAGGATTAACTGTTCCTTTAATCATTAAAAAACGTTTAATTAAATAAAGGTTGTATTGCATATCTGTAAATGTGTGAAATAAAATGTGCACTTGATGACTTGCTTTTGTCTTTTTAAGTTACATTTTTAGCATATGAATAAACAGGAAAATCGACTATTTTAATAAACGTATATCTTAAGGGCAGCTGCATCTATTGCTAGATTTGTCACTTGGATATTTTAGGCCTTTCCACTTCCACGGAATTTGAATTGGTTGATTTAAATTATACACAATAAAAAAGCAGAATTTTAAACAGACAAAAACTTATATAATGTGTAGATAAATCAATTACTTACCATCGTCACCGCAAATCACATCTGTATCACCTTGGAATTCTGGAAGAACTCCACTTAATCCTGTTTCCCCTATAATCGCACCCACCCTTGCATCAAAGGCTGAGAGGTCAGTGATTCCTTGACCACCACCAGTTGTTATGACACTGCGCCTGTGTGCACATATTCCTTTTTTTTACGACTACTTTTAAGTCAGACCATTTTTTTTTTTGTCTCTTGGACTGTGCGAGGCACCGAGGTAACAGCATTGACTGCTTCTGTTACTTGCTCCCATTCTAATATCTTTCTATTATTTGAAATGCCCGCAGAAAGCCCACCAAATAAAACTTTTTTTCGGCCCTCCACCTCAGACAGCAGTACCTCCATCTCGCAGTCGATGAAGTTTCTTTTTTTTGCTTTTCGTTTCTGTTCTTCCATTTTTAGCTAAACAGATCAATGACAATTATCGGTCGTATTAATATGCAGGGAGATCATACATATTCAAAATAGGCGGTCTTAACCTCCAAATATGGTTATTTCGGGAGGAGATTGGGGTAAGCTATTCACCTTATTTTCGAACGCGGAAGTAAACATGGGTCCAATATCCGGTTTTTGTGCGGCACTTCCATTTCCTCGCTTCCCTGGGCTAAATAACGATATCGATCGCGAAGGATTATGCAGAGTTGACAGAAAAATGTTACACATGCCGTAGCAGATGAATACTACAAAGAACTAAAGCCCCGCCTCACTCAGTTAGGGTACAGGACCTGGTTGAAAACACTCGCTGGCAGAGTGCCAAAACTTCGCCAGCGCCTTCAGCACCGCCCTAAACACAGTCAAGCCAACGCTGGACTAATATACCTATGGAGGTATTTTGTCATGTCAAATGTATTAATAATGCCATCAGAATGCAACCAAAGCATAGGATAGCAATAAGTACGGTAGATGGCTATAAATAATTGTAAATCATACAAAATAAATGCCATGATCATGCCATGATGACTAGATTCTATACAGGGGTTACTATAATGATTTTGTTTCTCCTTGGAGTTTTTATCATGGTTTTTATTGAGACTTCATAGCCCAGCCACTTTTCTGGTATCGGGTGGTCTTCTGTAGGTTTTGTGTTCACGAAATGAAAAGAACAAACATACGGTCGTTTCGATGGTTTCTTCATATGTAAAGCTTTTAACCACAGGCGAAGGGATTCATCAGGCCAGCGACACACTGGCTGCGTGCGTGTCCGTTTTTTATTTCGGCTCCCATGTTAACAGGTTAGAACGTGCACACTGCCTGCGTGATACGCGAGTCTCACAGGCGCGGAAAACGCGTGCATGCTATAAATAGAATCAACGCCTATTTTTCACGCGACACGCAAGCGTTTTGGAAGCATTTCCAGGCAAAATAGAATAGGAAAAGATGTTTGTATGTCATTTTTACATGAATACATATTAATAAATGACATTTTGATGTTTGAAAATTTAAGGTTTTGACAAATGCAGATCGATTTTCTAATATTGCACCTGTGATACAGAACGAAATATTCTGTAGCCTATTTTGCCATCAATACTGCCGAGTCCGACGTTGTCTTTGCTGCTATATGTTTAACATTAAGTATATAGGCCTTCCACAACTCTCTCCCCATTATGTCGAAATCACCAATGAACGAGGCTTATCATATGTCACCTAGCAGTGCCGCGTCAGACACGTTTCTGGTGTGCAAAGACATGTAAAACGCCACGCAGCCAGTGTGTTGCTGGTCGTAGGGTGCCTGATGATTACAATGTCAATGATTTCAATGATTAAAACACTCCTGCTCCAAGTAAATCTTTCTTTTGTACCAGTTATTATAACAACCTCTAACTGCACAAACAATCCCGGTCTTCCCCGAAGCCATAGCGATGAGTTAGTTGTTACGAACACTTGTTTGATTAACCGCTATGGTGAAAAGTGAGTTAGCTTGCCGGTGACTGGAAGTGCCTGACCGGAAGTCTCGCACAAAATACCGTCAACTGGCTGCGTCCGTATTTCCGTTAAAAATAAGGTGAATAAGCACAGGGCCTTATGTGCGTACGCACACTTTAAGGATGAAATCTACGCAAAGTTTTTATACATGAGGCCCCAGGATTTTTGTGAAAAAACAAACAAAAAAACAACAACATTTCACACGACGAACGATTGTTATGACGTCATACGATACCGTCCCCATCAGAGCTTTGCATATCTCATCTTTGAACAATCAAAACCACATTTAAAGTTAAAAATATAACTCATCCCATCTGAATATCAGTTAAATACAACATTGACTACACATATAAGCCGTTTTTGGCTGATTCATTTGGTTGATTTTAAATTAAATATTTTCATTCTGAGGAACACATTAAAAATTAAAAACAACATCCAGAATTAAAAATATGATCCATCTTACCCTAATATTAGTTGATTTAGATGTTAAGGATATGTAGCATGATTCGAGGCATTAAAACTCGATATTTTGATCTAAAATAAATATTTTCCCTCATGACGAGGAAAACCACATTCGACACGACGAACGATGGTCGTGACGTCATCCGATGTCGTCGCCATGAGTTGAGTGCTTTAAAAATGAATAACAACATGCACAACACAGATACAAAAATATGTTCACACCAGCATGATTAGGCACAACCCTGGCTACATGTACATACCATTCCCATGCAATTGTAACAAGAACTCGATTTTATATCGCCATTTTCCCTCGTGGACTCTGTTGTTTCAGTGTATCTCCACTCTTGCTCGACCATGTGCGGAGGAGAGAGTGACCTAATTACTCTAAAACATCGTGTAACTCTTTAATTTGAACTTTTTTCCACAAAAATCCTTTTATACATCTGTCCTTTAACTTATTTACTAACAATTTGCCGACTTGGATTTTTGTTTTGACTGTTTAAAGCTTAGTTTAGACATTTTTCAAAAAAAAAAAAAAAAACACTTTTTTTTCAACGGCAGTCTATTTAAGGGGGCGCGCAATGCGCGCGCTCACTCTCTTTCACACTTGACTTGTTGAATGTGCAGACACGACGATCGCTCTGTAGTATCGAGTTTCAAAAAGAACACTATTTAAGACTGATTCATTAGAAAAATATATTGTATAAATTATAAAATATATTATGTAAATGTATATTTCCCTGTATTTATTTTTTTTTTGTTTACATTTATTTACAAGCCTGTCTGTAGAAGGTATTACATATACTGAAACGTCGCGATAGGCTTGTTCTCCATTTTATTTTGATTGTTTACATTTTATTATCTGATTTATTTTTGGGATTTCACGAGATACTGTTAGGATGGATGTCTTTAGAGGCCGTGTGAGACACAGAAGCACTCCACGTTACAGACTCAGACTCTCCAGCAGTTCTCCAGCTCTGAAGAGAACAAACAGTCATCATTTTCCTCCAAATGCACGTTTCCATGCGAGCGAGACAGATTTCACTCCTAGACAAAGGGGAAGAAATAAAGTCAGAAATTCTCAATTGTTTTTTTTATTTATACTTTATTTAACCAGGAGAGAACCTCACTGAGATTAAAATCTCTTTTACAGGAGTGTCCTGGCCGAGATAGGCGGCCCACTTATTCAAACACACATAACAATAAAATGATACAGCACACAATAAATTGGTATTAAAAATACAATCTCAGAAGAATTTGCAAGTCATTAAATCTTTCTCTAGCGCATGTGTAAGTGTTGTAAAATTGCTGAAAGACACCAAATGATTCAGCCTCAAAGTCATTTGGAGAGAGTTCAATCTGTTGGTACGGCATAATTAAAAGCAGTTTCACCTAACTTAGCTCTAGCTCGAGGTACATGCAGATTGTAATGAGACTGTGAACGCAATGAATAGTTACCTGCTACTTTTTGCTTCAGCATACCACAAAGATAAGATGTTAAAAAAACCCAAATTGCTTTGTATATCAATAAGTACCAATGCATTGTCCTTCATACAGCAAGAGAAGACCAAGAAAATCTGTTGTATAATGCACAATGATGTGTAGAAAATTTTCAATTTGTAATAAATCTTATGGCACTGTGATACACAGCATCTAGGGACGCAAGAATATAAGAGGGAGCGTGCTGATACACTACGCCCCCATAATCAAGAATCGGCAAAGAAGTCGCAGACACAAGCTTCTTCCTTGCATTAAATGAAAAGCAAGACTTGACTTCCTAACTTCTTTATTTATGAGGGGCATTTGTGAGAACAAGATCCAATAATGTGGATTTTTCAGAAAATGTCAAATTAGGTCTGGTAAGTGAATCCACCAGTTGAAAAAGGTTATAAGTGTTGCTGAACGCTTTAAAACCATCAGATACCTGGTGCATCCAATTTAAGTTAAAATCACCCATTAGTAGTAATTCTTTATAGTTCAAGGAGCCCAGAGAGTGCATCAAAGAGGATAAAGCATCGCTAGAGGCTGATGGAGGTCTGTAACAACCCACTATGGTGAGCTGACATGTCTTTGAAACAGACAGATTAAGAGCTAATACTTCATGCTGTTTAACTATTGATTCAGAGAGTAGCATGAGTCTCAGCATTCTTTAACGTAAATTGTAACACCCGCCCCTTTTTGGTCTGTCAGCTCTAAAAACATTGTAACCTGTGATACTGATCTCTTTATCTAAAATAGTTTTGTTCAGCCAAGATTTGGATATTACTATAACATCCGCATTTGTGTTTCTAGCCCAGATATGAACAATATCCAATTTAGGTAACAAACTACGGATGTTAATATGGATAAGACCCAGTGCTGACCTAGATTTTAGTTCAGTTGGGGTAGTAAAAGTTGAGGCACATGTATTATATGGCCCTGAGTTTGGCCATACGTTCCCAGACATTAGTAGCATAAGAACTATAAATCTCTTTCGTCTAGCTGTTTTGTTTACTACATGATTTCTTTTAGTGGGCCCCACACGGGAAGAATAATTAATACAATAGTTCTCTTCCTTAGAGCACACCTAATCAAATCTGCATACATAAGTCAAAGGAAACAGCATAAACTGATTTTGTTTAGAAGGAGCAATGTTTGAAAAGCAGTGTTTTAAAATACAACTAAACCATGATAACATAAGATTTTTGACAGTCCTACAGAATATTGTTACCTACACGCAATGTTGGAGATAATAATGGTGTAATCTTTGCCAGGTCTCACTCACAATGCAAACTTTCTGATTCAGGCATAGCTTTACTAAAATATTATGGAAGTCATTTACTCAAACTGTAATTATACCATATTTTATTTATTAATATTATGGCTTCATGTTGATTTAAAGTTTTTGTTTGTTTGGTATTAACTAATACCTTTATCTTTTAACTAGAGAAGGAAAAAAAAGTTTTAAAAATCAATAACCATTTACTAGATAAGCATTATGTATCTTGTTTTCTGAAAAAGAGATAAATCGAATTTCAATCTCCCTTTGTCATTTGGGGATAGTGCAAAAAAAAAAATGCTTTTCCTACTTGGTATATTTGTCTTGTTTCCAGTCCAAATATCAAAAAAAAAAATTAAAATCAATATGTATTGAAATAACGTTACATATTTTGTACTGTTTTCCGTGGGAATTAATCAAAATTAAGTGAGCAAGCAAAATGATCTGCCAATTAGGTAAGAAAAATAATGTCAATTCAAACAGAAACAATTTTTCTTATCCCATTATCCAAATTTTACTTGTTTTAAAGAGGCCCTGTGAGTCTCCAGAGGACAGACATGCTGTATAATGTACCAGCAAACAAGACTTTTGACCTATACACATTCTATATATACTGTTACTGACGGACACGGTGACGTGAAGCCCGTGATCCAGTGGCTGAAGCGTGTCGAACCAGGCGTTTAAGGCAAGTACGAAAACCCCCATGTGTTTGGTGGATGAGGTTTTTGTATTTGCTGGTTTCTCAGTGCAGTCGTGATATTCAGGTCAGAGCCCAGAGAGAAGCGCATATATAATATGTGTATATATATGATCTGAAGCTTGTGAAGATGCTTGTAAAAATGCAAAAGTTTTTGTACAGGCATTTTAGACAGCACGTTTTTATACAGTCTTAAAGTAAATTTATGTTGATGCAGACTGAGCTTCCATCAAGATCATCAAGCCCTACAATCAGCGAAGTGTCAGTGAGCAGCTCCATCTCAGATATTTTCTGTTGAAGACATGGGAGCAGTGACTCTAACACAGTGAGCGAGTTCTCCTCTTCTGAAGTCCAGAGCAGCGGGTTACAATGTGAGTTCTCCATTCCCATAGGGAACAAGCTTGAAGGCCCAGTAAAGAAACAGCCCAAGGTCATTATGTAACAGAGTATCAGTTTGTTCAGTTCAAAGTTCTGATCCTGACGTCACTGTGTAACATCGACCATCTGTGCTCCACGCTGTGCTCGATGGTGACGGACCTTCAGTGTGTTTTTTTATTAAGGTATGCTGCCAGATCCTGAAGGCAGAAAGGCCAGTTGCCCAGGGAAAGCAGGAACGACTTATTATTTTATTTATTTTTAAACTCACTGGCTCATTATGATGAGATCTACTTTGTTCAGGTCTGTGGGAAAGGGCGTTTTGAGATGCTAAAAGGGTAAACTAATTCCTATGATCCAGTAAAGCCGTTCGCCCAGGGAAAGCAGGTATGATTTTGGACAAAGCATGTGTGTGTCCGTGTAGTGAACACGCTACTGGTCTCAGTAGACAGCAGTGACCCGTCCTGCACCACCATGTCAACAGTGGACCAGGCGAGTCATCAAAAATGCTACAACTCCATCTGTATATCATCAGCCTCTTCTGCAGTTATATTGTTTGTGTAAGTTTTATCTGTGTCTGGCACAAGTGAGGATGATGATGAGCAGCTTGGAGACGAAAGTGAAGACGAGCACACAGACGTCTCCCAGGGTAGGCATAGACTGCAGCAGTTGACAGACAGACTTCTGCCAGGTGTGACGTGCACTTCAGACATGTACGACGTTTTTTTTTTTTTTTTTGAGTTGTTTGTAATAATTGTCATTTTGTGTTATGCACCATTTATGTATTTGTGTGGTTGTTACATTGGTTCCTGTCATCTTGGCAATTTTAGGGAGATGCAATTTTAACCACAAGGAGGATATCAGGGAGATGCTCTGGCCTTCTGGATACATACAGCCCAGTGCCCGGTAGGGCTGTCCGAATACCATTTTTTGAGCTTCGAAGCTTCGATAGGAATTAACATCGAATATTCGAAGCTTCGGAGGGAGTGGCTGAACATATTTTTCTCTCTAATAAAGGCAGGAATCTCTATGCGTCTGTCTGTTTGCATTTAGATTATTTATCTTGCATTTAGAACCGTTCATCCAATCGACTTCATGAGTGCAGTGTCACATTTGGTGCAATATAGACACGCGAGACGTGACACGTTCAGAATTAATAAACTTTTAATACAGAACAGCGCGAGCGGGAAGCGCGCGCGCCTCACACGCCTCACGCGCAGGGCTTGTATGCTCCGAGAGCGGACACTGCACTAGTGATACAAAACACAGCCTAATATTTTTCTGAGTGACAAATAACTCTCAAATCAGAAATCAGCAGCACAGTAATTACTGACACAGAATAGAAACAATATATTAGCCTACACTTTACTATGTCAAAGCAACGCAGCTTCTAGCCTACAAGCTCAGGCATGCACTTCTGCCCATACAAACTCCGCTGTTCTGCGCTCTAAAATAAGAGTATTGTATTTCGCCCAAAAATGCTAAAAAAATAACCGTGTGAGAGCGTTTTAGGCTATATCATGTTATAGCCAGATATGACGACGCTTACAGCACGCGTCACCGCAGATCAGCATCTATTCATCAAGCCAACGTGCAAACTATCGCAAACCAAAGTGAAAGTGGGTCGCAGATGCTTTAACACACAATCAACTTCATTAAAAGTAAAGAACCGAAATGATGTTACCAGGGCTGTTGCCGCTCTCTTATTGCGGTCTTTGATTTAGAAATTTTAGCTGACGATCAGTAAAATGCAGCTGTTGCTGGTGACGTGCACTCCATTACATCTGCCTATAGCACGGGATTTGAAGTTCGGATTCATATCCGTTTTGCAAAAACACATTTATGTGTTCATTGTTCATAGTTATAATTTAGAGAGAGCTATCCGATCTGAGAAAACGCATGACAGCCCCATTCAAGCGCGAATGGGAACCGTTTCTAGGGGGATGCCAGGTGTGAAAAAAAAAAAAAAAAAATTAAAACGAATATTCGAATGTCAAATTTGAAAATCGAATACCAACCCACCGAACGAATACTCGAATATTCTGGTACAGCCCTAGTGGCCGGTTGCATAAAGCACCTTAAGTTTTTCCCTTAAGTGTGATACTTAAGGGGCGATTTTCCCTTACCTAAGAGAATAACTTAAGGGTGTTGCATATAATCTCTTAAACGGTTCTCTTAGGTAAGGGAAACATTTAAGTGTTTCACAACAGCGATCCTGGATTCACGTTATAAAAGTCTGTTTACATTTACATTTAGTCATTTAGCAGACGCTTTTATCCAAAGCGACTTACAAAGTAGGACTAGATTAAGCAAATCATCATGAAGAGGCAAAAAGCAGCGCAAGAAGTGCTCAAGATACAAAGTTCAGGCAGTTTTTTTTTTTTTTTTTTTTTTTTTTTTTTTTATGAGGTTAAGTGCTCACGGAAGAGATGGGTTTTCAGCTGTCTCTTGAAGGTTGTCAGGGATTCTGCATTCCGGATGAGGGAGGGGAGAGCGTTCCACCAGCATGGAACTGTGAATGAGAATGTTCTGGAAAGTGATTTTGTGGCTTTCTGGGATGGAACCACGAGACGTCGCTCGTTGGCCGATCGTAGGCTTCTGGTAGGGATGTAGACTCGTAGTAGTGAGTGAAAGTAGGAGGGAGCTGAGCCTGTGATAGATCTGTAAGCAAGCGTCAATGCCTTGAACTTGATGCGAGCAGTGAGAGGTAGCCAGTGCAGAGAGATGAATAGAGGAGTGACGTGGGCCCTCTTTGGCTCGTTGAAGACAAGACGAGCTGCAGCATTCTGGATCATCTGTAGGGGTTTAGTTGCACATGCTGGAAGTCCAGCCAGAAGAGCATTACAGTAGTCAAGCCTAGAAATGACCAGGGCCTGGACGAGAAGTTGTGTTGCATGCTCAGTTAGGAAAGGCCTGATCTTCCTGATGTTGTGCAGTGCAAACCTGCATGATCGAGCTGTCTTTGAAATGTGATCTGTGAAGGTCAGCTGGTCATCAAACGTTACTCCAAGATTTCTCACCAACTTTGATGGGGTGATTGATGATGACTCTAGCTGGATAGTGAAGTTGTGCTATAAAAGTCTGTTGTTGCCATAGATACGCAAAACACTAACACGCCGGTTCGCGTCTAGGACAACTGTATCACACACCGGACGCGCACTTTCTCAGTGTATGGCCAGCAATATTGTTATGTTTAAGGACATTATGGAAATAAGATAATGTCTGTACGTTATGTTATGTTATGTTATGTTATGACTGTACTGTACAATTAAATATAATCGTTGCTATAAGTCTGCAGTCTGAACACTTTACCTCAGAGCGTCCGTTAACTGAATGAATTGAGAATGTCACTTGAAAATCCGATACACACACTAATTGTAGCCTACATTTATTGAATGGTAGCCGATTTATGCACATGTAAAACATATTCCACGACTGAAAACTCCCAGTTGCAAAAAAACGCAGTGCTATAAGCAGTTGTAACACCGCAGGTAAAGAGTGGTTGCGATGTGTGACATGGTCAAGGTCGCTTTCTAGTTTGTTAGCGATGTATTGCGCAAATATTGCGCGTCGATCTTGGCACATAATGATCTTCAGCTGGTTCCATAAATTCAGCCATGTCGTCTTATTTTTGTCCGTGTTACTCTTAAGGTTACGATTTCCAAACCTTAAGTTATACTTAGGGAAATGAACGTTAAGGGGTTTTATGCAACACTTAACGCTTTTTAAGGGATTATTTAAGTGAAAAAACAGCATTTAAGGGAAATTCTAAGTGTTTATGACGTTTCACTTAAAGAAACCCTTAAGTCACACTTAAGGGTTTTTTTCTGCAACACCCTTAGGTTTAAGGGAAACATAAGGGCGAACTTAAGGGAAAATTACACTTAAGGTGCTTTATGCAACCGGGCACAGGCCCTGCGGAGAGAGAGACGGCCAGGGGTGCAAACAGCACGCTTTTTGGCGCGTCCCACTTTTTTCACATCAGTTTGGGTGACAAAGTCATCTGAAGTCATTCCATAGCTTAATGTGAGGGACAGAAGTCTATTTACATCGTTAAAGTTTACGGAAACTCGTTTTCCCTCCTCTGTGGCTGTCAATCATTCTCCATTCAGTATTCAAACAGCGCACGCGCCTCTTCCGGTTGGATGCACGGTAAAACTCTCTCCAATATGATATATTTGCATTATAATCTGTAGATAAAAGGCTGTGGATTTGCATAAAATTACTTTATTTTGTTGGAATTTGTTGCCGTTTTTAAACGACTCGCTACTGTGTGCCTGTTAGATCACACATCACAAGGATTATGAATCGGCATCAAACGCACAATAACTGGAATTATTGACTTTGACTTTGTAAAAAACACTTAAATGCTGTTTTTTAATACCGAAAGAAACTGAGTCTCTCGGCTTAAACAAGTCTGGATTTTCACCTCCCAGTCCAATCAGAACCTGTGGAGGTGTGCGTACAACAGCCAGCAGCTCAAAACAAGGCAACAACAGGAATGGCCATTAAAAATGCAATTTTTTTTGTTTGAGTTCTTAAGTTTTGACATGTTTAATTTCTTTTTTTGCAGTATCCCCTGCTGACTTATTTGTCAATAATTAATTGTCAATAATATGTGTCAATAATTGTTACGTCCCTCCACTACCTGTGGTGGCTCTGTTTCCTCCTCTAATGTTTGGCTGCTCTGCAGTTTGTTAGGGGCCAAGCCCCGAAGGGGCAAGGCACCTATTGTATCTGTTAGTTTTCTTATTATTATTATTATTATTCTTCTTCTTCTTCTTCCCGAATGGGAGTCAATGGCAGCCCTATCAACGGAACATAGGAAAATGATGAAATTTGGTACACTTCTAGTGATGCTAATGAATAGTAATTGGACCAAATTTGGTGTCTCTATGACCAACTCTATAGCGCCACCACCAGTTCAAAAATTCAACATTGAAATGGTTATAACTTTTGAACCCTTTGATCTAGAGAAATAAAACTTAGTACACTTGATTCCGCTCATCATGCTGATCAAAATCAATAGCTTACATTAAGACTCCGCCCATTACAGTAGTAGCCATTTTGTAAAGTACAGTATTCCGTTTTTTCGCTACTCCTCCTTCAAAATTTGTCCAATTTTGTCCAAAATTTGCTCAAATGATCTTTGGACTGAGCCGCATAGAAATGACTGAACAGATTTTTTTTATTCATCTTTGTTCAAAAGTTATGATGTCGCAAACTTAATGAGGTTGACCCAAAATTGGTGTAGAGGCTGTATCTCGGCCAAAGTTTGATCAATCGAAAGAAAAATTGGTACACTTGATTGGAAGCATGGTTTGAGGGTCCGTGCCAAAGTTGGGAACAGCGCCACCTACGGGTCATGAGATATGGAAAATAGCTATTTTGGTCAATAACTTTTGAACAGTTTGTCAGAAAATCATAAATGCTGAATCATGCTGAATCCGTGGATACCGATTTTGCCAGGATGGGATGTACCACGTGTCCGCCATTTTGAATTGTGTCATAATTTGCAATAACTTTTAAACTATTTGACATATCTTTACAAAATGTAGTATGGTTCATCGACACAATGTCCTGAAGGTACATGAGAAGATTGAGCACAGCGCCACCTAGTGTTCCAGAGATATAAGGTCTTTTGCAAAAACGCTTATAACTCTTGAAAACATTGTTCAAATTTTGATTTCTTTACATCATTATGTTCCTTGGCTTATGCCGATTCCGACGACATCTCATTTGTCATTTTCCAACAATGTGACTGTCCACCATATTGGAGCAAATGAAAAACAGTTTTTTCGCTACTCCTCCTTCAAATTTTGCTCAATTTTGTCAAAAATTTTATCATATGATCTTTGGACCGAGCCGCACAGAAATGACTGAACAGATTTTTGATATTTGCTACCGTTCCTGAGATATTCATCTTTGAAGTTGACCTAGCCTGTGTATTTTGCCTTATGCTAGTTAACTTAGCATAATAATTGGTTAGCATGCTAACCAGATGCCATTCTTTCTAATGTGGCTCTTCAGCTATCAGGATAACCATAAGCTGTATTAGCATTAAGCTATCTTAGCATGCTAATCTCGTTAACATGTATTTTGTCTGCTTATTCTTACACTGAAACCTCTCCTCTGCAGCTTTGTCAAACATGTCCTCTGGGTGGCGCAATCTGTTCAACCATGCGTCATGAATCCCGAACCATTCCGGTCGTGGGTTCGAGACCAGTGTGGGGCGACTTTGAAATTGTGTATAAAATTGTCATTTGAACTCCTTTATTATCTGGGTAAGAGCTGTACTAATGTTTCTTACACTGGGATTAGAAATAAGTGTGTGTTTTTTTCTACGTTCTGTGTTCGTTCTCATCAGAACTTCTGTTCATTTTGATTTTATCCTATCTGTACCTCTGAACCCATCTGTTCTTCATGTACATTCTATTTCTGCTGTTTTTGCTCTTCTGGCTCCGCATTGTGCTACAGCGATTCTACCTTCAACATCTTAAGTCTCTGTAAAATTATTAAGCAAACCACAGTGTATGAGTGTAAACCAAATACTAAGTAAAGCAAAAGGCTTTAACTTTGAAGATTGTTAAATCATTTCCAATGTGTAGCAAATGTTAAACCATGTGAATTGTGCAATGTTCAAAAGATTCCTAGTAAAAAATAATGTATCCAAACAAGCCAAACAACCAGAAGGGCTTGGCCCCGGAAAGGCTGCTTGCAGCTTTAATTATTATTAGGGGCCAAGCACCGAAGGTGCGTAGGCACCTATTGTATCTGTTCCTGTTCTTATTATTATTATTCTTCCTTCTTCCAACTGGGAGTCTATGGCAGCCCATAGAACCGAATGCGGGAAAGTTGTTTTGGTTTGACATTCTGATAGAGGACAGTCCCAACATTAAATACACCAATTTTGGTGTGTCTAAGTCATTCCCTCTAGCGCCACCACCTGTCCAAAGTTTCACTTTTATTTTGCTAATAACTTTTGAACCGTAAGGCCAATCAACAAAATTATTTTTCTCTCTGATTCCTGAGCTCATGCCAATTCGATTGCACCCTATGACATCATTTCTGTCATAACAATATGGCCGCCATTTTGAATTTATCTAAAAAGCTACTTTTTCGAACTCGTCCTAGACGGTTTGTCCGATTTGCACGAAAATTGAACCAGATCATCTACAGACCATGCTGACAAAAAGTTATGGAATTCAAGTTGATTCGCTTAACAGTTTTCGATAAACCCACGAATACATTTTACGTAGCGCTTGCGAAAACAGATGTAAGGCCGTATCTCCGCAACGCTTTATCGGATTCAGACCAAACTTGGTACATGTCATCACAAGCATGACCTGAGGCTACATGCTGTGTTTCGGCGCAGCGCCACCTACTGGTCCGGAGATATGAAAAATGGCTATTTTTGCTTATAACTTCTGAACAGTTTGTCCAAAAATCATAAAATTGGTCTCGTTAGATTCAGGGTAACATGCCGAGTCGACTGATATCCAATATTACCATATCGGCCATTTTGACTGTCGGCCATTTTGAATTTTGTGCTAAAATGCTGTATTTTAAGAACGCATGAACAGATTGTTACGAAACGTGGTATGGGTCATCAGCACAATGCCCTGAATGAGCCTGAGAAGTTTCGAAACAGCGCCACCTAGTGGTGAATTTTTTTTTCCAAATGCTTATAACTTTGGGTGTGGTCGACTTATTTTCACGAAACTCATCTTTTTAGACTCCTGAATCGTTGCCGAGTCCTATGATACCAAACATGCTAGGTTTCGCCTTACGGTTTGTGTAGCGTTGTGATTTAGCGCTTAAAAAACATTTGGCTATATCTTTGAAACCGCTAGTCCGATCGAGATGAAACCACCGTCAGAAGTTTGGAAACATAGGTCGATAGCTATACGCCAATGCCCAAATGCGAAAATATTGATGTTTAGGGGTAGTAAATTCCAAACAAAGTCATGTGTCAGTCATTTTTTACATGTTTTTTCATATAAATGTCTATAACTCCGAAGCGAATTGAGATATTTTCACCAAAATCGACACACATATGTATGAGCTCACTCTGAGGACATGTAAAAAAGATGGTGGGACTCAGCCTCTTGGTGGCGCTATAATAGAACAAAACATGAAATTCCCATTGACTTCAATGCAGTTTTGTGAAATAAAATGCTATACTAAACAAATGCATTGGTGTAATATTACGAAACTCAAAATGTGCCATCAGCACCATCCCCTGAAGGTACCCAAAATATTTCGAGACAGTGCCACCTAGTGGTCAAAAGTTATAACAAAATTTACAAAACTGCTAATAACTTTTGAATAAGTTGGCCTATTGTAATGCAACTGGTCTTAATAGATTCCTTGGGTCAAGACGAGAACATAGATACCAAGGTTTCCTTATTTGGCCTAGCTTCCTGTCCGCCATCTTGATTTTCAGTCAAAACCTACTTTTTCGAACTCCTCCTAGACCGTTTGTCCGATTTTCACCAAAATCGAATCGTATCATCTCCAGACTGTGCTGACTAAAAGTTATGGATTTCGTGTCTATAGACGAAACCGTTTTCGTATAGCGTAGCAGCAAAGTTGAGGCATGATGCTAAAAGCACTATTCAGGCTTTATCTCTGCAATGCCTTGACATATTGACACCAAACTTTGTATGTGTCATTGTCACTTCACTCTGACCACATCACATCAGTTTTGTAACTGCGCCACAGATTGGTCGAAAGTGATAATCCATTAAATCATATTTCGAATGACTTTTTATATGATTTTTCAGCCATTTCGCCTAAAATCCTCTTTAAATGTATTTAATTGCTCATTGTTGCAGTTGGTCTGACACCTTCAGCCATGTTGGCATATCCTGTCGTCTGCTTGCGCTTGGCCCCGATAATTGCTGCTTGCAGCTATATTTATTATTATTATTATTATTCTTCCGCCATGGGAGTCTATGGCAGCCCATAGAACCGATTGCGGGAAAGTTGTTTTGGTTTGACATTCTGATAGAGGACCGTCTCAACATTAAATACACCAATTTTGGTGTTTCTAAGTCATTCCCTCTAGCGCCACCACCTGTCCAAAGTTTCACTTTTATTTTGCTAATAACTTTTGAACCGTAAGGCCAATCAGCGAAATTCTTTTTTCCTCTGATTCCTGAGCTCATGGCGATTCGATTGCACCCTATGACGTCATTTGCCGTCATAAAAATATGGCCGCCATCTTGAATTTTCAAAAAAAGCTACTTTTTCGAACTCGTCCTAGACGGTTTGTCCGATTTGCACGAAAATTGAACCAGATCATCTTCAGGTAGTGCTGACAAAAAGTTATGGAATTCAAATGGATTCGTCAAACCGTTTTCAATAAACGCACAAATACATTTTACGTAGCGCTAGCAAAAACAGTCGTAAGGCCGTATCTCCGCAACGGTTTATCGTATTCAGACCAAACTTGGTACTTGTACTCACAAGCATGACCTGAGGCTACATGCTGTGTTTCGGCGCAGCGCCACCTACTGGTCCGGAGATATGAAAAATGGCTATTTTTGCTTATAACTTCTGAACAGTTTGTCCAAAAATCATACAATTGGTCTCGTTAGATTCAGGGCAACATGCCGAGTCGACTGATATCCAATTTGACCATATCGGTCATTTTGGCTGTCGGCCATTTTGAATTTTGTGCTAAAATTCTGTATTTTATGAACGCATGAACGGATTGTTACGAAATGTGGTATGGGTCATCAGCACAATGCCCTGAATGAGCCTGAGAAGTTTCGAAACAGCGCCACCTAGTGGTGAATTTTTTTTTTCAAATGCTTATAACTTTGGGTGTGGTCGACTTATTTTCACGAAACTCATCTTTTTAGACTCCTGAATCGTTGCCGAGTCCTACGATACCAAACATGCTAGGTTTCGCCTTACGGTTTGTGTAGCGTTGTGATTTAGCGCTTAAAAAACATTTGGCTATATCTTTGAAACCGCTAGTCCGATCGAGACGAAACCACCGTCAGAAGTTTGGAAACATAGGTCGATAGCTATACGCCAATGCCCAAATGCGAAAATATTGATGTTTAGGGGTACTAATTTCCAATCAAAGTCATGTGTCAGTCATTTTTTTCGTGTTTTTTCATATAAATGTCTATAACTCCGAAGCGAATTGAGATATTTTCACCAAAATTGACACACATATGTATGGGCTCACTCTGAGGACACGTAAAAAAAATTGTGGGACTGAGCCTCTTGGTGGCGCTATAATTGAACAAAATATGAAATTCCCATTGACTTCAATACAGTTTTGTGAAATAAAATGCTATACTAAACAAATGCATTGGTGTAATATTACGAAACTCAGATTGTGTCATCAGCACCATCCCCTGAAGGCAACCAAAATATTTCAAGACAGCGCCACCTAGTGGTCAAAAGTTATAACAAAATTTCCAAAAAGGCTAATAACTTTTGAATAAATCTGGCTATTGAAATGCCACGGGTCTTAATAGATTCCTTGGGTCAAGCCGAGAACATAGATACCAAGTTTTCCTTATTTGGCCAAACTTCCTGTCCGCCATCTTGATTTTCATTCAAAACCTACTTTTTCGAACTCCTCCTAGACCGTTTGTCCGATTTTCACCAAAATCGAATCGTATCATCTCCAGACTGTGCCGACAAAAAGTTATGGATTTCGTGTCGATTGATGAAACCGTTTTCGTATAGCACAGCAGCAAAGTTGAGGCATGATGCCAAAATGACTATTCAGGCTTTATATCTGCAATGCCTTGACATATTGACACAAAACTTTGTATGTGTCACTGTCTCCTTACTCTGACCACACCACATCAATTTCGTAACAGCGCCACCTTTTGGTCAAAAGTGACAATCCATTAAATCATATTTTGAATCACTTTTTACATGATTTTTCAGCCATTTCGCCTAAAATCCTCTTTAAATGTCTTTAATTGCTCATTGTTGCAGTTGGTCTGACACTTTCAGACATGTTGGCATGTCTTGTCGTCTTATTCTGCTTGGCCCCGGTAATGGCTGCTTGCAGCTATATTTATTATTATTCTTCTTCCCGAATGGGAGTCAATGGCAGCCCTATCAACGGAACATAGGAAAATGATGAAATTTGGTACACTTCTAGTGATGCTAATGAATAGTAATTGGACCAATTTTTGAGTCTCTAGGACCAACTCCATAGCGCCACCACCAGTTCAAAAATTCAACATTGAAATGGTTATAACTTTTGAACCCTTTGATCTAGAGAAATGAAACTTAGTACACCTGATTCCTCTCATCATTCTGATCACAACCAATACATTACATTAAGACTCCGCCCATTACATTAGTGGCCATTTTGAAAAGTACAGTATTCAGTTTTTTCGCTACTCCTCCTTCAAAATTTCTCCAATTTTGTCCAACATTTGCTCAAATGATCTTTGGACTAAGCCGCACAGAAATGACTGAACAGATTTTTTTTATTCATCTTTGTTCAAAAGTTATGGTGTCGCAAACTTAACGAGGTCAGCGTTAACGAGGTCAATAACTTTTGAACAGTTTGTCAGAAAATCACAAATGTGGTATCTATGGATTCCTTGGGTCATGCCGAATCCGTGGATATCGGATATATTTTGCCTGGATAGGATGTACCACGTGTCCGCCATTTTGAATTTTGTCATAATTTGCAATAACTTTTAAACTATTTGACAAATCTTCACAAAATTGTGTATGGATGATCAACACAAGGCTTTGAAGGTACATGAGAAGATTGAACACAGTGCCACCTAGTGTTCCAGAGGTATAAGGTATTTTGCAAAAACGCTTATAACTTTTGAAAACATTGTTCAAATTTTGATTTCTTTACGTCATTATGTTCCTTGGCTTATGCCAATTCCGTCGATATCTCATTTGTCATTTTCCAACAATGTGACTGTCCGCCATATTGGAACAAATGAAAAACAGTTTTTTCGCTACTCCTCCTTCAAATCTTGTTCAATTTTGTCCAAAATTTGATCAGATGTTCTTTGGACTGAGCCGCACAGAAATGACTGAACAGATTTTTTATATTTGCTACCGTTCCCGAGATATTCATCTCCGAAGTTGACCTAGCCTGCATTTTTTGCCTTATGCTAGTTAACTTAGCATAATAATTGGTTAGCATGCTAACCAGATGCCATTCTTTCTAATGTGGCTCTTCAGCTATCAGGATAACCATAAGCTACATTAGCATTAAGCTAGCTTAGCATGCTAATCTCGTTAACATGATTTTGTGTGCTTATTCTTACACTGAAGCCTCTCCTCTGCAGCTTTGTAAAACATGTCCTCTGAGTGGCGCAATCTGTTCAACCATGTGTCATGAATCCTGAACCATTCCGGTCGTGGGTTCGAGTCCTGTGTGGAACATTCCCAGACTGCAAGAGGTACTGTGGCCTTAAGTGATGGAAAAGTTGTTTTAGTTCCACACATGATGTTTATCTGAGAAAGGAACTCCATAAATATAACATGCAGCAAATTTATATAAAAAATCTTCATTTTGAGTTCATTTTCAGTTGTACTACTGAAACAGCTGTTTTTTTTTATTTTCAAATTTGGCACACTTGTAGTGATTGTAATGAATAGTAATTGGATCAATTTTGGAGTCTCTACTCTACTACTCAACTCTAGAGTGCCACCACCAGTTCAAAAATTCACCATTGAAATGGTTATAACTTTTGAACCCTTTGATCTAGAAAAATGAAACTTAGTACACCTGATTCCTCTCATCATAGAGATCAAAACCAATATATTCCATTAAGACTCTGCCCATTACAGTAGTGGCCATTTTGAAAAGTTCAGTATTCAGTTTTTTTGCTACTCCTCATTCAAATGTAGTTAAATTCTTACTTAAATTACTGCAGATGATCTTCCGCGTACGCCGTACAGAAATGACTAAACAGATTTTTTTATTCATCTTTATTTAATAGTTATGGTGTCTCGAACTTAACAAGGTCAACCCAAAACTGCTTCAGAGGCTGTATCTCGACCAAACTTTGATCAATCGAAACGAAAATCGGTACGTTTCATCAGAACCATGATCTGAGGGGCCATTCCAAATTTAGGAACAGCGCCACCTACAGGTCATGAGATCTGTAAAATAACTATATTAGCTTATAACTTTTGAGCAGTTTGTCAGAAAATCACAGTGAGGCTGCAGCAGAACATTATAGCAGAACATAATACAATTTGGCTCTTCAGCTAGCAGGCTAACCATCTTAGCATGCTAATTTGGTTAAGATACTAAGTAATGTTTTTGTGTGCTCATTCTTACACTGAAGCCTCTCCTCTGCAGCTTGGTAATTGCTAAACCATGTGCTATGAGCCCAAACCATTCTGTTCCAGACATAGTCTCTTTTTGAGAAGTAACTCATTAAAATATAACATGTGGTACATTTACATAAAGATTCACACTTGAATAATGGAATTTTGGCATCTTGGTAAAAACATGTCTTCCCAGTGGTGCAGCTAGATAAGTAACAGTCACATCAAACCATTGTGGGTTTAAATCCTGTGTAGAACAACTTTGTAAAAGTGTGTGTAATTTCAATTTCTTTCAGTATCCAGGTAAGCATTGTTCTAATCTTTCTTTTGGGATTAGACATATTTGTTCATTATATGTTGATTCTCACCTGAAGTCTTGAAGGCCAGAAAGTTTTGTGATAGAATAGGATTGTTATAGCAGTCATTGACTTCTACTATTCTGATTGCAATGTAAGCGGTTACTTAAATTGATTGTTTTCTTCATAGTCATACACTTTTTTTGCCTTCATGTGTTCATTCTCATCTTCAAATTTCTTTTTGTGCATTGTGTGTAAAGTAGTGAGCTAGAGAGCATAAGTGTGTTATTGGATGTTTGTGGTGGTCCAAGTAAACCTCTTTTTTAAGATTAGACTGGTTTTTATACATTTCAAGTTAACTACATAAAGCTTTAAACCAAACACAAATGCGTATTCAATGGATCAACTACTGTCAATGGGTAAAGTGCATAATTTCTGCCTGTTCCAAAAGAGCATCACTGACTAAAAACAATTATACTTTATTTCAAAATCTATAAAAAAGTATTCTTTGAATTCCATACAAGAATAGTATAATTGCCATTCAGGTTGGACAACGTTTTAACTGTTGTCCTGAAGACAGTCGCTTACTACAAATTAAATGAAAATTACGCAAATGCTCCATCCACTAAGGTCCTCTTTTATGACATATTTTTTTCTAAAAGACACAATTAATATACTAAATAGAGTATCTATATACATTCAGTATAAACAAGAAATCAATAGTTCAAAATGAAGTAAATGGCTACAGAGATGAAGTACATTTGAATCAATTTATTATTAAAAAAAACAAAAAAAACATTCATTACATTTAAAAAAAAAAAAATGTTGTGCCTTAATACCCCAGTGAGCAAGCCAAAAGGCGACAGTGGCAAGGAAAAACTCCCTTAGATAGTTGGGTGGAACATCTTGGATCAAAGGGTGGAGCATAATCAGCAGAGTGGTAAAGGAAGAAACCTTGGGAGGAACCAGACTCAGCCGGGGCAGGCCATCCTCTTTTGGCTGGCACATATTAAAGTAACTATACATAGGCCAAATATAATACAAGCCATCCATTCAACATGGTTACTGTGGAGATGATGTATTCAGTAGTAAAATAAATGAATTGACTGCCTGCATTGAAAGTTCTTTCAGAACATTTTCTGAATTGATAGTTGACAATACTGTTGTTGTCACTAGTGCTAGAGGGGAAAAGCAATAAAGTTATCAAAATCACAAAATTATATGTTTTCAGTAACACGTTTGAATATATTTATTGTATATTACCTTTTTTAATCAGTTGTATAATTTACAGAAGTTCATGCAGTAGAGAATCTTGTGATGAAGTTATGACTTCAGTGTGTTATCTGCAAAGTTTACATGCATTGAACAAACTGCTTGGTGAAAGTAAAGGGTTTACACAAAAAACATATTGCCATCAATGTAGAAAATGTCTGTTAGCTTACCTTTTTGTCAGTAGTGAAAATTTGTATAAGAGTTTATGGACCTCAGAATATCAACAGTGGTTATTGAGTTGTTGCACAAATCTGAAAGTAGATTAACCAGGGCTTGAATGAAAACGTTTCAATTTCAATTTTGCAGACATACAATGAAATATACCTTTTTTATCAGCTGTGCACTTCTTTATAGGAGTTCATGGATCAGAAAATCTTGTGATGGGTACATGGAGGAAGTTATGACTTCAGTGTGTTTCAGAAATCTGAAAATATTACATTCATTAAGTGCTCCAAGTGAAGTCTTCACATAAAATATTTTTCAACTAACATAGACATTGTCTGTTAGCTTACATTTTTGTTGGTAGTGGACATTTGTATAAGGGTTTGTGGACTTCAGAATATCAACAATAGTTATTGGGTTGCTGCACAAATCTGAAAGTGTACCAATAGTAGATTAATCAGTGCTTGTATAAATGTCAACAACTTAAATTTACTTCAATAAAATGTACCGTTTTATCAGTTGTGAACTTCTTTATAAAAGTTCATGAAGCAGAGAATCTTGTGATGGGTATATGGAGGAAGTTATGACTTCAGTTAATTTCAGAAATCTGCAAAGATTACATGCATTGAAAAAACTGCTTGGTGAAAGTAAAGGGTTTACACAAAAACATATTGTCATTAATGTAGAAAATGTTTGTTAGCTTACCTTTTTGTCAGTAGTGAAAATTTGTATAAGAGTTTATGGACCTCAGAATATCAACAGTGGTTACTGAGTTGTTGCACAAATCTGAAAGTGTACCAATGGTAGATTAATCATGGTTTGAATGAAAGCGTTTCAATTTAAATTGTGCAGACATACAATGAAATATACCTTTTTATCAGCTGTGGGCTTCTTTATAGGAATTCATGGAGCAGATAATCTTGTGATAGGTATATGTAGGAAATTATGACTTCAGTGAATTTCAGAAATCTGAAAATATTACATTCATTCAACAAAGTGCTATAAGTGAAGTCTTCACATTAAACATTTTGCAACTAACATAGACATGGCCTGTTAGCTTACCTTTTGTCAGTAGTGGACATTTGTATAGCGGTTTGTGGACTTCAAAATATCAACAGTAGTTATTGAGTTGCTGCACAAATCTGAAAGTGTACCATTAGTAGATTACTCAGTGCTTGTATAAATGTCAACAACTTAAATTTACTTCAATTCAATTTACCATTTTATCAGTTGTGAACTTCTTTATAAAAGTTCATGAAGCAGAGAATCTTGTGATGGGTATATGGAGGAAGTTATGAGTTTAGTTCATTTCAGAAATCTGCAAAGATTACATGCATTAAACAAACTGCTTGGTGAAAGTAAAGGTTTAACACAAAAAAACATTGCCATTAAAATATCTGTTAGCTTGAATGAAAGCGTGTCAATTTCAGTTTTGCAGACATTAAATAAAATACCTTTTTTTATCAGCTGTGCACTTCTTTATAGGAGTTCATGGAGCAGAAAATTTTGTGATGGGTATATGGAGGAAGTTTTGACTTCATTGGGTTTCAGAAATCTGAAAATATTATATTTGTTGAACTGCTGAAGTGAAGACTTAATGTTTTGCTACTAATGTAGCACCGTCTGTTAGCTTACCTTTTTGTCAGTAGTGGACATAATGTATTGCAGTTTATAAATCTGAAATTATATTGTTAGTTGATGCAGTGCCTTAAATATTTTCTGTTAAAGTTTTAAACTCTTAAAATATACACAAGCATGTCAACTTACCTTTTTATGTGGGGTTTTCTAGATCTCTTTTAGATGTTTTCATGTAATCCTATTAACTTAATTGCATTTTTATGAGACAACTGTAGGAATGCAGGCAGTCTTTGTGGATGCTTCCTATGCTGATTGGAAGCATCTAGTGTTGTTTGGATGGCTTAGACTAGGGCAGAAATTAGATTGAAAACAATCTTTCAGCTAAAAACCAAAAACATTGTCTAAAAAGATCAAGAAAATCAGAAACACAAATTGAACAAATTAAATGCATAAATGCTACAAAAACCTTGACTGGATGTAGCTTTGGAGCTCCAGAAAGAAGAGTAATTATGGGAGGTGTAGGATTGTGCGCAATGAACAATGGATAGAACTTGGTATGGAATGGTCAGGACTGTATGGACCTTGGAATCTCAAGATGTGTGTCACATGGTACGAACAAAAACAGAATAGACAGTGTAGTTACATACATTTCTTAGTTCAGCATGCTGCATAAATCAGACATATTACCTTACATGAGCAAACCTTTCTTGATAACATACTAGTGGACTTGCAGAAATTACAACAGATGAATCATTTTCTTAATGAAATTATTTGAAATAAATGGTCTAATAACATACCGTTTTCACTTGTGAACTTGAACAGACCTTCATGGACCTCAATCTCAGATTAATTGTAGCATGGTAGGGGCACAGAAAAGAAAAATGCAGTTATACAGTCTTCATTATGTGTCAGAAATGTCAATAGGCTCTATGCACGAACGCTGCTGACGTATTTCCGGTAGGATCTCAGCCGGCGTCTTTACTTCCGCATAGCGCGTTCTATAGGACAATTCACTTCAATAAAATTCATTTTCTCAGAAACGGAGACAACGATTTTAGAAACTGATTCGCTAGTCGGATTTCGCGCGATATGAGAGAATACTCACCCTCAAAGTTGTTGATGTAGCTCGTAATTTATAATTTAAAGAACTTCTCTTTTTTACTCATGTGTGACAGTTTAACTGCCTTACAATATTGTTAACTTCATTCACGTTAACCGCTGGAAGTTTTTGTAAACAGCGAGTGTAATTTGCCATTATCTCCACCTAATGCAAAAACTGCTTCTGACGCAGCACCGGATGTAACTGGGCGGGCTGAGACAAAACGCGGAAGCGATCGTGCATAGAGCCTATTACCGTACTGAAACTAGTACTGCTTCATGGTAACTATAATAAGTTGAAACAATTTCAATTGTAACATTTTCTGCATCTTTAATATAGACATGGTCTATTAACGTACCCTTTTCAGTTGTAGGACATTGCACATGTTGACTGTATCCATGGACTTCCATTAGTTTCCCAATTGAAGATGATGTTAAGATGTCCTCATTGAAGTCTCCCATAATTACTTTCTTTCCTGGATGTTTTTCCAGCTCAGTAATGACATGTAACAGATTTTGTCGAAACACATCAATTTGATATGAATTAGGCCTGTACAGCAGAGCAGCATTCAAACTGATATGTGGAACTGAGAAGTACAAACATTCCAAATTGCAAGGTTCTGGAATGATGACTTTAAAAAACATGTTTTCACAACAGTAAATAGCAACTCCACCTCCTCGCTGTTGTTTTAAATTACTGAAAAGTGGAGTGCTGTTGTCATAGCACTTAGCTCTTGGATTATGCTTGAAAATAAATCCTGGTATTTGTACTTGGTCTTCAACTTTTAGCCATGTTTCAGTTAAACAAATACAATCTGCATTCATAAGTTGTCTGTGAGCTTGAATATCTTGAACATGAGCTTGAAGACTTTGCACATTGTGAAGACCAATTGTAAATATACCAGGTGTCTTTGAGAAAGTGTGACTTTCTAATGGAAATTTTGGTATATTTTTCATTGCCAAGTCAATTTGATCATTACAGTATATTACAGACTCCTTGAAGTTTTGAATTATTAGTCCATTGAGAGTTCTCACACGACTCAATGCAACATATGCTTGTCCTGAAGTAAAGATCTTGTCAAGGGATACGACAGCTTTATCTACTGTGAGCCCTTGCACTTTGTGAACAGTGCATGCCCATGCCAGTCTAAGTGGAAATTGGCGTCTTAAACCACCGTCCTTTGTGACTTGATCTTCTTGAACTTCAATCACTGTAGAATTTTGGGAAAATCTATGTTGTTGTTTTGATCTCTGAATTTTTCCCACATTTGGATCATCAAATTCCACATGAATGGCTGATGGAAAGTCATCATCATAATCATCTTCCTGTTTTTGACTTCTGCTAATATGGACAACTGTACCAAAGGCTCCATTCACAAGTCCATCCGAAACATCAACATTTTTCTTTAACATGACTCTTGCTCCAACACCCAAGGAAACACATTTAGCCAAACATGAGTTGAAAACGGTTGAATGAAATCCTATTTTTTTTTTCAATCCTTCCAGTTTTTGGATTTCTCACAAAATCTTGAGCTCGAATACTGATTACCTCAGGACAAACCTCATTTAGTCTCTGAATATTGTATTCATCAACCTCTTTATTTGTAGGAAATATATGAACATCCCCACATTCTTCTCCTGTTTCACGTTGCTTCAACATGTTGATGTCACTTGAGCTTAGAGGTTCATTTTTTTTACGAACTCTCAGACGATTTAAGGTTTCAGCAAAAGATACATCTTGTTGCCTAACAACTTCAGTTAATTCAGCAATTTCAAAGTTGTTTTCCCAAAGGTTCACTCCTTTTGTATCAGCATAGAGTGGAGTTCCTTTGACAGGCGGCAGCTGATAAAAATCTCCTACAGCTACAAGACTTACTTTTCCAAAGAGGGAGTAATCACCAGTTTGTTTGATTTGCCTCAGTCTCCCATGAACATATGACAAAAGGTGATGGTCAACCATGGATACTTCATCAATAATCAAAATCTGCAAACATCCAAGTTTGGAACGCAGAGAATTGATTTTGTCATCACTTAGTGGTTGATATGGCAGTTTGACATTAGCACCAATTGAAAAAGTGTTGTGTATGGTTGCAGCGCCAATGTTATATGCAGCTACTCCAGTTGATGCACATAAAATCACATTCCTATCATCAGGGTTGTCAGACAGCTGAGACAAGAGTCTAGAAGATTCATAGCATATTGCTTTGATTAAATGGCTTTTTCCTGTGCCTGCTCCACCAGTAACAAACAAGCGAAACGGTTCAGGGTTTTCTCCATGCAGTTTTTGTACACACCATTCACGAACTTTATAAAATATTGCAGACTGTTTAGCATTTAATGATCTTAGTAAACACAATGCTTCATCTCGGGACATTGTAGCATTACTGTTCTCAATTGTGAATGCAGTTCGAGGGTTCGCTACAAGATCTGGAATAAGTGTGTCAGAATCATCTTCTTCAGGAAGTATGTTATTCTTCATTAGCTCAATACATTCATGACGCTCCTCCTCTGTTTCAGGACACAATGCAGCCCAAGCATCTTCCAAATCAACACCCAGCTCCAAGAGCTGTTGAGCTCTGTCCATTTCGTCGCTGTCCTTTTCAAACAGTGCTCGATTAGAATCAACAATAGATTTTACTTCGGTCACATTACTTCCACATTTCACAGCACCATTGTTATAGAAATCCTCATAAGTGTGGAACTTCTCAGGTTTCAGCTGACAATCTTCATAATGTGGTAAAAAAAGTTGTAGCAGTGAATGATAGTACTTTTCTGGATCTTTTGTTGGTGAAAATCTTGGATACCTTATTACTGCAGGTTCAGTTCGAGTTCTTCGTACCATATAGCCACAATTGTTGTTAAGCTTGATCACCTTTTCTTTGTTTTGTGAAGAAAGCTCAGATGTTGACAATATCCTGTATTCTGAACAAAAACTGCCCAGACATAGAATCTCAAAATGTTCCGTTTTTGGTCTACTCTTGTATCGGTCAACCAAACTATTCATCCAAAAACAGTTTTCTTCACCAGAATGGTCATCTTTGTTTTGGAGAACACTCAAAGGCAAACTCATCTTCACAGGATCTGTTCCAATTGGAATAAACTGGACTTTGCGAGAGCATTCTTTCAAGTGCATACCCGTTAGGCGGTACACTGCCTCTTGTGTAGATACACACTTCCCAACATTTTTAATGATGATCTTGCTTCAAGGTTTCCATTCATAGCTTCATTTTGTGCATGTTGCAACAATAGTCCCATTTCTTGTTCTGCTTTTGTGATGTAACTAATAATATAAACCACTACAGAGTAAGCATCTGTGACATACTGGATATCCATGTTGCCTTGCCATGCACGCAATAAATGAGTGTTATATTGATTTACCCAAACATCTTTTGGACTTCGTTTCAAGACAACACTTTTCTTTTTGGAACATTTCTTGTACACTTTTTCAAACACAGCCTGATTAATTCCAATGGATTGAAAAAAGGCATCTGTTGAATCAAAATTGACTTCAGATTCTGTCAACGCAGTTTTGATTTTCTTCAAAATGGCACTTGCAGTCTCATTTCCATCATTGCCTTTCAAGTCATCTTGTATAGCTCTTGTTATAAAGGTGCGGCTAGATGGTGGTCGTGGAAAATTAAATCTACAAACTGTGTTTTTCTTCCGGCATGTCCTAGAATGTCTGCTGCTGTGCTTTTGAACACTGTTCACAGTCTCATACAGTTCAGTGTCATCATCTCCTGGTGTCTCACAAGTGATGTAATGATCTATGAAAGCAGCAACCAAAGCATCATTGTCTTCATTGTCTTCATTTAACTTTGGAGCATTTTCAACCCAAAACAGACAATGAACATGAGGAGATCCACGCTGTTGAAACTCTACACGATAAAAGTAGTCTTTGATCTTTCCAATAGGTTGAGCAGGTGACATAATGACATCTTTCAAAAAACAATGCCATCTATAATCAAACATCCTTGCAGCAGTGACTGGGTTTCGTCTAATTAGTCCACATTTCTCAGACCAGTCAAGCTCATCAACACTGACATTTTTCTGTTCTTGCTCCAGGATGGTGTTGATCATTTCAGGCCATCTGAGATCAGCAGAGCTAAAGGATGCAAAGAAAGTTGGAATACCTAGTTGTCTTATGAGTGCAAAAAGGTCTTTTTGAGTTGATTGCCAATAGGGTGGCGTTCCACGGACTGGTCTCAAAAACTTGTATCCTTCATCATAATTCAATATTTTAGCTAACGACTCTGGGTTTGTGAGCATATCCGAGGTTACTTCTTTCAACAACCTCTTGTCTGACCCTTTTCGCAAAGCAATGGAAACATTAGATACAATTTGATCCAACTCCGACATATATTGCGCATAGAAAATGAAGTCTGTGCTTCGTGCAAAACGTCCATCTGCGTTGAGGATTCGTGCATTTAGATATCGTGACAGTGTGATTTTTTTTTCTCTCTCATCATGGAATGTTGGACCACCAGTTGGAAAGAGAACAGGGAAACATTTTGCTTCATTGCTTTTATCAGACAGCAATTTAACAGGACTGTTACCTTCAGCTGGTGCCACATTTAATACATCTTGAAAATGCTGATCAATTACTTCTGAACCAAGATCCACAGGTTGTAAACATGTGTCTGACAAAAGACCACTTTGCTCTTTGATGTAAGTCAAGTCTTCCTCTGGCTGTTCTTCAGGATAATTTTCCTCTTCACTCTTTTCAGCTACAGCTTGTTCCTCCATTTCATCAGCAACATTCTCTTCCAGTTCATTCAAAGAGTTGATCCACTGTTCATTAATCTCCACATCCTTGTACCATTTATTGCACCTGATCAAACATTTCAGAGCATTTCTAACACGATCAGTGTGAACATGCTTGTACTCATAATGCCCTTTGTACGTTAGCTTGCGCTTCAGTTTTATCCTTATCATCTTGTCATCACATTCATTTCGTGGAAGAAGATTTGACACATCTGCAGTATTTACAGGAACGCACACCACAGGTCCATGGCAGCCATTTTGTTTTCCACGGGGTAGACAGAGTAACTTCAAAAAAGGAATGTTACGTGCAACGAGATGTTGTTCCAAGGAGTTAAGACACTTTAGTTGATTTGGAATATCCAACAAATGCATATTGTTGGCAACACTCTCTTCAGGCAGTTTTCCACTGATGATTTTTCGATGACAGGTTGGACAAATCCACAATTTGCACCTTGGAGAAGAACCAGAAGGATTATGACATTTTTCATCACAAACATGCACATACCTCAGTGTGATGCATCTTCTCGCCAAAGCAGCAACTTTTTCTCCTTTGTCTTCATAGCATTCTGGTCTGCATTCAGTAACCTGCTTTCTGAAAAGTAAACGGTGACAGACACAGCACACAAACTCTGGACCTCTACTCACTTCTTGACGAAAACCAGCGATGGTAACACCAATGTCTTTGTGTTTTTCCCTTTTTTTTGCATATACCTCACAGCCTTTTTGTATTTTACTGAAACGAAAATGTACATCTTTGTGATATTTTCTCTTAGAATACTCACACACTCTTGCTTTAAAAGACCAGATTTTGAACATATTTATTCTTGGAATACTCACGCACTCTTGCTTTAAAGACCAGATTTTGAACATATTTATTCTTGGAATACTCACGCACTCTTGCTTTAAAGACCAGATTTTGAACATATTTCTTCTTGGAATACTCACGTACTCTTGCTTTGAAGTCCAGGTTTTGAAGATATTTCTTCTTGGAATACTTACGTACAGTTGCCTGAAATGAGACATTATTTTTATATTTCATTTGAGAATACTGGCAAACATGTTTCTGAAACTGAATATTGCTTGAATACTTGGCCTTAGAACGTTCACACTTTAGCAAACGAACATGACACTGTTTTAAATATTTATCACGAAGAACTTTCAATTTTTTCTGTCTATAATCTCTATCACTACAGTATTTTGTTTTGACATAGTCAACTTTATTCTCCCTGTAATCAGTGTCATTACGGTATTTTGTTTTGGTATAGTCAATTTTATTCTGTCTGAAATCAGTGTCATTATCATACTTGGACTTCTGATACTTCAGTTTTTTCTGTCTGTACTCACTGTTTGAGTATCTCTCTTGGTCACTCTTAGTTGTCAGAACATCGCTTATCTTCCTTTTACGCAGACATGTCATTCTCACCTCATTTGAAGTGGCATTCCCACACTTTCCTGCGCAAATGTCTTGATCTCTGTGCTTAACACATGTCACAACTTCATAATGATTACCATTACAGTTTTTCAAATATATTGCATTGTTTGCAATTACCTCTCCAGTAGGTTTGTGTGCATTCCACCGTCCATCATTAAAAGTCATTATGGTTGTTTTAAACAGATCAGCAGAAGCAAAGATGTCAATTTCAGTGACCCATGACCCAGAATAATAGACTCTAGATTGTGTCAAGTAGTCCTCTACTGAAGTATACTCACTTCTCACATACCTCTCAAATATTGAAGCGTTCATTTTCAGGTGTTTGACAACTGCATGGCGAATCTTCAAATGCTTGTCCTCACTTCCACAAATTGCATATGCCAGTGATCTGAAAAAGCAGTTACCATCTGGTTTGATACTCTTTGTCTGACACGGACCTGCAATGGGACCAAAGTTTGTTGCAACATCACAGTCACTTTTATCATTTGTCAGAAGCAAGAGTTCACATAAAGCTTGCTGATCTCTAAGAGACAAGGGAGAAAAAAATATTTCTGGAATTGAAACATCAGTAATAATTATGTCATCTACTACAACATTTTCAACATGAGATTTTTTAACCCGTTTCTCAGAGACCTGTTCATCCTGATTTTCTCTTCTTCCCTTTTTTCCTTTACTTGGTAACACATTACACACCGGTTGTGGCATTGAAAGGTTAGGGTTGCTTGTATTTTGAACTTCAACCTTAGGTAATTGAAAGACAGATGACCTTACCTCAGTCGTCACAGATTTGCATACCTTGGGTTTGCGTTTTAAGACTTCACTGTAAAGTGCTTTACCAGAAGAGCATGGAAAACTGCTGCAGTCTGCCTCCAGCGAGTGAAACTTCGTAACCCGTTTCTCTGAGAGTTCATCTTGATTTTCTCTTCTCCCCCTTTTTCCTTTACTTGGCAACACATTACACACTGGCTGCGGCATTGGAACATTATTGCTTCTTGTATTTTGAACTTCAACCTCAGGTAATTGAAAGTCAGATGACCTTACCTCAGTCATCACAGATTTGCATACCTTGGGCTTGCGTTTTAAGACTTCACTGTAAAGTGCTTTACCAGAAGAGCATGGAAAACTGCTGCGGTCTGCCTCCAGCGAGTGAGAAACTTCAGCATCTGCATGGGCAAAAACTCCAGTTATCTCAAATCGTGGCGCAATTACCCCAAATGACTGTGCAATCTCATTAATGTAGTCGTACAAAGATTCTATGGTGCTGTGATAAGCAACACAACTTGTCTCTGTTTTGTTAGCATGAGAATCAACAAAGGCATACCATGACCCCTCCTTAATAACTGCACATGTGTTGGCACAAATACATAAAAGGAAAGCATCAGCACTCAATAGAGCTCGCTGAAGAGCTACATCAACTGGCATGGCCACATTCCTTAAGGATTCATCATAGTCATCAACATTAACAAATCCAGTGAGAGACTCTGCATACTCTATGGAAAATACAGTATTACCCAGCACATGTCTCCTTGGTAATTCATGGACTGCAATGTAATGCCTACCCATGACTTCCCGGTCATTTATGTTACCCTGGTTTCGTAAAGATTCATAAAGGCGTGTTCCTGCCACCAAGACACCGTTGAGATCTTGTGTTGTCCAGGTCAACACGTTCTTCATCTTGCTCATCAACACTGCTGTCAGACTGATGGCACCACACTGTCTGCCGCGTGAATCTCCAAAGCGTGCATCACCTTGATGAAAGGAACCTTTCAGCACTGATTTCTGTGGAAAGTCAAAACATGCAGGTAACATGCAAGTGTTCAAAACATTCTCATTAATTTTCTGGACCACAGAGTTTTTGAGAGATTGTTGAGAGATTGTTGAGAGATTGTTGAGAGATTGTTGAGAAACACATGGGAAACTTTTTGAATTCTTTGGAAATTTGTACGTTTGGTTTTTGTTCTTTGGATTTGAATGTTTGGACAATGAATACAGGCGTTCATTGTCTACCAGTTTTTTAAGAGGATTTGGCACAACCTCTGCTTGACTTATTTTAAGAGGAAGCGGTGCAGCCTCTACCCGTTTTGATGCAGGACGGAGTGGAACCTGCTGGTTTGCACGATGGCACTTGCCGGCCGTCACCGGCAAGTCTACCTTAGTTTTACGAGGAAGTGGCGATACCTCGGCTCTACTTATTTTAAGAGGGAGCTGTGCAGCCTCTGCTTGACTTATTTTAAGAGGAAGCTGTGCAGCCTCTGCCATTTTTTTAAGAGGAAGCGGCCGAACCTCTGTAGTTGCCATTTTTTTAAGAGGAAGCGGCTGAACCTCTATTGCACATCGTTGTGCATACAGCCTCTTGGCTATTGTGGATCTCTTCTTTGGTCGTGGCATCTGAAAAAAAAATAATAAAAATAAATAAATATGAAACAACAGAAACAGATAACACTTTGCATTCAGACACTGAAATTGATCATTTCAAATGAAAATCTCATACAGACATCAATAAACTATAAGACCCTCAATTTTAACAATTTTAGAACTTTAAACTAACATTTTCATTAACCTCTTCCACTCTGATTGCCCGTGGGCGGGCAATAGAGCTACGTCATTGTATTTAAACTTATTTTTTTATGTTTCTGGAGATACTATCACCCCATATATAATATCATTTTAAATCTTAAAATATCATCTTTACACAGAATATAATGATATTTGTGTATATGGAAAACAAATAATTAATATAAAGCTTTAAAAAAAAAAAAAAAAAAAAAAAATCAATCGTCACAAAATCGCTCCTCCCCCAAAATGGTGATGCAGAAATGTAAATATGAATATATATTTGTTTAATATCTCACAAAACAGAAAAATCATATAGCAAAAAAAAGTAACAAACATTTGACTTACCTCAACTCGCAGTCTTTTACTAATGCACCAACACACATGAAAAAAATTTGGTTAGCCATTCAAGGTTAAACTTTAATTTAACCGTTAATCAGTATATACTTTGATTCTTGATAAAAAAATAAATAAAAAAAGGAACTTTACAAATTGACATACCTCAACTTGCAGTCTTTACCAATACACCACCACAGACACACAAAAAAAGGTTTGTGAGGTATGCATTAACTTTCCATGCTATAACTTTATACCACTTACAAATTGGTCCAACTATAAAGTTTTACCCATGAAAATAAACTACCCATTTTAAAATCATGAAGCCAGATCAGTCATGAAGTCTTTGTCAAACTGACAGAGATCTCAAAACTGGATTAGTTGAATATAATACATCAGTAACTATGATTGATCAATGTATGATGAACAAAGAACATTTTTTAACAAACTGACCAGCCACACTTTTCCCTATTAAATATTATGCTATACAGATCCACATCATTAAACTATAAATAAATAAAAAGTTGAAAAATCATTGACAAGACAAAGGTATTGAAAATGTAATTTTTTTTAAGTTATAAGTTTGCCAAATAAGTCAACAATATTTATTAATCTTAGCTAATGTTAATCTCAACACACTAAATATTTATTTTCAAAAGTTTAATCTTTGAACGTTAGTTAATGCACTGTGAAGAAACATGATCAAATATTAAATTATAATGTTAAATTAAACCTTGTAAACTGTTACTGTTCTAAAAAGTAAACTAGTTGAAGCACATAAAATGCTATCAATTGGAATCAAACATTTTAAGTTTGTGTGATTTACCAACATGACTAACCAAAATGCTAACCTAAATGGACTTACTGTACACATTTAATTATACACTATATAATTAGTGTACAATACACTAACATTACTAATCTTTCAATTAGTGTAAAGAGCAGACATTTCAAAGAAGTAGCCACTTTGACCAAATGTTCATTGCAAACACTTCAGATATTTTAAACTCTTTAGCAACATGGTGTTAACCTTGAATGCACTTTTACCTAAGTGCTATAATGATTCATAAAATGATATTAAAATGCAAAAGACATAAAACTAATTCACAACTAGCTCTAACACAATATTACCTGCTATAAGAAGACAGAAGTAACACATCAGCCATTTCTCTCCCTTATATACTACAAAGTCAGACCAGGTGTCTGAGTCAGGTGTTATTATTATTAATTGGTGAGCATGTTAACTAATTATTGGGTGTTAACATTGTCAACTTTGATCCCAGTTCCTTTGTGGTTTCAAATCCAGTGTGGCACATAGATAACAAGCATTACTGATCAGAAGTGGTGTTTGTTGCAGACAAACAAAGTGTCTTTCTGAAATGATCTAATCTGATCTTATTAAATATAACATGCACTGCATTTCTACAAAAAATATTCTTTTTCTGTTGATTCTCACTTGAACTACTGAACTTACATCTAAATGAAAACATATTTTCCCAGTGGCGCATCAAGAGGCATGGCATCCAACTGACCCAGAGATAGTGGGTTCAAGGACTGTGTGGCATAACTTTATAAAGTTGTGTCATTTAGATTCCCAGATCCCTATAATTATTGAACTACTCTTACTGCTTACCAGATGCCATTCTTTCTAATGTGGCTCTTCAGCTATCAGGATAACCATAAGCTACGTTAGCATTAAGCTAGCTTAGCATGCTAATCTCGTTAACATGATTTTGTGTGCTCATTCTTACACTGAATGCTCTCCTCTGCAGCTTGTAACTCTATGTCCTCTAAGTGGCGCAAGCTGTTAATCCATGTGCTATGAGTCCCAAACCATTCTGGTTGGGGGTTCGAATCCTGCGTAGGATGACTACATAAAATTGTGTATTATGTCGAGTCGATTCTTGTATTCAAGCATTCTACTAATCTTTTGCTCTTCTGGCTCCGCATTGTGCTACAGCGATTCTACCTTCAACATCTTAAGTCTCTCTAAAATTATTAAGCAAACCACAGTGTATGAGTGTAAACCAAATACTAAGTAAAGCAAAAGGCTTTAACTTTGAAGATTGTTAAATCATTTCCAATGTGTAGCAAATGTTAAACCATGTGAATTGTGCAATGTTCAAAAGATTCCTAGTAAAAAAATAATGTATCCAAACAAGCCAAACAACCAGAAGGGCTTGGCCCCGGAAAGGCTGCTTGCAGCTTTAATTTTCATCTGTTATTGTGTGCAGGTGTGATCTGTAACGAGTGGGCAGAGAGACACCCTTTAAAATCTCAGGCACTCCGTACAGAGGGAAGAGGCTTGTGCTCCGGCTACCACGCCTGTTAGTGATCTTCCTGCATTGTTTTTATTCTGTTGTAGTTAATCTCCCATTTTCTGTTTTGTTTGTAATTTACTCAATTGTTTAATAAACCCCCTAGATAAATGAGTCCAATTGACTTTGTGGTCATTTTATGTTGTGGCCAGTGTTCCTGATCATAACAATAATTAATCCAACAGGCACACAGAAGCGTACAGAAGCACCTGTTCCAGACGACTGGAGGGTGTCTACAGAAACTACATTGATAATGTGCTGAGATTCCTTGATTCAAAACACAAATCCATTAAATGGCTGGTGAGTGTTGTTGTTACTGACGAACACAGCGACATTACGCAGGGATCCAGTGGCTGATTCACTTAATAATTTTAATTATAATTTAATAATAAAAAAATGTTCTTGCAAATTAAAAACAGGAACCAGGAAGATGGCTTCGACTTGGACTTGCCATACATTTACCCCAATATCATTGCCATGGGTACAACATGGATGTTTAGACTGGAAGCCTATAACCGGGTCAACTTGGTGCCGTCCCAGATGAGCCAGGAGACGACACGTTAAACTGGTATGCAAAAAGGAATAACATTTATTAAAGTAAAAGTAATAAAGTAAGAGAATAGACCAAAACGGGAACAAGACAACTAAGATGACAACAAAATGGCACGAGGGGAAAGCACCCAGTCATGACTGAAGGGAGCTGCTTTAGTTTGCCGGCATCAGCTATAGCACAGGTGTAAACCATCAGTCATCATGACGTCACTCACTCCAACTCCAACCTACAAAACAAAGGACAACCAAACCCACACAATATGACCCACACTGGGGTCGTAATAGCCTAACGTCGTCATACTCGGATTCTAGTCAGAATGTGAGTCTGATACTGCTCCATTGAGCTTTGATTATGGGGCGTGTTTCAACCGAATCAGTTAGGAAAATGCCTCTGCACTCAATTGGATAGACATACAACCAATCAGAGCAACTGAGTAAGTTTTCATTCATGTTTCCGATCGACAAATGCCTTGATCGCGGTTCTCTGTTCCTCTTTTAAAATGAATGCGCTGTCGATATCTTCTATAACAGACGCAATGGCGGAATCTACACATAATGTTTCATAAAGTTTGGGAGGAGCACATTCAAATAATCAATCCAATCAACTTGTCATCAAACACCATGTCTACCCTATCAGCATGAGAGGAAACATATATTCACTCTGTCAACTCACCTAACATTCCTTGACAGTTTCAGCATCCCTCCACTCACTCTCGGCTTGTTCTTCCACAGCCAGGAATACGGGGGGAGTACTTTGGGTTTGGGCCGAATCCCGAGCCCGAAGCCTCTCCTCGGACAGCACGTCAAATATGCATTTATTCTATCTGACTTATTTGTAAGTGTGAACTTGTGAAATCTCAATTCTCCAGCGGCTGTTGTCTTTGTTGTTAACGAATTCGGCCCAGACTCGGAGATGTGCGATTTCGGAGAGGCGTTGCTGGGATGTGCTCCGCTTCCATGCGAAAGTGAATGAAGGCAGCAGCCATGGCCTTCTGTATGTTAAACTTTTATTTGATATTTGATCATTTGATGCATTACGGTCTGGCACCTGTGTCAAGAGGAGTCCAATATTTCAAAACATTATAGCACAGTCAATGTGATATATGATTACAGTTGTTGTTGGTTTTTTTTTTACGGCTTAGGGCAAAAACCTCTACTGAAAATGAATATGTTTGTGCAGTGCAACCCGCTGGAGTGCAGAGCAAGAAATATGCCCATGTGAACAGGTGGAGGTGAACTTTCAGCGGCCAATCAGCAGCAGCAACGTGCCCAACTGCTTCAACAAAAGCAGTCCAACCAAAATACTATGCAATGCTCTAGCTCGAAAGATTGAATCACATATTCCTAACTTAATTTCAAATGACCAAAATGGATTTGTTCTTGGCCGCCACAATACGATTATTGAATATATTATACGAAAAACTGTTTGCCATGGATCACGCCTTTCTATTATTAGATCCCGAAACGGCATTTGAAAGGATCGAATGGTGTTATTTTTTCGGAAAACTCAAAATATTTGGCTTGGGAGAATTTTTTTTGAAATGGGTTCAATTACTATATACATGGTTGGTTAAAGGGACTACAAAAAAGAGGAAGCAGGCTAAACATGTAATCGCTCTGAACTGGAAGAACACAGAAAGACCAAAGATAAACCAGTGGATTAAACTAATGTCTAGCAACCTGGCACTGGAGAAACTGACCTACATTGCGAGAGGAAAACTTGAGGATTTTAAAGATATGTGGTTGCCTTTCTTGTGCCTTGTAAAAGCATGTGACATGTAAACTATACTTTTTGCTGATAGAGTGAGCATGGGGTTCTAGGGTGGGGGAGGCCTTGTCTTTTGTTTTTTCCTTTTTTATGTTTCTTTGTAAAAAAAAATTCTTTTGTATGTCTGGAAAATGTTTAAAATTCGATAAAGATATTTGTGAAAAAAACAAAAGCAGTCCAAGGCAGTGCTCAAACAAAAGGGCATTGATGTTGACAAGTGGGATTATTTTGCCATAGACTGTTCCCATCTGGCAATTCATTGCCCTGCACAGTGTATGCAGCCATCGTCACACCCTACGTCAAGCAGGAGTTCTCTCACAGTGACATCAGATCCCTCAACAGCTCAAAACATGCGGATGCGAAAAAGGAGGAGGAAAATTAATATGCCAGATATTTTGGCCTTTAAAGACTTTATTCTCTCTATTATCCTTACTTTCATCACCCATGGACATTGATTGGTCTTGAACTCTATATACATTTTTTTGGTGTTGTGGTTTGGGGTGAACAATTGTGATAGAAGGTTGAACTGAATTGATTGGCGTGAATGTGTTTTTTGCTACTAAATATTTTAACTACTAAGATTTTGCATTTAATGAAAGTCTTTGGTTTGTTTTTATGCTTTGTTAAATGGATTGTTATTACAGTAGGTTTCCTTTATAAAAAAGTTGTAGTACTGGTTTTGGGTTTAGTTAAATCTAGAACGGTTATAAGCATATCACTAAGTGGAGAAAAATAAACTAACAAGGATTCCCTCAGTAGCAGAAACCATGAAGGCAATCAAAACATTCTAGCTAGTGGCAGTGATGAGGAAGGACAGCCTAATTTTCATTGATCAAGAATGAAAGCTGGAGGTTAAGTTTTGTTTAGTTTTAGTCCTGACCCGTCATAGTTCTGACCGTAAACTATGCAGACCCGTGATCCGGCGGCGTTATTCCCATGACCCACCTGGCAGCGTGTGGGCTGTTGCTAATAATACCTCTTGTTCAGCTACAACATTATTGTTTGGGTTATTTAGGTAAGCACATTTTCTCGAAGAATGAGTGGATTTGAGACGATTTGTATGATGTGTTTTATTAGATTTATAGTTCCAATTTTATTTATTTATTTATTTTAAATGATCTTTTATTGGAAAAGCATATTGAATTTTACAATTATTTGACATATGAAGTACAATATGTTGCTTTCCATTTTTAACTTTCTAATACAGGAACAACAGAACTCAAGTGCGGGTGGCGGGGTAACCAAATTACAACCTGTGTGGGGCAATATATAGTTAATAGTAAATCATCAGCAAAAAGTGCCAATATTTGCTCCCCTCCTACTGTTCTTACTCCAGTTATATCCTTTCTCTGCCTGATCCACTGGCTTAAAGGTTCGATAAACAAGGCGAAGAGGAGAGGCGAAATGCAACACCCTTGTCGAGTCCCGCGCTCCAATATGAATGATTCAGTGAGGTCTCCGTTAATTTTGATCCTAGCAGTTGGGTTACTGTATAACCCTGAAATAACCTCAATTACAGATTTATCAAAACCGAATTTTTCAAGCACCTTATATAAAAAGGACCACCTCACCGAATCAAATGCTTTTTCGGCGTCCAAACTCAATACTAAGGTCTCAAATTTTTGTTTATCCACCCGCCTCATTATGTGTAAAACCCTTCTAATGTTGTCTTGAGTCTGTCTGTGTTTGATGAAACCCGTCTGATCCTTATGTATTAATCCTGGTAAAAATGTTTCTAATCTTCTTGACATGATAGAGGTGAACAACTTATAGTCTATATTCAGAACACTAATTGGGTGATAATTACTACACTGCAATCTATCCTTTCCTTCTTTTGGGATGATAGAAATTATTGCTTCCCTCCATGAGGGGGGGACTATCTTATTTGCCATCACCCAATTAAATGTTTTCAGCAACGTTGGGACCAAAAAAACTTGCATTATTTTGTACCATTCCGGACCGAATCCATCTGCCCCTGCCATCTTCCCTCCCTTTAATCTTTTAATTGCTAATTGAATTTCTTCTTTAGTTATTGTGGATAATAACTTTTTATTTTGTTCCTCTGTCACTGTTGGTAACTCAAGTTCAGACAAAAAGATATTGATGTCCTGGTTGTTGTCTATATGAGGTTGAGAATATGTCGTCTTATAATAATCCAGAAAGCATTGTTGAATTTTTCCCTGTTCAATTTCTATTTGATCATTTAGGGGATTCTTAATTTTGTGAATGGATCTCTCTGCTTGCTGTTTCCTAAGCTTATAGGAAAGAAGTTTCAGTCATTTCCCCCCTACCTCATAGTACTTGTTACTTTATAAACATGAGTTTTTTCTGTACGTCTATTGTGTTCAAATCATCTATTTCTTTTTTCAATTTTATTATATCCGATTTAATATTACCATTATGAGACCTAGAGTGTTGGTGTTGCAGATCTAACAACTTATCTTCTAAGTGCCGGAGTTTTTGCTGACCTACTTTTTTCAGGTGGGAGGAAATACCAATTATTTTCCCCCTAATCACTGCCTTAAGTGCATCCCATAGTATTCCCGGTGACACCTCGTCCTTATCGTTATATTCTAAATACTCCTCTATTTTATTTTTCAAACGTTCTTTAATATCAGGGTAATTAAGAATGTTTGTGTTCAACCTCCATAAGGTAGATCTATTCTTTCTGTTCAGGCAGATATTAGCATAAACTGGATTGTGATCTGATATAGTACACGGACCTATTTCGCAATTTTTTAACCTAAAGAGATCATTTCTGAACATGAAGATATAGTCTAACCTTGAATAGACATTGTGTGCATATGAATAATGGGTATATTCCCTATCCGTTGAATGGCAATCTCTCCACACATCAACTAATCCTAACTTGTCCATAAGGTGTACCATTCTTTTTCCAATATTTCTCGCATCACCTTTCCCGTTCGAAGAATCCAATTTAGCATTTAATGTGAGGTTAAGATCACCACCGCATAATAAAATTCCCTGACTCCTTGTTGTCGTTAATTCTAGGATCTGTTTATACACGGACCAATTGCTTCCTGGGGGAATATACACGTTTAAGAGACTCAGAATAATACCATCAATCTTACCAGTTACCATTATATATCTACCGTCCTTATCTTTATACATATTATGTTCATAATTTAGAGCGCCGTGCACCAGGATCGCTACACCTCTTCGCCTTCCCGAACTCTGAGAAGAGTAGAAAACATGTTTAAAACCAAGCTTGTTCAATTTTTCATGCTCGCTATCTGACAGATGTGTTTCCTGCATAAAAACAATCTGAGCTTCATCTCTTTTGAATTTAGATAGGGCTTTCCACCTTTTTACCGGATTATGTAAGCCATTAATATTGATTGATACCATTTTCACTGATCTGCTTTTCATCTAAAGCAGGGGTGGGCAAACTTTTTGGCTCAAGGGCCACACTGGGTTTTAAAATTTGACAGAGGGCCGGCCCAGTAACAGATTATGAAACACGATCTCATTAAAGTGCGTATACCACGAATTTTATTTCTCGTGCCATTTATACGCCGAAAATATTTTTTTTTGCGTGCATATGCTGCGCACTGTAAACCCTTTGGTTAGGATTAGGGGTGCGGAGTGCGTGCCTATTACACGCCATTAAAGGGATAGTTCGCCCAAAAATGAAAATTCTGTCATCATTTACTCACCCTCAAGTTGTTTCAAACCTGTATGAATTTCTTTTTTCTGCTGAACACAAAAGAAGATATTTTGAAAAATGTCGGTAACCAAACAGTTGATGGACCCCATTGACTTCCATAGTAGGGAAAAAAATACTATGGAAGTCAATGGAGTCCATCAACTGTTTGGTTTACCCGAGATTTTTCAAAATATCTTCTTTTATGTTCAGCAGAAAAAAGAAATTCATACAGGTTTGAAACAACTTGAGGGTGAGTAAATGATGACAGAATTTTCATTTTTGGGCGAACTATCCCTTTAAGTGCGTATCATATGCACGCGAAAACTGCGTTTCATAAGAACTATAAATACAATTCGTGGTATTCGCACTTTCATTAGATCGGGCTGGGCAAACACATTTACGTTGTGGCAACGTCTGCGCGAAATTCAACAACTGAGAGACGACATTCTGACAATACATTTTTTTATGCTAGATATCCCCCATTTAGCATGTTATGTTTTGAGGTTAATTTTTAAAAAACGAAAATTTGGAAAAAAACGAAATAAACGAATATACAAATTTATTTTAAGTATAATAAAATAAAACATAAAAAGCAAATGCAGATCAGAACATTTAATGAACAAAACCGGGTTCTGTACATGGCAGACGTCAGGGGAGCGTAGTCGAAAGCCGGGCGATGAAGGTTTTGTAAACGGAATCAGTCAGGAGGATACATCCACAAATCCAGAGTAGCAAAACTAAATAGCAGAAAAATCAAAGGAAAAACTAAACGTGTGCAAGCGGTTACCAAACATTTTTTTCTCTGTGAGTTTTCAAAAAAAGGAAAAAACATTAACGTGCACCAAGTCTATGCGCTTAAGTTGCTGTCTGTTTGGTTTCCATGGTGACGCGTCTAGCTTGTTACGTGACACACCGCAGCCACAACAGCGCTGAATGAATGATGATCTGCTTTTATGTCATTTTTCCTTTTTTACATTTGTTAGCTATGGCATGAAATATCTTATATTCTGATTGTCAAATATATGCAACGCAATTTATATATAACGCAAAGTATTGCAAGAAAAAGGCAAAATTAATGCGATCTTAAGACAATTTTTTAAATACTCGACGGGCCGGATTAAACAGCCTAACGGGCCGTATGTGGCCCGCGGGCCGTAGTTTGCCCACCCCTGATCTAAATTATAAGACGAGTATACACGTTTTAATAGGCACCCCGCACACCCTTGTAAACATTGAACATGAAACACGTGAACAAATAATATAAAAACAAAAATCGAACTGAAGTAGTTCTAACTTCCAAGGTAGGGGTCCCTGAAGTGGACCCTGCTTCACCTTTAAAGGCAACTTCTTCATCAGTCAGTGGAGGAGGCCATTAATGGCTAAGACCTCACTGAGAAGAACACCCTCCAGAAACCTTACTTATCCACTTATTACACACCATTAAACTAAGTAATAGGTTGGGGGTTTTTTTCCCAAAAGAGAACACCAAAGTGGGTAAACCTCAATTTCCCGAAGGCGCAGATGAGGTCCTCTTGAAGGCTCTGAGTTTTCTTTTGTAAACGGGGTCTCGCCTCGTTGCGCTGCTCCCCGCTCCTCTACCAACTCTGGTCCAGGTCAGCTGCTTCAGTTGCTCCAACGCTGTTTCTGGCGATCCGATGACCTTCACCGCATAACCTCTCTGGGACATATCAGCAGTAGCTTTCGCCACTGTGTTGTAAATTTTAGTTTCTTCAGTGTATTTCACCTTCAGCCTAGCTGGAAAGAGAGTCTGAAAGGGGATCTGCTGCTCTTTCAGAATCTTGCGCACCTCTGTGTATTCTCTTCGTCTCTTTAGGATGAGGGGAGGATAGTCATGGTCTAAATTTACTTGTTTGCCATTCCATGTGAATCCTTTTTTCTACCATGCCTTACGGAGCAAAAGTTCTTTGGTCTTAAAGCTGAGGAAATTCACAATAATCGAGCGTGGGGGTGCATCGTCTGGCGGTGGTGGACCTAGAGAGCGATACGGCCGTTCGACGCATATGTCAAGCTCATCTTGGGACAGCCCCAAACCGTCACACAATAGCTTCTCCACAAAATCACTCATTGTTGGGTAGTCCCGCTCTGCTGTCTCGGGTACACCATAGATGCGGACATTTTCCCTTCTAGTACGGCTCTCCAAGTCCATTAATTTATCCTCAAACCTTATTTGTAACTTTATTATTTCCGTCATGGCATCCTCCGTGTTCTGAATCCTCTCCTCCGCCTTCTCAATCTGCCCCTCAGCCTCTTCCATTCTCGCTCTCATCTTAGACATTTCTTCCTTAATTTCCCCCAAACTCACATTGTTTTCTTGGCGAAAGTCCCTCAATTCCTGAAGTATCACGTCTATGCTGGCCATATCGTTACACCGAGCAGTAGCAGTCCACCAGTGTGCGGCCTCGTCGAGCAGTGAATCACATTAGCGTTGACAGGGAAGCTAGCGCTATTTTCCCAGGTTTGAGCACCCACTATGTTGCTCCGTCGATGCGTTAATTCAGGTGTATTACCCCTTCACTTATCTACCTCCAGGCATTAAATAGCGTTGTCTTAACGGGGTAAAGTTTTTAATTTCATAGGTTTCCTTGGGAGCCCGTTCACAGTGCTGCCATCACGGTGACGTTCAAACCGGAAGTCCTTTATGTATTTATTTACATTTGTTATGTAATGCATCCACAGCAGTCGCAGGTAACGGCATTGATGTCGACAAATGGGATTATTTTGCAAGAGACTGCCATCATCTGGGAATCCATCCCTACAATTAGGTGGTGAACTTTCACCGGCTTTCAATGAGGCTGAGAACCTAATGGTCGATCTGTTGACAACATCGCTACACAAGTGCAGCAGTCGGACAGTGGAGCTCTCTGACTGAAGAAGAGCAGACTATGGATGGTTCACTTGAATTCCACACACATATTTCTGAAAAAGTTAAAAAAGCAACATCCATGATTGCAATAATAAGAAGAAATAAAGCTGCAAGCAGCAATACGGGGCCAAGCCCTTGTTCTGCCTGTGGTGCGTTTAAGTATGGCGCACAGCAAGCACAGCCAGCACATCATGTACAGCAACACAGCAAGTACTGTAAGCACTGCAGCGCAGCATTTAAGCACCAACAGCAGTGCGGAGCCAGAAGAACAAAACATCAGAAATTAAATGTACATGTAAATGTACATCAAGCACAGCAGCGCTGCAAGCATTTAAGCAACAACAGCAGTGCGGAGACAGAAGAACAAAAAGGGCAGATATTGAATATACATGTAAATGTACATCAAGCACAGCAGCGCAGCAAGCATTAAAGCACCAACAGCAGTGCGGAGCCGGAAGGAATTTAAATGACAACTTAATGACAATATGGCGGACAGTCACAGTGTTGGAAAATGTCAAATGAGATATCATTGGAATCAGCCTAAACCAAGAAACGTAATGACATAAAGCAATCAAAATTTGAACAATGTTTTCCAAAGTTATGTGTTTTTGCAAAATACCTTATACCTCTGGAACACTAGGTGGCGCTGTGTTCAAACTTCTCAGGTACTTTCAGGACATGGTGTCGATCATCCCTACCAAATTTTGTGCTGATATGACAAATAGTTTAAAAGATATTGCAATTTATGACAAAATTCAAAACGGCGGACACATGGTTCATCCAATCTCGGATAATTTGCGGATAATTTAGTATGATGCAAGGAATCCATAGATACCACATTTATGATTTTCTGACAAACTGTTCAAAAGTTATTGGTCAAAATGACCTGTAGGTGGCGCTGTTCCCAACTTTGGCATGGACCCTCAGGTCATGGCTCCAATGAAGCGTACCAATTTTTGTTTCGATTGATCAAAGTTTGTCCGAGCTATAGCTTCTGGACCAATTTTGGGTGGACCTCGTCAAGTTTGCGACATCATAACTTTTTTTTTTCCAGTATAAAAAAAAATTCTGTTCACTCACTTCTATGCGGCTCAGTCCGAAGATTATTTGAGCACATGTTTGGACAAAATTGGACAAAATTTGAAGGAGGAGTAGCGAAAAAACTGAATACTGTACTTTTCAAAATGGCCACTACTGTAATGGGCGGAGTCTTAATGTAATGTATTGGTTGTGATCACGATGATGAGAGGAATCAGGTGTACTAAGTTTCATGTCTCTAGATTAAAGAAGTATTCAAAAGATATAACCATTTTAATGTTGAATTTTTGAACTGGTGGTGGCGCTATAGAGTTGGTCCTAGAGGGTCAAAAATTGGTCCAATTACTATTCATTACCATCACTAGAAGTGTACCAAATTTCATATTTTTTCTATGTTCCGTTGATAGGACTGCCATTGACTCCCATTCGGGAAGAAGAAGAAAACTAACAGATACAATAGGTGCCTCAGCCCCTAATAATAGGAAAACTAAAGTAATGATGCTGAAAATTCAATTTTGCATTACAAGAATGACCAAACATATTGTAGTATAAATAAGGGACAGTTTTGCTCTTAGTTTAAATCAATTTAATGTCAAGTATATTTGCAACAAGAAATGAAAACATTTTTTCTTCCATGCAATCATTTTAATTATGAATATTTACAAATGTAAAAAAAAAAAAAATACACATTGGATTCATAAATTATAATCATACCAACAATGGTAATCACAAATACCTGCAAAGGTAATCAAACTATAACATCAAAATATATAATATTTTCATGCAGCGAGAAAAAAAAATCGTTTATTTTTTATTTATTTTTTATTGTATGCCTACAGATCTCAAGTTTTTGTTTGCATGTTTTGGTTCTTGTACAAGTGGTGTGTTGGATGGTGGCTCTATGACAGTTTGTGTGTCTTCAATAGCATAACACCGTGTCCTAACTACACGCGACGCGACGCCGCGACACGCGATAAAAGGTATCTTTTCCATGTTAATCAGAGTTTTTGTCCTAACCAGGCGCGACTGCGACACGCGACGTTTCTAATTTAGAAACGGTTTCTATTTTTCTGCGACGTCGCGCTGGAACAACAACCACAAAGCGTGGCAATGATAATCTCAGGTACTGTTTATTTGCTTTATTTAATGTTAAAAGCGTCTAATGTGACTTTGAATGTCATTTAGTGCTCCCAGCTTTGTAGCTTAAGCAACAATGGATATAATTCACCTCAGATCTTGAAATTAAACAAATGGAAACAACGTTAAAACTGTGAACAAAAGTGTATTATTTGACAAAGATTGTTTTAGTAACTCAGTAGCGTATGTATTTTTTAAGTGGTGTAATATTTGTGAATTTGATTATGTAAGTTAGCTACTTATCCATTTTCTTGCGAATGCCGTCAAGATTACTCTCTGGTGTTGTGCACTTGCCGCGAGACTCCGCCCACACGCTGTTCTGATTGGCTGTGATTTTTGATTGACGTTGTGGCGTCTCACAGTCGCGTCGCGTCTAGTGTGGACAGACACACTGCCTGTCGCTGGAATTTTATCGCGTCGCGTGTAGTTAGGACACGGTGTAAGGAGATGTGTCAGTTGGTGTAGGATGTGTACTGTGTGGTGGTGTATAAATTTGAAGTAAGTTTTGATCAAAGTCTCTATCTTCGAAGCATGGTGTAGATGGTCCAGCTGTTTCGTCATCAGTCATTGTAGTGGTGTTGGTCTCTATTGGCTAAATTTTTATGATAAACTCATTGTGTTGTGACTTTTATTTCTGGTAGTTCAAGTAGAGAATCAACAATATCATCATCAGATCTGCTGCGTTTTAAATCAACAAGTGTGCCAATAATGCTATTGCCAATTTTTGCTGTAAAAATTTTGCCAGACGTAGATTTCATGGTTAGGTTTCCATATGTTTTAATTTGGATTGCAGTTGGTTTGAATTGAGTTTTACATTTTTCACACAGAATTTTTGAGCTGGATAGTGACGTAGTAATGGGATGTTTTAATGGACAGATATAAGTATTTGTTATTTGTGCGCCAATTATTTTACAGTTTTGAGGATGTGGTTGGAACAAAGACTGCAGTGCCTTGAGACTGAATGATGGTGAACTCAGTGTCTTTTGTTGTAGTTGAGTATGTTTTGTTGTTATATTGTCTTACTGATATGTTTGACATACTGTACCACTGTTCAATTTCAAGGCAGTGCTCGCCCCATACAGTCAGTTCCGCAGAAGATGTTGTGTCACATATGGTGTAAATGTTTTTTTCCAGGAAAGTTCCATCTCTCATCACATTGTGTCCCTCACTCTCTTGTTGAGCAATTTTAACTTGGAGTAGTACCTATTTAAAGAGAAATTTACACAGATTAGTAAAACAGTATGTTAAAGCTGGTCCTTTCAATTTCAGTAACACTTTCCACTACGCCCCAAAACAGTACCAAGCCTACCTGGGAGTAAGCAGCAACCCACACGCACACTCAGTAGTCTGTAGTAACAACACAGGAAGGGGCGGGCTTTCGACCATGACACACTCCAGGAGGCATGAATGACCGGTTTAAATGCCCCAATGGGCCAGTGTTCATTGGCCACCCACCAAATAGTAGTGACGTCACACGACTTCACTACAAATAGTTTCAGCAAAATCATCACGTGGAATGCTCCTTTAAAGCAGGGGTCGGGAACCTTTTTTGACCAAAGAGCCATTTTTTCATTTTTGGTTAATGCATTTTTCCAAAAGAGCCACAGTAAAAAAATAAAAAAAATACTAATAATAAAAAAAAAATGTCGGGCAAGGCAGGGGGCTGCTGAGTAGCAGAGGGCACCTCGGGGGAAGACCCTTGGGACTTAACGGCCTCTTCCGCAGGGGCGCATTCCTCTTCGCCCGGGCCAAGAGAAAAGAGGAGCCTTTGGGCCACCTGCCCGATTCGGGCCGAGCCCAAGAAGGTCGACCTCCTCTTCAAAATACGGTACCGCCTGGTGACCATCCGAAGCGTCTCGCTGAGGGTGTCAACCTGTTTGTTCAGGTGGGCCACCTGCATTCTCAGGAGCTCTTTATGCTTGGTGCAGTCCGGCTTGTCGCACTCCTCCTCCTCCAGCTCCTCTGGGTCTCGGGGGTTCGATGGATCCTCTTCCAGAAGCTGGTGCACCTCCAGGTCGAGAGTAGACACCATCGGGATAGCCGGGTCGGAAGCCCTCAAGGTAGTCAGCTTGGCCAGGCATGCCCTCCTCTTACAGTAGTGAAGCGCTTCGTCCTGTGACCCACCGAGATCTCGGAGTGGGTACGGATGTGGCGGACAAACCGGTTGGAGAATTTTCCACATGCCGGAACTGGGCAGAGTCCTGCAGGGGCGTTCACTCGCCCCGACTTCATGGCCAAGAGCAGCTTCCTCTCCTCTTGGTTCTTCACATTGTGGGAGAGAACCAGGTGCTTGGCGAGGCGGGCCTACATGCGCATACACAGCGGGCATGTTTCAGCGGGCATCTTAACACAGGACAGCAGACAACGAGCTCATGGACTCAGTCGTTGGAGGTCTAGTGTGGACTGACTAGGTCGACTCACTGCCTAAAGCCTCTTACTGTACACTTTCCTGTAAACGGAATGCAATTAAGAATAATGTGCGATTTAAAGTAATTTACAGTACTGTAGTGTAGTTTGTCAACAAACAAAAAGAAATTAAACTTAAAATCAAACTTTCAAACGACAGCTTCTAGCATCCTGGGCAGGTGATGTACGCAGGCAAGAAATAAAATCAAATTCCAGGCTGGATTCAGGGTTTGTGGCTGGTTTATTTGTTCCAACTGAGCAAACAATACAACTATGTACCAATTTACTAATGCTCAGACACACTCGGTCTCTCTCAGGCGCACTGTCGCTCGTGGACTCTCGGACACCCTCTTTCGGACACACTCGCTCTCTCTTGCACAGTATCGCTCACTCGCGAGTTCGCTTCGCTTTTGTCCAGTCCTGCGCTTCATAGCTCTGCCCTGCGCTCAACTCAGCTTTTTTTTAATTATACTCTATTGCGCCACTCAATAAGTCGTCGAGATTGTCACGCGACACAACGAATAAATTCATAATCGATTCTTTTAATAATAAATTTGTTGTTGCAGCCCTATATACAATATAATAAAACAGAAACATAAAGAGCAATCATGAGTCAGACAATTTTTTTTAATTTACTGCCTCACCATTACAGTCATGATTGTATTAATGCAGATAAAAGCACTGCTGTTAGACCTGATGCATCAGCTAACTTTATCTTACTACAGATACCTGATGCATCAGCTCTAACATCAGTGCTTTAACCTGCTTTAATACTGCACTGAATAATAGGCCTACATTACTACAGATAAAAAAAAAAAAATCTTAATTACATTTTATGCATTAGACCAGGGTTTTCCAAAATCGTAAGGGACTGTTGTTAATTCTAGCCTAGCCATTTATAAAGTAAAATATTACAGATATTGAATAATCATCAATAAAATAAAAAACGTTTCAGTGTATAAATAAAAAAATGCTACTAGGTCAAGACCAGTGCGTGATTTTTTTCTTTGTCTTTCGTTGTTTGATTATAATAGCTACGTTTACATGGACACAATCGGAATGAAATCAATATGATTGATGAATCCAAACAAGGTGTTTACATGAATGATAAATAAAGTAATCGGGTTGATGTGCGTGTTTATATGATGTGCGTGTTTATATGTCACAAGTTTCAAATCGGATCTGATGTTTTGACATGCGCACACTGCACGAATATACAGAGTTTCCCGCTTTTCGCGCAGAAATATTCTCCTCTATTGGTTCTTTATTTGTTTTAAATAGCAGACGTAATATTAATCCGTCTCTGGTCATAATTTAGAGCAGTGGTTCTCAACTGCAGTCCTCGGGACCCACTGCTCTGCACATTTTGTATGTCTCCCTTATTTAGCAGACGTAATATTTATTCGTCTCTGGTCATAATTTAGAGCATATTAACCGTTTTGCCGTGCTGCTTATTGATCACGCAGTAAAAATGCCCCTCCCTGCGGCCAAAACCAGTCGTCTGTGGATGAGAATCCAAAACAAGGACTGGTGGGACGTTGTCCTGCTTCACTTCAGACGCGTGAGTGAAATGAGAATTTTAGAATGACGGGAAACTTATTAATATGACTTTATTCAACAGGAAGAACAGCTCGTTCCGCGCGTCATACGTCATTACGCTAGTTAACGTTATTGCACATGCGCAGTCCTTTCAGTTTAGGTTTTCATTCCGATCAAGTGTTTACATGTTCTCTCGATCAGATTACAAAAGGGATAAACCACCCCTTTCAATCCGATCGAAATTTCATTCGGATCAAGCTCAATCGGATCGATTAAGGTGTTTACATGAAGTTTTTTTAGTCTGATTGAGCCGTCAATCCGATTATAAGTGTCCATGTAAACGTAGCTATTGACACTCGAGCAGACAAAAAGCTTTTCACTGCACACGTTTCAATTAGTTGCGCACGCGTATGGCACTCACCATACAAAAAAAAAAAACGCATTCAAATCTCACATTATATTCTATATTCCTCTGATAAACCCTGACATTTATATAAACATCTTAAACTTACTAAATGCTTTCAAACTAACTTTAATGTGAAAGCCAAGGTTTGACAACCGCACTGGATGTCAAATTCTCCGCCATCTCTACCTGGGAAAACAACCAAATTAATACACAGGTTAATAAACAGTAACATTAAATAAAAGCGTAAATATTTACATAATAAGCGAATAGATACTCACTGATGCAGAGTTTGATTTTTTGTAATTTCACTGGGCTTTTATTCTTATTTGCCTGCAAAAAAAGATGTTCGTTTCTCTGCCGCGAAAACAACGATATTATGAAAGTCATCACGGCTGGTTTGAAAAACTGCATTAAAAAAGTTGTTACCAGTCCGAGATGCTTTTTTCACAGGACTGACATTGTGCACATATCCACAAATAACGTCTTTACTTTCCTCAACCTTAACTTTTTTGACCGGAGAACCCATTTAGCACGTGCTACCATAGATATCATATAATAAAGGCACATGTAAAAATTAAACTATACATTTTGAACATGGAGACATTTAATCAACAAGTATTAAATGAAATACAAACAACGTTTTCACAGTGGAAAGGAAAAAAATATTTCATTTCTTTTTTCGTTTTTTTACTGACCGCAAGTTTTTGTTTGTACCTTTTGGTTCTTGGACATGTGCTGAGTTGGATGGTATGTCAGTTTGTGTTTCCTGGATGGCACAAGGAGATGTGTCTGTTGGTGTAGGATGTGTTCCGTGTGGTGGTGTGTGCATTTGCAGGAAAGTATGATCAAACTCTGTATCTTCGAAGTCTTGTTTAGACTGTCCAGCTCTTTCAGTAGTGTCATCAGTCATGGCAGTTGTGTTGGTCTCCAGTGAAGATATTGGCTCAATTCTGATGATAAACTCATTGTGTGTTGTGACTTTCATTTCTGGTAGTTCAAGCAGACAATCAACAATATCATCATTAGATCTGCTGCGTTTTACATCAACAAGTGTGCTAACAATGCTATTGCCAATTTTTGCTTTAAAAATGTTGCCAGAGGAAGATTTCATAGTCAGGTTTCCATATGTTTTAACTTCTATTGCAGTTGATTTGAATTGGGTTTGACATTTTGGACACAGTATTTTTGAACTGGATAGTGACATGTTACTAATGGGATGTTTTAATGGACAGATGTAAGTGTTTGTTATTTGTGCACCAATTTTTTCACAGTTTTGAGTGACTGGAACAAAGATTGCAGTGCCTTGAGATGGAATGCTTGTAAACTCAGTGTCTTTTGTCGTACTCAGACATGGTTTGTGGTCATAGTGTCTCACTGAGATGTTTGACATACTATACCACTGTCCAATGTGAAGGCAGTGTTCGTCCAGACTGGCAGTTCTGCAGAAGATGATGTGTCACATATGGTGTAAATGGTTTGTGCAAGAAAAGTTCCATCCCTAATGACATTGTGTCCCTCACTCTCTTGCTGAGCAATTTTCACCTGGAGTAATACCTACTGAAAGATAAATTTACACAGATTAGTAAAATAGAGTATGTTAAAGCTGTTCTTTTCAATTTCAGTAATATTATATTGAGAATTGTGGCATCAAAGTTCCTGTAAGGGGATCTCTATTAGTTAGTGGTTAATGATTAGGTAAAGTGTGAAGAATTGCATCCATTTAAAATAGATACATCAATTTAAATTCAAATACTTAATTTTGTTATAAAATGTACTTACTCGTTCATATTGGGAGCTTGTTTTTAGAATATGCTCCAATGGCACAATTTTTGGATCCTCTTTTTTGGAGTTATAACTGAACCCAATATTTGCTGCACATGATATTTTGGAACGCTGCGTAAAAAGAATGTCGGTCTTTCCAACATATCCCTGTGAAGGTTGTAGCGACAATGAGAAGGAACCAACCACAAACTAATCTTCTTCCAGAATATTAATTCGAACTCGCTGCTTCTCGATTAATGAGGAGAAAAGATTTGTTCAGAACATCTCATGATCATCACCGGTCTGACTAATTACAAGAGCCCCCAGCACTAACATATAACTGGTCAATGCTAGCTTTGTTGCCAAAATACTGGAGACAAATAGAGAAAGACAGAGACCAAGGTCTCACACAAGAGTCCTCACATTCCAGATTCAAATTACCCAACCCAGAGCCATGAATCATTCACAGTCTCCAGAAAGTCTGCTAACCAAAAACTTTTATTGGTTAACTGAAGGAAGAACTGGTCAACGTTTGATAGTTTTGCAAGACGGATTAGTTCACAGATGTTACTGCTGACCCCTACGACCAACAGACCCCATCTTGGTCCTATGAGAGATTAACAAAACCTCTTTTCAGCAGGGACTATCCATGACCTTAGATTGGAATGTCTAAACTTTACACACCAAAAAGACTTTACATATCAAAATCCATAAAACTCATTCAAGAACAATTTTCAATGGACTTATAAACCTCATACATCATTCTATGTGTTTCTACGATATATGTGTCCATTTAATATGCCTTGATCCCATATAATTCATGTAATTGTTATAACTAGTATAGGTGTGTGAATGAAAGTGTGTACTGTTTCATATCAATGCTATCTTACGAACACCACTAGCAAGATGGCTGGAATTAAATCTGTGTAAAATGTTTCATATTCTGATAATAAGAAATCATGCCTAAACTGTTGCATCTGGTCTCTAGAGCTAGAGAACCCCCCAGGGGAGACATGATTTATGACTTTGCTAACAAAACAGCAGTCAGGACTCCATATTTGTAGGAGTAACAAAACCTTTTTTGTTTTAAAAGGAAACCCTTTAAAAACCCAGCTCAGAGCGTTAGAAGTTGGGCAGAAGTGAACAGAACTTGAGCAGAACGGGGGCAGAACCATTTTAGATAACCAGATTATTTTCCAGTCATCTAGCTAGCTCCTTTCCGTATCTCATTTTCTTTCTTTCTTTGTGTTATTCTTCTTTTCCGATTGAAAGTCTCGGTTTTAAGTTAAGTTTTGCTGCAAAGTTTCGTTTCACGATTCACGATTCACGGCTGCAACGCATGCTTTCAACTTCAAAGACCTTCAACCATCTGATCCACCAGCCACCACGTGACTGGTTCTCCCTAAACTCTATCCAAGCACGAGGAGATCAATCAACGGACCCCGAAAAACACCCTTTTTACCCAACAAAAGGGAACCCTCAAACGGAAACGCAAGTAGACTACCTCCAGACTCTTAAGCTGAACTGGTGTATTGATATACATTTAATAACCTGTCTAAGAAACGGCCAGGGTTAAATTAATGATTGATGGTTCGTCCAGGTTATGTCTTATAGGTGCATAGAATCTTGAGATTTCATCATCTCACTCTTAAACTCATTCTTTCCAAACTCTTTCTAATTTTCTTTCTAATTTTCTTTCTTTCTGCAACTTGTATGAATGCGTGTGCGTTTGTGTTAGATATTAGCTTTGTGTTAGTATATAATCAATAAAGTATTGTTTGTATTTGAAAAGAGATTGCTTGTGTATGTGCTTTCGAATTTATTGTCTTGAACTTCGATCTAAGTTACCGATGCTTTTACCCGTGATTATTTCTTAATTTTTTTGTTAGCTGGGGATTAATTCTTTCTTGGCCAGGAGGATATTATATTTCCTAGAGTTAATAATGGTTTATGCTTTCTGTTCATTGGATGAACTGATAAAATCATCATACTATTGATTCTGCTACAGTAGATTCTGAAAATAAGGTTAGGTTAGGTTAGGTCAGCCAGAACTGGGAACACTTCCCATAAATCCTGATGTACTCATTACATCATGAGAAGAATGGCATCTACGCTAATTTTAGTGTCTGTGTTTTTTTTCCAAGGTTTTGCCGCAGCCTGCCGTATCCAGATCTGACGAAGGACCTTCGCCTGGACCTGATGTCAACACAGTGCTGAAGTGCTAACTAGTCTCTCCCTATGGAGGATCCCGTTACCACTCTACAGATAAGGCGTTGTCGGGAAAATTCGTTTCGTGTTCCTACCCCGAAGTGACAAAATAAAATAAAATAATTTATCAAAATTTATAAGGAAAGACAAGTACTTTGTTTAGGCTTGGCTTGTAGGGAATTCCAAACCTGCGCACATACAGTGCAATGCATAAGTGAATACACCCATGCTAAAGTTGACTAAAAAGAGGAATAAAAAATCATATTTTGGAAATTGAATTAATGCCTTAATTTAAAAAATTAGGAAAAATCCAACCTTTAAGGACACCAATTTTCTTTGTGAATGAATAATGTATCGTAAATAAATAAATGTTCTTCCTTAAAATACATGGTGCATAAGTGAGTACACCCCTATGTTAAATTCCCATAGAGGCAGGCAGATTTTTATTTTTAAGTATTTTTTTTAAAAAATGTTTAGGATACTATGCATCCTCATAAAGTTCCCTTGGCCTTTGGAACTAAAATAGCCCCACATCATCACATAGCCTTCACCATACCTAGAGATTGGCATGATTTTATTTCAGTTAGCCTAAAAGCTAGTTTGATTTGCATTGAGAGATGATCTTATGGAAAGTACCCCATGCCAATCTCTAGGTATGGTGAAGGCTATGTGATGATGTGGGGCTATTTTAATTCCAAAGGCCAAGGGAACTTTATGAGGATGCATAGTATCCTAAACATTTTTTAAAAAAAATACTTAAAAATAAAAATCTGCCTGCCTCTATGGGAATTTAACATAGGGGTGTACTCACTTATGCACCATGTATTTTAAGGAAGAACATTTATTTATTTACGATACATTATTCATTCACAAAGAAAATTGGTGTCCTTAAAGGTTGGATTTTTCCAATTTTTTTAAATGAAGGCATTAATTCAATTTCCAAAATATGATTTTTTATTCCTCTTTTTAGTCAACTTTAGCATGGGTGTATTCACTTATGCATTGCACTGTATATTCAAACGTACATAACTATAGAACCAATTCTAAATGCGCATGTGAACGCCATCGTGTTTAAAGTCTGTGTAGAGAGAATGGTGTCGTCTTAGCGGCCCCTAATTTAATAACAAATGATCGTTGCGACGGAAGCAAATCAATCAAAACTAACTTTAGCTGGAAAATAACTTTATTAAAGAACCGCTATAAAGCCAAAACAATCTCTATTACCTTAAATTATACGTTTATCTCTGTAAAGCTGCTTTGAAACAATCTACATTGTTAAAAGCGCTATATAAATGAAGATGACTTGACTTCTACAGCTGACCACTGAGAGCAAGTGCACCCATACAGCCATCAGCCACCCGAATCAGACTAGTAATATAAATGAAGATGACTTGACTTGACGTTTCCCAGCTTAATGGGTCTCCTAGGAGTTGCATGGATAAATGAGATATAGTTACTCTTCTGATATACAGTTTAAAGAGTGAAGTCACACAGTCTAAAAATAAGATTGTTCTTTAAAGGTTTTTTACGTTTAGTAACATTTCTTTTTATAATTGTATGATACTAATAAACCTTCATATATAAATGGTTCTTTGTGTTACAGTTTATGGTTGTTTATTCCCACCTCTTTTTAAAAAAGAAAAATCTTTAACTATCAAAGATGCATAATTAAAACAAAAAGCATCGACTAACATCCATAACCTTTTCATGCTTTCATTTTTTTAAGTGCTTTCACTTCAGCAATAATCTGCTGAGTATCTTCTTTAAAACAAGACCAAACTTAGGTCTATAATATATAGGTCTATATAATTCTTGAATTACAACCATTTAAGTTTGAATAGTGCATTTTAATGTCCATTCTCAAAAAGGGGGCTGAGAGTTAAGGGGTTTAAGTACCATTTTTAGGTCTGATTTCAAAACAGTTTTCACAGGCTGAATCTTGAGTTCGTAAGCTTTTGAATGATATATATAGGGCTGTACCAGAATATTCGAGTATTCGAATATTCGTTCGGTGGGTTGGTATTCGATTTTCAAATTTGACATTCGAATATTCGTTTTAATTTATTTTTTTTTCACACCTGGCATCCCCCTAGAAACGGTTCCCATTCGCGCTTGAATGGGGCTGTCATGCGTTTTCTCAGATGGATAACTCTCTCTGATTTGTCAATATGAACAATGAACACATAAATGTGTTTTTGCATAACGGATATGAATCCGAACTTCAAATCCCGCGCTATAGGCAGATGTAATGGAGTGCACGTCACCAGCAACAGCTGCATTTTACTGATCGTCAGCTAAAATTTCTAAATCAAAGACCGCAATAAGAGAGCGGCAACAGCCCTGGTAACATCATTTCGGTTCTTTACTTTTAATGAAGTTGATTGTGTGTTAAAGCATCTGCGACCCACTTTCACTTTGGTTTGCGATAGTTTGCACGTTGGCTTGATGAATAGATGCTGATCTGCGGTGACGCGTGCTGTAAGCGTCGTCATATCTGGCTATAACATGATATAGCCTAAAACGCTCTCACACGGTTATTTTTTTAGCATTTTTGGGCGAAATACAATACTCTTATTTTAGAGCGCAGAACAGCGGAGTTTGTATGGGCAGAAGTGCATGCCTGAGCTTGTAGGCTATAAGCTGTGTTGCTTTGACATTGTGGAAATAGAATAGAAACAATATATTAGCCTACCCTTTACTGTGTCAGTAATTACTGTGCTGCTGATTTCTGATTTGAGGGTTATTTGTTACTCAGAAAAATATTAGGCTGTGTTTTGTATCACTAGTCGGAGCCCTGCGCGTGAGGCGCGCGCGCTTCCCGCTCGCGCTGTTCTGTATTAAAAGTTGATTAATTCTGAACGTGTCACGTCTCGCGTGTCTATATTGCACCAAATGTGACACTGCACTCGTGAAGTCGATTGGATGAACGGTTCAAAATGCAAGATAAATAATATAAATGCAAACAGACAGACACATAGAGATTCCTGCCTTTATTAGTGAGAAGAATATGTTCAGCCCCCTCCCTCCGAAGCTTCGAATATTCGATGTTAATTCCTATCGAAGCTTCGAAGCTCAAAAAATGGTATTCGGACCAGCCCTAGATATATATATAATCAACATTAGATCAGAAAATGTATAGGATATCATTTTTTTTAAATGCAGTGGCAAGTGGACCAGTAACAGTTAACAGATAGTGACTTGGTCCTTTTTTTATACCCTAATCAGGCAACGTGACCTGGGAGTCACAACTCATAAAATCCAAAATATCAAATATTTAAAAAATTCTTTTGGATATGGTTTACCTAAGTCCAGGGGCCGGTTTCACAAAGCTATTTTAGACTAGTCTAAAATTTGCTCATAGACTAGTCTAATACAAGTTAGACTGTTTCACAAAAATAAAGACTGACTTAATTTAGACCAAAAAAATTAGACACCTTACCCCCAGGCTAACTTAGGTCTAAGACTCTGTTACCTTGGCAACCAACAGTAACAATCAGTTACATTACAAGCAGCCAAAAGAAGAGGGAAAATGGCTCATAATTTGTGGTTTGCTGACGACGTTATGGAGAGAGCTATGAGAAGGGAAAGGGTTTTTAGGGACCGCAGTAACCTACTGGAAATATATAATAATGAGGACTTCATCGGTCGGTTTCGTTTGCACAAGGAAGCTATACTGAGTCTGACAGATGAATTAGCTGAAGTACTGAGCCCTGCCACTTCAAGAAGCCACAGCATCCCAGCAGTGCCACAGGTTTGCACTGAGCTGAGATTCTATGCAACAGGAACTTTTCTGAATGCTGTTGGTGACACAGTGGGTCTCAGCAAAGCTTCTGTTTCAGGGGTGGTATACAGGGTATCAAGAGCACTTTCAAATAAGCTCCCTCAGTTTCCAAACCAACTGGCTGAGCTTAACAAAGTCAGAAGAGATTTTCCAATGTTGTTGGAGCAATTGATGGGACGCATGTCAGAATCCAGGCTCCAACAGCTCATGAACATTTGTTTGTGAATAGAAAAGGATATCAAAGTCTAAACATTCAGGCTGTTTGTGATTCTGATCTCCGGTTCCTCAACTGTGTGGCCCGCTGGCCTGGATCAATTCATGACTCTCGAATTCTTCAAAATTCTCAACTTTTCCTTGCATTTGAGCAAGGCATTATCGATGGGGTCCTGTTGGGGGACTCTGGCTACCCTCTAAAACCTTGGCTCCTTACTCCCTTCCTGAATCCTACTACACCTGCACAGAGAAACTACAACGCAGCACACTGTTCAACTCGTAACACTGTAGAGCGGGCGTTCTGAAAAGATTTGGTGTTCTGAAAAGGCGTTTCCATTGTCTACATGGGGAATTGCGAATGGCACCTGACAGAGTGTGTAACATCATCTGTGCGACTGTTGTGCTGCATAACATAGCGAGGTAGGCTACCTGAAAACAAACAATTTAAATTTCTAGCTTTTTTCGATAGGCCTAGTTTAATTACTATTATTTACCACATGCTACAACTTTAATCAAAATAGTTTACTTCATTAATCATTAGGGATCTCCAGCTACTTGACCCTGAAGGAGGGGATATCAGAGATGACAATCACAATGAACTGGAGGACAGAGAAGATTTAGAGGAGCAGAATGGAACTGGTCGATATGTGCATCAGATGTATGTTGACAGGATTTTCAATGTCTGAAAAAACAACAAAAATCACATTAAAGTGGCCCACCATGTTGCCTGTCTTTACCTATTAGGCTTAAATGAGTAGCAAACAACTCAATAGATATATACATTTATTTTTATTTATTTTTTCTCAAGTGACATACTGTTCATTCAATAAATTATTCCAAGAAAATATACAGCACCTAAGTCTCTTTCATTCATATCAAAATCCTCAAGGTTATTAAAAGTAGGCTAAAACATACTAAAACTGTAAACCATTGTAAAAGTAATAAGACAGTGAGGTGTTTTAGGCATATAAGACGTAACTCAACATATTTACTTTTGTAACTGCTTTAAAAAACACACAAAATAATTAGCCTAAAATACCTCATTGTCTTATTGGAAGTACTCAAGATATTCACAACTCCAGCGACTGTTTGTGCAACTCTAATTTTAATTTATCTCTCTGAAGCTGTAAAACTTCAATCTCGAGCAGCAATTTCCTCTCTTCCAGTTCAAGATTTCTGTATTGTTTGTCTAGCACCATTGACATAGTTGTTCCTTTCGACACCGATGGGAAAACAGCTGTAGCTGATGCTGACGCTGACTGAGACTCTTCATCTTCCGTCCCCTCCCGTCTCTCACCCGGCTCCTCCTCCACTGCCTCACTTCGGTCCCAAGTCAAAGACAGGGTCACTAAAAATAAGTACAGACATAACATTACCTTACTTGCTTCATGAATCCGATCCCTACATTATATATATTGCAGACCTAGAACATAGGTTCCTTGTATTATAGGCTGAGTCATTACGTTGTTCACGTTTATTTGCCGGCTAGCAAGCTTACCGGTTCACATTAGCACACATCAACTTAACTTTATTAGCATCAACTTCGACGGCAATGAAGCAAAACTTTAAAACTTTAAACTTTTAAAACTTTTTCCTTTAAAACAATCACCCGCTGTTACCTGAATTCTCCTCTTGACTGTTTGGCTCTTCCTCTTGACAAGGCGGGGTGCTGCTGTCAGTGGCTGAGGGAACTCCGCCGGTAACGTCAATGTTGACGCCACACACTCCACTTTCCCGTCCTCCGCTTATCCCCCAGAACATAGACGACTGTCCACCATAAATGTTCATCACCATTTCAGTGGTGTCTTTAAGTTTCTCTTGGGGTCCTCCTCCCGTGGGGGGGTCAAGTTCGTGACATAGAACTTGTCCACCGTCCACGTGTCGTGGCACATAAACTTTGAGAGCTTCACCCAGTCATCATTGGAGTGGGTGAATTTTACCTGGAAAGACAGAGACAGAGAAAAGTCAAAACCAATGCCACCCGGAAGACCACCGAAATACGTGCCTGAGCGCCAAAACACTTACGTGACTGGCAATGGATGTCCAGACGTCTGTGAAGGTGGGGCAGTCGGGAAGGCCCATGGACTTGTTGAGGTTCTTGCAGGGGTTTTGTGTCGAAGTGAAGAAAAGGTACTTGGCCGTGGGTCTGCCCGTCAGCTGGTCCTTAATCCGGAGGAACCGCTGCACCCACCCAAACTCCTCCTCTGTCAGGACGATCTGGGCCGCCCCAAACGCCATGTTCATCTTGTGGTGAGCGACCTGTGGACACACAAGGAAAAAAATGCACACATGCCACTCAGGAGAGGCAGCAAACAGCTGTTTATCATATATAAACTGCTGGTGGGGGAAGTGTTAATAATTTGACTATTTATACTGAATAATTGCTATGGTAGGCTACTAATGAAAGAAAAAATGAAATTAAACAATAGTTTAAGTGAAATTTTATTTTATTAACAAGATAAGAGAGTCCACTTGAACGCTCCCCCGTAAGGCTCCCACTGCCCCATTGTTAGTGTGGCAGGGTAAAGGAGCTTGTTTATTGGTTTATTAGAGGATGGGGAGAGGACCAATGAGGTGAGAGCAGCGCGAGTATTTAAAGACATTTATTTTGACATCTGTTTACGTGGCTTGCTGATTCCGGGCTTTCTCCCCCCTGGCATTTCCTGTCCCACTCCAGGTTATCTCCAGGTATGTTAAGGCTAGCAGTGTTTTGTAATGGTGTGGATCGCTCTCTTGTAATCTGTATTATTTATAGTTTGATTTGTAGCATTACTGGTGGTGTAGGCATTGAATGGTGGCTGTATGCAGTCTCAGCTAACATAGCAAATGTGTGTGTGCTGGCCGGCGGACTGAACTGCGGCGGATTGAGTACCCATATATCGGGCATTTGGGCGGTGTTTATCTGTTCATCTAAACGTAAGTATCTCTTTCCCATTTTCCCTGGGGATTTCATAGACTTAATGTGTCCTGTTTGGTTAAAGGGAAAGAGATTTACTGCTCGTGCTAACGGTGTGTGAGTGTTGACTGGCAGATTGGTCTGCGTGCATTGTGAGTAACCATACACGGAGCGCGTGAGTGACGTCATCTAAAATTGTAAGTAGCGTATTCCCTTCTTATTTCAGCTGTTATAGATCGAGTCTAATGTTTAGTGTTTTATGACTTAAAGGAAACTTCCTCATCTGTAAACTCTATCTGGTGGGAGGACGTTAAGGAGATGCCGCTGCTGTTTTGCTTATTTGGTTTATTATTTTGATTCTTTATAGTTTCTTTTATTTTTTGGGGTTACAGTTGTTTTGTCTCACTGTGTGGTATTAACTTTGTAACTACGGCGTGTGAACTATCACTAGTAGTCATTATGTCTAGTGATTTTCCTTAACATTATTTCAGACTAATCCGTGGTTTTCTTGCGTCATAATTCATTTATGTGTGGTGCTGGATTCTGTTCCGCCAACTAAGCACTGCTCCTCGTTAGCCTCACTTGTGAGGAGGTTGGAGTGCTCTTGATGTGACACCTTTGTGTATGTTATTGTGTGTTTTGGTATAAATGTTCTTTAATCAATTGACCATCTTTTGTGTGTCTCCAGGAGCCAGTGTAGTCGTGGTGGAGCAGGGGAGGCCGGTTGTCGTGATCTAGAGGCACGCATGTCACAGTGTGTGATTTACATTGACACGATTTCCTTGCAGTGCTTTGCAGTCTGATTTGGGGTGAGTTTAGGGAGGGTTGGATGACCTCTCGATTGCGCCCGGCCTGCCTTGTCCCTGAGAAACCTGGCTCTGAAGAGAAATGTTCTATACCATGTGATTTTAAGAATAATTGTGATGTTTTAAATACAATAAAATATATTTTGTATTGTGACCCTGGTCTCACTGGTTTAAGTCTTTGCCCTCAGTGAGTAATACTTACCTGTGTGTCCTCCGTTGAGGTATTTCCCTGGTTCTCCACCAGGGTGGCGTAGTCTGGTACAAACTTATCGTGGTTTCTAAATCTCTTGCTTATAATAACGCCACATTAGGGAAGCCTGTGGAGCATCACAACACAGTCATATGGATCCCTGCGTGCCCTTTTTGGAGGAGGCCCATCAGACGCATCCATCCTCTGCTCTCTGCTCGTGGACGCAGCAGATCCAGGTCTACAAGATCAATGAATATACAATAAAGAAAGTGCAAATGAATGACTGCTTTGAATAGCAACATTACAAATAATAATCATCTCGTTCACTAGATTTCAGATTGCTTACCGTGTTTTTCCAGCAATGTCCTGCGCCAGGAAAGCGTCTGCCGGAGTCCTCATGCGGTAATGCTTCTCGGCTGTCTCCGGAGAGACCACGAGATCAGAAGGCATTGATAAAATAAAAGTTATTAAAATACACTTACGGTCATGTTGGTAATGACACCGGGCCGCTGGAGGAACTTGAGCATAACAATCGCCTCCAAATGGTAGAGGACAAGCAGGCGGTCATTCTTCAGGAAATCCATGAGAGCCAAATCCAGGATTGCCACGCAGTCTGCTGACAGCTTCTCCTTCCCGTAACCATGGTACCTAAGAAATAAAATAGTAATGTTGAGCTCATCTGCAATTTCCGTGCAATAGATAAAAAAGGAGTGAAAAAATCATAAAAAAAACATACCGTTTTTTTGTCAACTCTTTGTTGACCTTCTTGGACACACCTGCCCGTATGTCGTCCAGAGGATCAATGAAGTCTCTACAGTCAGTGTAGAGACTTTTGTCCTTGCTGTGAAGGCTAGTAGGAGTGACGGTGTACTTCATGAACATTAAAGAGAGAGAAAGAAATGATTGTTATAGCCAGAAGACAGCCTATCTGATATTTATCAGTTGATAGTAACATCATGTTTTTGTTACGTTACACAGTCCTGACCTCTTGAGACTCTTCCAGTAGTTGAGCACCGTCTGCTTGGAGAGTTGGGTCTGGGTGAGTACATTAAAGTACTCTTGCACCTTCTCCACCTCCCGAACAAATGACAAACTCGGCTCATTGGGGTCCATGTAGTGCATGAACCGTGAGACATTTTCCACCTGTAATTATACATTACACATTAAAATTGTCTTATATCTGGCAATATGAGCACCCAAATGTCATGCTTGGTTTCTCCAGCTTGGCAAGGAATATGTGACGTATGAAAATGAGATTTTCTTCAGCAAGAAGTTACATGATCCAGCTGACTTCTGTGACGATTTTGACAGGTAGGCTATATTTTAAACTCAATTATTTTGGCTATTACCCCTCCCTCAGCTTCTTACAACTATAAACCTATAATTAATCTACTGTTGGTGTATACTAAACATTTTGTACAAATGAATGAGAGAAGAATAATGAAATACTTCACGCTTCCCAGAGTTTCCCACCAGAGGAAGTGGCATCCCTTGGTCACATGCTTTTTCAACAAATGCTTTGGAGGGTTTTTTTTGTTTTATAACATAGGTAACAGAGTTGACCAGAATGTAGGGACAGACACGAAATCTATTTATTTATTTATTAAATTACAAATAATACAGAAAATATAATATATGCAATTGTTTATATAACTTAAGTCTAATTTTCAAATATTTTTTGTTTACACTCTTGTTTCATGATAATTCAACTTGAATGTATGAATCAGGAGGCGGAGACTGTCAATAATAGGTCCAGTGGGAGTCATTTAGTTAATATTTCCCCATTACATTGTATTCCTAAATATACATAAAGCATTATTTTTAGTGATAGTGTAATATAATTTGTGTTATTCAAAATTGATTAAAAAAATATTGATTGGCCAAAGATACACTGACCCCGAATCCAGAGTTATCTCTTCCTGTAATTCGGCTACGTTTCAACTACCATATTCCGCTGTCGGCACGATCAGAGACGTGGGTGGGTCTTCGCATACCGCCAAAATAGCAAAGAGAGAGCGGACTACCGCCATTTCATGTCTTGCCAGCCATCTGAACCAAATAATGGAAGATAAAACGCTGAATCTGTGAGTATTGAGCTTTGTAGCTTACTAATGAGTATTGAATAAGCCTAATTGGTAACGTGTAACGTTAGGCCTATTACGGTCATAGTGTCGTTGGCTGTGATGTTCCGTTTTGATTTTTAGGATTATTGAGCTGACAGAATTTCATTTGCATTGGAAATATGAAGTAATAAAAATAGGATCCGGTCCGAAATGTAAAATGTAGGCCTATTTGCAGTCTTGATTAATCTACATATAACCTTAAGTTATGGTAAGCATATTGGATAATTTCAAGATTTGTCTTTTCTTTTTTTTTACTGAATCAGCGATCAGTAAAGCTTCCATGAACTTCGGTAATGTTAGTTTTTTAATTTGTCTGCATTATTACTAGAGCACATGCTATATCTAGCTGAAGTGTATGCTAACCAAACTACGACCGCTTTCGGCTCATAAAGAAATGGAGCATTGTTTGCGACTTGTTAAAGGGATAGTTCGCCTAAAAATGAAAATTCTGTCATCATTTACTCACCCTCAAGTTGTTTTAAACCTGTATGAGTTTCTTTTTTCTGCTGAACACAAAAGAAGATATTTTGAAAAATGTCTTTAACCAAACAGTTGATGGACCCCATTGACTTCCATAGTATTTTTTTTTCCTACTATGGAAGTCAATGGGGTCCATCAACTGTTTGGTTACCGACATTTTTCAAAATATCTTCTTTTGTGTTCAGCAGAAAAAAGAAACTCATACAGGTTTGAAACAACTTGAGGGTGAGTAAATAATGACAGAATTTTCATTTTTGGGCGAACTATCCCTTTAAGTTTTAAAAAGCTGCAGAAACGACGTCTCTCACTCTAGAAACCCTTTTTTTTAAGACCCTTCTTCTGAGGTAAATCCAAGGTAAACAGCACAGCACAAACAGTCTTCCAAACTCGATGAAAAGCAGAGGAGTAAGTTTACAGGTCTGCGTTTCTCCGTGTGGATCATTTGCATGTCAATCGCGTGCGTGTTCGTGGTCACATTAAAGTTGAGGATGCTGTAGTGGCCGTTCGTCAACAAAGTAACAAAAAAAAAAAAAAATCTTATGTCAAAGTTCAAATCAAACAAAATCAAAAGGCCACTGATGCACCGTGGGTTTTGGTGTACGCGGGTGGGAAAAACATCAGGTCCAAACAAGTATTTAAAATTCAACAAAACGTGGTTTATTTTTTAACTGAAGTCGAGCAAACACAGAACAAAGCAAATTTCATGTGCCTCTCCCGCTCTGGTAAAAAACCATATGCCTAACCTGGTGCATACTAGTTCCTGCCGTGCGCTTACCTAAATAACCCATAGTGCCCCCTAGCGTGCCTGAAACAAACAAAACAAAGAATAAACTAACAAAACACTAACAGAAATTTAATCATAATTAAATCAAAAAATGAATAAATTTATCATAATGAAATCTAAACACAGCACTAAATAGCTCCAACAGACGCGTTTGAGAAACTGTACATGCCGCATGCCGCAGAGTATTTTGCACTGATATTTAAAAAAACGAGCAGATCACGCCGGCGTGATTGCCGATCTCAGGGGGTTAAATCGTGGTAGTTGCTCTCTGATTGCAAGCTACTTTCCTTGGCAGATCCGTGACTTTACCCAGTAATGATACATTGGATGAGACTCGAGTAAGTACCAATTAACACCACAAATAAATTTCAGGGTTATTCCATGTGTAATCTGACATAATTCAGTGAAGTGATAGCAGCAACATCTCAGGTTTTTTGTTGGGTCTCAAAAGTAAGTGCTCACCCACTGGCAGGCCTCCAGTTTTCACTGATTCATTACACCAAAACTGTTGTGACATTCAATGCAATTCAGTTAAAGTGATTTAGGCATAGGTGAAGTATCACTTTAATTATGTCTACTAACTGAATACATAAGTTTGTAAAATGTAACTATTTCCTGACAGGCCAGATTTGGTGTCTGTACTACAGAGGCTGGAGAACGAGCTGGACGCTGGACCTGCACCTATGTCATATTTAATAAATGTAATGAGAGACACCGTTTTACCAAGTGCCTTAAGAGCATTCAGTTGCCTGAATTTTTCTACAGAAAAGAAGCTGAATGTAGTATTCATTGATGCTGAAAACACAGGAGAAGGAGCAGTGGAAGGGAGTTTTTCCGACTGCTTAATGTGGCGCTGAAAAACAGCCAATACTTTTGTGGTCCAGACGAATCAAAGAATTTGACTTTGGTGTCTCGTGGTAAAAAACAATGTTCACTGGCAAAAATCAAAAATATTTTTTTTGTTATTGGGTTTTGTAAATTTGTGAAATTGTTTTGTTTGTCTTTCTTTCAGCTGTGCTGGCAGGCGAGTACAGAATTATTGGGAAGATGCCGGCATTACACCATCATTTTTTTCAGAAAGACTGTATAGTCTCATTTCCCATTGTCCTAGTCTTCCTGTTGACATTGATGAAAAAAATGACTGGGAACTGTGGCAGATGCTTCAAAAGGTAAGAAAAAAAAAAAAAGAAAGTTAATCAAAGTTTGACATTGCCTTGAAAAAGCCGGACCAGGAAATGTGACGTAGTTTTAACAGCTTTAAGTTAGAAATGTATAAGTTTGAAACTTTTAAAAAAGGTTTTAAGGTTTGCTTTAGTATTTTTTTAAAAGCTAGAGTGTTTGATCGATTGAAAGATATATAGATAGATAGACTGGTCGTCATTTTTATGGAAAACCTTTAGAAAGGAGTTTGTCAGAACAAACTGGCAATGTTTGGGGAAGCTACTCTGAAACTGTAGTTTGATAAACTACTTGTAAATTAAAGTAAATAATCAAGTAAACTATTTGAAAAAGCTACACCGTTTTAAAAGCAACTGAGCTACTGTCAAGCTACTGAAAAATGTAGTTGGTATCATCAATACTTGTGGTTAACTACTCTCCAACACTGCAGTCTGACGGTCTAATCCGAGTTTGGTGAATTTAGCATTAAAAGCTCTAGGAGCAGATGCGTCTAGAAGTTTTAGCCAAAAATAATAAGCTAGGTGTCACGTTTTGATGTGTTGAGTTCTGTGATCTTGTTTTCCCCTGTCTTTGTGATTTTGGTTTAATCCTGTTAGTTTTTCCCTGTCTGTTTAATTAGAAATTTCCATCACCTGTGTCTTGTTAATTATCCTGTTAGCCCCAGTACATTTAAACCCTGTGTTTTCCCTCAGTGTTTGTTGGTCGTCGTCCATGTATGGTTGTGCGTACTGAATTCCTGGAGTTTTTCCTTTGTTCCTGTATGTTTCTGGAAGCTTAGTTTGTAAATAAATCAACTACATTGAAGTTTCTGTGTCCTCGTCTTCAGTATCCCGCAACAACCCTGACACTAGGGGTGTTGGAGACACCCCTAATGTTTAAATAAAATTTTCATGAAAGTAGATTGTTATAAGCCGCTCTGCTCGGAAACGCTGGAAGAAACACAACCTGCACATGTGTAAATAGTGAAAGCGTTGTGTTAATTATATTTCAAAAATGCAAAAAAATTGGTCTTATGATTAATAAATATGTATAGTATGCTCTGCTGCGAATTTTTTTTTTAACGTGCGAAAATTTCGGATGCGAATTTCGGACTCAGTGTGCAATGGCCTGTAGAAATCAACTCGTTTTCTCCCCCCAGGTCACAGAACCCTTCGGATCATAGCCCGGGTTCTCTTAACCCTTTTTCTGAATTTTATATTCACTCTTGTAATATTGGTCTATATTTTGAATTTTGCAACCTTAACAGTTCTCCCCGGACTCATATAAGCCCACCGTTGGGTTCCCCGGGTCATCTTACCCCCTTTTGAGTGGTGTAATTGAATTTAATTATTAATTGGTGGTGGAGCAGGGATCCAAGTAACCGAAGAGGTCGGTTGGCTTAGATCAGCAGTTGCATTTGGAACTGTGGGAAGATTAGATGGGAAATGTTTAGCTACTTGTGTACAAAACATTTGAGTTAATAACAGAGGTAGAAACATATTGTGGGAACAAACTAAACTTACCAACTGTATCACTGGAACCAGCAGGGATAAACTTATAAACTTGATATCCTTTTGGTCGATTGGAACTTCGGACGCGCCTGGGGACGGCCCCTGCCCGGTCGAGAGACCGCTATGGGCAGCTTGCTCCTCCCCGATTTGCGCGATGACGACAACGACTCATTCGAATGTCTGCCCTATCAACTTTCAATGGTACATTCGGCGCCTACCATGGTGACCACGGGTAACGGGGAATCAGGGTTCGATTCCGGAGAGGGAGCCTGAGAAACGGCTACCACATCCAAGGAAGGCAGCAGGCACGCAAATTACCCATTTCCGACACAGAGAGGTAGTGACGAAAAATAACAATACAGGTCTCTTTCAAGGCCCTGTAATTGGAATGAGCGTATCCTAATCCCATGGGCGAGGACCCATTTGAGGGCAATTCTGGTGCCAGCAGCCGCGGTAATTCCAGCTCCAATAGCGTATACTAAAGTTGCTGCAGTTAAAAAGCTCGCAGTTGGATCTCGGGAGCGGGCCGGTGGTCTGCCGCGAGGCGAGCCACCGCCTGTCCCGGACCCCTGCCTCACGGCGCCCCCCGGATGCCCTTAACTGGGTGTCCGGTCCTCGGGGCCCGAAGCGTTTACTTTGAAAAAATTAGAGTGTTCAAAGCAGGCCGCCCGTCGCCGCTGAATATCGCAGCTAGGAATACTGGAATAGGACTCCGGTTCTATTTTGTGTGTTTCTGGAACCCGGGGCCATGATTGAGAGGGACGGCCGGGGGCATTCGTATTGCACCACTAGAAGTGAAATTCTTGGACTGGCGCAAGACGGACGAGAGCGAAAGCATTTGCCAAGAATGTTTTCATTAATCAAGAACGAAAGTTGGAGGTTCGAAGATGGTCAGATACCGTTGTAGTTCTGACCGTAAACGATGCCGACCCGCGATCCGGCGGCGTTATTCCCATGATCCGCCACCGGATAGGTAATGGATTGAAAGGCTGAAACACAGGAGTTGATGGAAAAAGCTATAAGCAACCCCTGCTGGGGATCCCTGATTGATTGGAAACATTTGCACCAGGGAAGGCCCCCACCTGGTCGAAAAACCGCTATAGGTGGCTTGCTCTTCCCCGCCTTGTGCAAACTCTTAGATGAGGCCTACCCTCGGGTAGCTAGCCCGTTGGCCCCACCAGAATCACTGGCTTTACAGCAAGAGGAATATGAAGCCACCTCTGGTTGTATGGGAACCAAGGAGAGCACCCCTCCTCTGGTAATATAGCTGTTAGGGTAGCCTGGTGGATAGGATGACGATACGCCTGGGGAGGCCTTTGCTCGGTCGTCAGACCATTAGGGGCAAATTTGCTCCTCCCCGTTATGCATGTCATGCGGATAAGGTTCAGTGCTTTAACAATGTAGATTGTTTCAAACATGACATCTAATTCGGTCATGAATGAACAGCCAGTTGGTGGTTTGGGGTCGAACCCCACAGGTATTGGAAGATCCCCGCCCAACCCCCAGGCCTGGGTTGCTGGTGTATGCGAAGAGCCTTCAAGCTACATGTATGACGCCGCTGGCGTAAGATTACGAGAATGTTCCGTGGTTCTGACTCGCCTAGGACCGGGGCGGTCAGTCGTTGAGTATGGGACGGCCACGGACAATGATGCTATGGAGAGCGGTTCACGGGAATGCTTTGTGTTTGCGACTGGCTCGGGACCGGGTCAGTCGCCCGTTGAGAATGGGACGGACACAAGCAATGAGATTATGGATTTGACGGAAAGCTCAGTTGTGTCGGCTCTCCCCCAGGGGGGAGGGTTGGAGACGGCATGGCGAGCAGTACTGCTATGGATGAAACACACCTTGGAAGAACGGGCAATGTCCAAGACCCTCTGAGTGCAGTGCAAGCTGCCGCTTCCCAGGGGGGTGATCCCGCCCAGGTCAACCTCCCTACGAATATGATGCGGGAGGGAGATACTGGAGTGGTGGTTTTACTGCCGCTTCGGGACTTCACCTGTCTCCTGTGTGGCATGTCGGCAGGCGCTCTAGCGTGAGTGAGAAGGCACTTCTCTACCCAGCATGGAAAAGCGCTTGTTAGATACAGTTGTAGGTCATGTGGCAAAACATCAGATTCTGCACACCCCATACATAGCCTGCCATGTTCCCAAGTGTTACGCCCTTATTAGGGAGCAACAATGAAGGAGGAGAAAACGTTTACGGCGGTTACAATACTCTTTTATTTTCACATTCATAATTACAAAGACTGTCTCTCAAATTCTCGCAATACGCCGCAACGCTGATCAACATCTCGGTCCTGGCTAGGGATCGATGTGACAGAATGGAACGCTCAATGAGGACGCCAAACAGGACGCTTTTAATGACAGGCACACCTGTGCACCGGTGTACCCAATCCACCTGATTGCCTCAGCTCCGCAGCACACCTGTAGGAGGAGCAAAACACACCCAGACACGGCAAAGACGACAATACACAGTATACAGCCGTGACACTCCCCCCCTTAAGAAAAGGAAACTAATAAGTTTCCGCCAACAATAAGCATTCATAACCGCACCAACACATTATCTTAGTATAGGCCTATACATACACAATATGTATAGGAAAAGCGTTTCAGCTTTTCAATTCACAAATAGGCGGATAATATACAAATATATTCAATTCAAATGTCCTACCTTTTACCCTCCTTCAAAGACAACGTTTTTTCAAAATCATTCGCACGAATCCAAACACAAATTTAGTTCGACGAGCCCCCAATTGTTACGCCCTTATTAGGGCGCAACAATGAAGGAGGAGAAAACGTTTATGGCGGTTACAATACTCTTTTATTTTCACATTCATAATTACAAAGACTGTCTCTCAAATTCTCGCAATACGCCGCAACGCCGATCAACATCTCGGTCCTGGCCAGGGATCGATGTGACAGAATGGAACGCTCAATGAGGACGCCAAACATGACGCTTTTAATGACAGGCACACCTGTGCACCGGTGTACCCAATCCACCTGATTGCCTCAGCTCCGCAGCACACCTGTAGGAGAAGCAAAACAGACCCAGACACGGCAAAGACGACAATACACAGTATACAGCCATGACACCAAGTGCCGGGGACCGAAGGTTGCCGCACCGGCTGGTGCGGTAAGATGCGAAGCATGCGAGGCTACATTTAACACCAAGATGGGGTTGAGCATACATGAACTGCACGTCCACCCGGATATTCGAAACAGGAAAAGGTTACAGATGAGGAAAAGAGGAAGCTCCTCTTCTCAGAGGACGGATGGGGAGACAGGAGCTCAGACGGCCTCGGGGGCTATTAGGGATTCCTCGGCTGAGGATTGCCCTGCTAAGAGACTCAGATCCCATACGTGTACAGACAGCGATATCTTGCGGATGTCGGTCCCTCCCATTCAACCCAACTTGCCAGAGGACGGCCTCCTGATACTCCTCAGAGAGGTGGCCCGAAAAATGGTGAGCGAGGGGGAGGGCGATGACGCAGATTATTCCAACATACTTAAAGCCTGGCTGGATGGCTGCGATCAGTTACCCGAACTGGTTGATGCGGCGACGCAAAGAATACTCCAGGGGTACATCCCCGGAGGGGAGAGAGGCCCCACTAGAAGGATGCAAACCCGGTGTAGAAGGTCCAGGCCCAAGTACAGGAGGTGGCGCAACAAAAAAGCTCTTGCCCGCAAAAGCGCACATCACACCTGCCAGTACCGATACCACACTGATCCGGCCCGCCTCGCTGCGGAGATTCTAGATGAAAGGGTCAAAGGGCGCTGCCCAATTTCAGATACCATCATTTTCAACACCTTCCAGGCCAAATGGGGGGTTTCTCCCCCCTTTAGAGGACTGGGCCGGTTCAGGGCCGAAGGGAGTGCTGACAACACTCACCTCATGGGGCCACTCTCCCAGGGCGAGATCCAACTAAGCCTCCAACGGGCATCGAACGATTCTGCACCAGGGCCAGATGGGACTGGGAAACGGGACATTCTCAATTGGGACCCAGAGTGTAAGACTCTCACTAGACTGTTCAACATGTGGTGGTTTACAGGGATCGTACTGACACGCCTGAAGAAAAGTCGAACAGTGCTAATTCCGAAGTCATCTGACCCAGGAGCGGTGATGGAGATTGGCAACTGGCGGCCGATCACCATCGGGTCTATGATTCTCAGGCTCTTCACAAGGGTGATAACAAAGCGAATGGCAGAGGCATGCCCCATTCACCCTAGACAAAGGGGATTTCGTCCTACCCCCGGGGTGTGCGGAGAACATTGAGGTATTGCGGGGCCTCATCTGACACTGCAAAGAAGAGCGTAGCCCACTCGTGGTAGCATTCATCGACTTTGCACAGGCGTTCGATTCCGTCTCCCATGAGCATATCCTGTCGGCTCTTGGGCAGATTAACGTGGACCCCCATGTTGTGGGTTTGATCCAGCAGATCTACACGGACAGTTCTACAAGTGTCGAGGTCGGGAGTAAGCATACCCCTGATATAAAAGTGAGAGTGGGTGTTAAGCAAGGGGACCCGCTGTCCCCAGGGGCGTGGCCACAAGGGTGGCACGGGGTGGCAGCTGCCACCCTAAAAATGAGCTTTGCCACCCCATTTGCCACCCCAGATGACAGCTCAGATACTGATTTAATGTACAAACAGTTTTCGGAATTTGTTGATGGGTGGGCGTCGACTTACGTTCCCCCCATCGGCTTTTATTTAAAAAAAAAATCAGTCGATCAACTGCATCAGGAAAAGCACATCAAATATGATCTAGAAGGCAGATCAGAGTGAATCAATAGCAGAAAGCGTTGGTGCGGTAGCCTAACTGTGTCCGACTCGGAAGAAGAATGTGCTTGTCTTGTTCAGAGACGAGTATAGTTGTGAGAATCTCCACGCACACGAAAGCAGACTTTCCATTTGAATCGCACATTCTGACAGGTGTAATGGTATTGAAAACATTTTCATTCAAATTGCAGTGATTTCAGGAGACAGCCAAATCAGCACAATATATTGGAGATCTTCATTATATAAATGTTTTAATTAATATGGTAAAAGTTTTTATGTAACTTTTAAATGATTGACATTTTAGTTGTAACATCTCCGAGATTATCTTGACAACAGACTTGATTGCGGATTAATTACCAATTGATATTAAAATGTAAATGTATCAAAGCAAATATAGTAGCCTAAGCAAATATTAAAATGGCAGAGCTAAATATTTTTTGGGACAGTGTTCGTCGTATAGTGATGTCACTGGCTTATCTTCACCTCTTCCCCACTCCTTAACTTTTTCGCCAAAAATATCACATGTGGCAGGCCCGTGACCAAGTTTCAGCTAGAAGTTTAGTATGATTTCTCATTTTGATGCAAAGAAGCAGGCAAAGTCAGTCATGTGTCTATCTTGTTAATCTAAAAAAGTTACCTGAGTGGTGGCTATGTTACAATGAGTTATGTATATATTCAATCAATGCACTAACGTTAGCTCGTTACAATACTAAGGCTTGTCCGTGACACAAATGTTTTTTTTTTTTGAAGGGGCAAGTGAAAGAAATTGACTTCCCTGACGAACAAGTAGACTGATTAAAACTTCAGTGACAAAAAATAACTAGGAGAAACGCAAGAATGGTCATGATTTTATTACATTCAGCGTAAACAGCGATTAATAAACCTAATGGATAAATTATTTCTGGTAAATCTGAGGCCAGAGCTGAGAGAATTTAGTGGAGAAATCAAAACAAATGGGCAGCACCCACAAGAAACCCACAGAAGAAACAAATTCAATATGTTGAGTTTATTATTAATAACATATGATATACATTTAAGTAATAAAATGACTATGTTTTGCCGGATATTATCACGATTGCAAATATAACATTGATTAAAGTTAAATGTTCAAGTAGTTAATATTAAGTTAATTACATTTTAGACACATTATTGACTGTTTTTTGTTCTATTTTACCAATGAAAATAGTTCCAAATAAAGAAAAGCAGCGCTCAACAGTGTTTTACTAAATGATTCAGCGTTTTGAACGAATCGGTTGAATCAATGACTCAGTTATTAAGTAACGTGCTGCCACCTACTGGCAGATTAGTTTCATGTTTAAAAGTATCATTACATTTTTTCCAACATTTCTTATTTGTATATTCAAAATGTTTTTTAAAACATTAATCTCATAGCCTAACATTAATTATTGCAGTTGTAATTACGCAGTACAAATTATTTAATTTCATTGGTACAGCCCATAGTGTGTTATTATTAACACTGAATTTAATGATCAAATGTAAACATTTGACATGAAAGATGATGCATACATTTTATAAGGTTACAAAATTGGCCTTTTTCAAAACAATTAATGCCCTGGGATAAATGTGTTCATGCGACGAACAACCGTATAAGTCCAAAAAAACAAAAATTGAGATAACCATGGGACTTGAATGTATGTGTGCCACTTTGTATACAGAATCACTTTGGGGGGTGTTCGCGCGACCAAAACTCTGTATTTAAAAAATTTAAAATAGTCTCACGCGGAAAAACCGTTTATGTCCACTAACGAAAAATGGAGACGCCGTTTGCTTTCATGTCCGCTGCGGACATTAATAGGCAAAACCTCGGCAAAAAAAGGAGAGCGAACGTGAATGAATGGAAGGACAGAGCAAGGAAGTATTTGAGGAATGCTGGGAAACCCTATGTGAACCGGAGAGGAGAGCAAAAACAAGGAAAAGGTCCACCAAAAGAGGTGAGTGAAAACCCGTATACAAAGTATCTAACGTTAAGTTAGCGGTTACAGTCAGAGGGGCGTGTAGGCTCTGTCTACTACAGTTCATATAGCTCACTCTGTTTAAAGGATAATTTCATGAATGGGTCGAAATGAAAGCTGAGAAAATTAGGATTCAGGGGACGTTTTAAACATGTCTGTACTCCTTATAACCACGGAGAAATGAATCGAAACGCTTTAGGTGAGTCTCTAACACCAGCCCAGCTGCGTCATTCATAGATTGTGTTATACATAACGTTACTGCTGGCAGAATTGTATATACATAAACAAACATAATATGTAAATTCATCCCCAATCTTTAAGATGTTTAGAGTAGAATTTGATTGCTTTATGTCTTCACTGAAATTGGTAAAAAAAATAAAAAATAAAATAAAAAGTCATTGACGTGTTTAAAATATTTTGATATAATTTTTGGATCCCGTTACCATTTAATGCAACACGTTGTTTTGTAATATTGTATGCTATGTTATGTTTGTTACTTGTTATCTAATAAATAATAAAAATAAATTAAAAAAAGGTAATAATAAAAAAAATGCATTGATTGTGTAAGCTGATATTCTAGCAAGTAACCTTAATAGCTGCTAATAGCTCTAGTTTTTATAGCTAAAAAACAAACAAAAAAAAAACGCTTATGTGACTTTGTTTCTGTTAAGGGCAAGGTGTGCAAGGAGACGTGTCCCAGGCAATGTTCAAGCCTAACAGATGAAAGAAAACTCCAGCTCTTCACAGAGTTTTATGCTGTCTCTTATGAGAGGCAGCAGGCTATCATTCTCTCTGGTTTGGAGCAGGTAGGCTAACTTAAGCAATACATGACCATATCATGTCAACAGTATGCAATGCATTACAATGTAGGCCCATGAAATAACCAGTGAATTGAATACTACTGTATGCCTTCAATTCACTAAGACTGCACATGTGCTTGATCACTGTAAATGGTAAATTTTGTGAGGATGGATGAAGGATGACCAACATCAAGTAGGCCACCAAGTGCATTAAAGACCACAGTGCTTTGGTGCCCTAAAAGGCACACACATGGCTTATTCATTCTCCTAACCAAAGCCTACTCACATACTTAATGACCTTAACTTGACAGCATACGAAGGCTAGCCTGCTACGCTATGGTAAATGTATTTTTACTTCATGTCTTTTTACTTCTAGCACAAGGTAAGTCGCAGACGACCACGTGGGCCTGACACTGAGAATACTAAGAGGAAGTACACCTTCAAGTACAATGTGCAACAAGGAGGCCAAAGACTTGCTGTTTGTAAGCTTACATTTATGTCAGTCTTTCAACTGACCAACAGTCGCTTACAGGCAAGTTTTCTATAGCCTAGCGTTTTCCGTTTAACTTTTCATTACATGCATGATTTTAATTAGATACATTGTCCATAACATATTTATTTAAAGTTACATATCTTTGAAAAGGTTATTCAAGAAAAGTTAGGCAGTCAGTCTGAGGGAACAGAGCAGGTAGCTAAAGTCAGGTCTCCATTAGAGGACTTCAGAGGAAAACATAAGAACAGGTAAGTAAAAAAAAACAAAAAAAACTTCACCTCAGGAAAGATTAATGTGTATTTAAAATGGGTCATTTATGTAGTAGAAATGTGAAATTATTTTTTAATTTGGAGCCTTCTAGACTGAGAAAAGCCAGAAAATTAATTTTTGATTTATGGGAATGAAAGACAACAACTCCCAGAATGCACTGGGACACAGAGACGCACTGGTCTCGTAGGCTATCTCTCACGGAGGAGAACGCACATCAACTGATCACTTGGTTAGCGTCATGTAAACACTACATTCAGATTCACAAATCATAATAAATTCAGTTAGATTTAAACAAAAGATGTGCATGTAAACAATGACGATTTTTGCGTCATCGCTGGATTTTTTCCAGACAAAAAATACATAAATCTCTCGTCTCGGGGACATGAGGGAGGAAAGCACGGTAATTCGAAAATACTACAGGTTTTCTACTGATACAAAGCGTAATGCTAAATCCTGAAGTAACCCTTTAATGACTGTATGTGAAAAACAAAATCCTATAATTTAATGTCAAAGAAACAATGCAATTTTGCAAAACAGACCAGCATAGTTTATTATATTTCCCGTGTTCATGAGTTGTGTTGTTTATTTTTTAGGCCTCATAGCATTCATCCTGCAGTGAGAGAGGGGATAAGAGAGCATATCCTGAGCTTCCCACGCCAACCGAACCACTACTCACGGTTGAAGGGAGATGTGGAGAGGGAGTACCTGAGCCCTGATTTAAACCTGCTCCGCATGTTCCGCCTGTACAAGGAAAACAATCCAGCATCCACTGCAAAGTTCTGGCTCTATAGGGACATCTTCAAGCAGCAGAACCTCAGTTTTGGGCAGCCAAGAAGTGACACTTGTGCGAAATGTGACGCCCTGTTCTCAAAATTAACAGCTGCTACAACAGATGGAGAAAGGTTGAAGATCGCAGCCGAGAGTGAGCTTCACCACCGGAAAGCTGAAAAAGCGTACACCCAGTTGCAGGCTGACACAGAGTGGGCCAAAGCCAATGATGACTGCCATGTCATTTGTATCGACATGCAGGGGGTAGTGTTCATGCCAAACCTGACACACTCCAACGTGTACTATCAACGGCAGCTGGCCAACTACAACCTCTGTATCCAGGAGATGGGCACTGACGATCCTCCTACAATGTGCCTCTGGCATGAGGGCATCGCTCACAGAGGTTCCATCGAGGTGGCAAGCTGTCTTTTGAAGTGGGCAGAAACATCTTTCGCTCCCCTAGTCCAGGCAAAGGAACGGAAGCTCATCATCTATAGTGACCGATGCTGTGGGCAGAACAACAACTGGCGAGTCCTAAACCTCATGGCCCTGCTCATATCTAGAAGGTACTTCAGTCAGATAGAGCAGAAGTTCATGGTGTCTGGTCACTCCTTCCTTCCCTGTGACCGTTCATTTGCCACGCTGGACAAGAGGCGTAAGGTGTCCACACTCCACACCCCCAGCGATGTTGCCGAGATGATCCGTGGAGCCAGGCAGCAGCAGCCATTTAAAGTAACTGAGATGAAATGTGCGGACTTCAGGCAGCTCCCTGATGCAACATTAAAGCGTCCACCTGGCCTCCTAATCACATCCATGATGTGGTTGAAAGTGACAGGTAAAAAAACGAAGAACTAAACTAAAACTAAACTGGTTTTCTGAGATTAACAGTGTTGGGGATATGTGCGTGAAGGAAGAATCTTTATTGAATTTCTTGTTGAATCATGATTTCAGCTGCTGATCCATGGTGTGTCCACACAAAACGGAGCCACAGCCTTTACGAGGGATGGAAGACCTGGCTGATCACCAAACAGAGGAAGAATCAACCACCTCCAGCTCCCTTGTTCTCCACCACGTATGCTCGTGCTTACGAGGACCCTCTGCCCATCAAGAAGGAGAAGCACCGTGACCTTATGAAAATGCTAGCCTACATGCCAGCAGAGGCCCAAGCATTTTATGGGACATTAGAATGTGAAGAGTAGCCTGGTATGTGTAGGTCATGTGCAGGGTAAGGTGGGGTATATTGTGTATATTGTGTAAAAGTAATCATAAAAGTAGTTGTTGCTTATCTTGTATGCCTTATCTTATGTTGTATAATAGGAATTTATAGGTATTTATTTATTTAGTAAATGAATGAATGGGATGATTATTTATGAAATGTATTATAAAAGTTAAAGGAACAAAAAAAAGGAAGATGTACATGTAAACTAGCATGGAACTATAGCATGGAATGATGATGATGTATGTATTGTAAATATGTATTGTTTACTGTTATTACTGTTGTTTATTGTTTGTATGTATTGTTTATTGTATGTACGGTTTATTGTTTGTACTGATGTTTATTTTTTGTACTATAAGTAGGCCTATGTATTGTTCATTGTTCGTACCGTATTGTCTGTGTTTTTGTTCTGTGATTTACATGGCAAGAAATTGAAAGAAAGAAATGCTTAATATTTTCTTTAAGGTTCTGTTACTGTATTAAAACTAAGATAAAGCAATCAAATCTCCAGTGGCTTAAAATGATAGGATGAATTGGACTTATACTGTTATTCCACATTAACTGGACATATACTGTTCTTCCACATTCCAGAAATGTAAATTACTCTAATTTTTTATTTTTAAGATTGATACTAAAAAATCTTATCTCATTAGAATTGGGAAGCTTTTGTTGTCTATCTTCAAGTAAAAAAAAAAATATATATATAATATTCAGAGTCCAAATTAAAAAAAATGTATTATTCAAAATTTGCAAATATGGACTTATATGGTTCTTCGTCTCAAGCCCTCAAATATGCACAAGTATATAAAAGCTGATAGAACACTGATAGGATATTGCTTCAAAATAAATTATATTTACACCACAAAAAATAATTTTCCCCACACAGAAAAATAACTTTTTTACTCAGAGGGTTATGGGTTAGGGCTAACAGATAATGATTTAATGGCTACTGCCTTATATGTTTGACTATTTGTCTGGCTAGTGTAACTAGGTTCACATAATCAGTTACAGTTGTATATGCATCTTACAGACAATGCAAAATTTCTTTTGAGGCTCACTATTTCCTGAAATTTTTTCCAAAATGCATTGTTTTTATTTTTTGGTAATCAAAATATTCTGGATTCCTTGTCTTTTTATCAATATGAATAAATAAATAAATGCAGTTTTGTGTACAAATTAAGTAATCCATTTATATTATTTTAAAAGTAGTTGTTTTTCACCAGTAATCTACAGCAAGGCCATTTTTCCATGATTACTCCCATTACACACACATTCCCATGCTCACACATACAGACATACACACACACACACACACAAAATGCTGGAAACAGATAAGAAAATTACTATTCTTTAAAGACTTCTTATAAAACGTTAGTATCACAGCCTTCATCTTTCAGTTGAAATGGCTGATAGGTAAGAATTCATGCCCCGTGAAAAAAAAATCATCGTACGGCCACAGTGGCCTGTGTGCCCTGGCCCTGTCCAAGTTCCACCCAAGTAGTCTCTGAACTTCAATTAGTTTGTGGATTCGCGCAGGTGCAGTGTCATAATCACATCGATGATCTCACGCATCAAAACAGCAGTGCAAGATGCATGTAACGTCAGCACCAACAGAAGAACGACACTCTGTTGTCGACACTGGTGCATAGATATATACACTAGATTTCGCCTTGGCTACGGCATTCGTTCATGAACTGCCGTAGCCAAGGCGAAATCTATATGTGTATCTATGCACCAGTCTGCGCACACGTCACACAGCAGGAAGCGCGGGCGCCCTCAGATCACTTGGACGTCGCTGTGTTACAAGAGGTAAAAACAATATAAATACTGTTTGTTTTCTCACACAAACCGCTCGTTTCGTGTCTTAGGCCATCAATGTGTACTTACGATGGGGAATTGTTTAATTTGGCCTCTGTGGATGCTCTTTGAGACCGTGACCGTAGACTTGCATTATATGACTGACAGACAAGAACGGTTTGACCTAAAAATATCAAAATCTATTTGCTAGTAGATAAGTGCCCTTTTCAGAAAAGGGCCCTATGCAAGGTTCCAGAGGTAACGGCGTCGGAGCACTGAAGCGTTTTTTTTTTTAATAGTTCAAAAGTTACTATAAGATTTAATGTTATTACCTTGACAAACTATAACTTACATAATTTAAAAGATATAAGACTCACGTTTCAGTATTTGACCACTATTGTATTCTGAGAAATTTATATTGACAGTTATGTCTTAATTTGTGTCAGGAGTTATGAAATGCAAAAATGAGTCGATACCTTTAATATGAATTATGAGCGTCAGACGCTCCCATTCATAAAAAACTCCTGTGCTGTCGTCATGACAGCGATTCACAAAACAACGTCCCTCAGGGCTTTTAGCTCAAAAGTGTGCAGATTTGGAGAAATATTGATATATTCTCAGTTTACTTCAGATTTCTATTGACAGGAATTAATTTTATTGAATTTATAGCCAAATGTGTCGATGTAATCATTATGGCATGAGCACTGTATACTGATGTGCTGTGTTTTCAATTCATACCAGCAGCCTGAGGGCGCTATACTGAACATTATAGTCCATATTTGAAACACATGAAGAGCGTTCGACAATGCAGGAAATTATTAATTTATTGGCATTTGTGGTGTTTCTATTGTTGTGTGAGGGTGTATACCTTCTGGATGTAATGGCGCTCTCTCTCTCTCATTAAATTTTTTTTTTTTTTATTAAAAAAGTCAATCCATGTCTTATTCCAAATTAGGATGTTATGGTATCAATCTGAATGGGAAAACCATCGAATTGTACAATGGCCTTTGTGCCCTGTCATATGGCCTTGGTGCCCCTGAAAAAAAAAAAAAGGTGGAGGCCAAATGGCCTTGCCCCTAAAATTATATAATTCCCACCCTGATCATAAATTCATGAAATGTCCCCCATAAGCAGTATAACTTTTTTTTTTTTTTTACTTTTACATATACAATGGGAAGCCTAGTTGCCCCCCCTTTGCCACCCCAAATATAAAATCCTGGACACGCCCCTGGCTGTCCCCCCTGCTTTTCAACCTGGCCATGGACCCCCTTATCCATGGTCTCAAACGTTTCGGCAAAGGATACATCCTGGGCGATGGTCTCTCAGTAGTGTCTTGCATTTGCTGGTGGTTATAGGAGGTTCTTGCAGTGATATGGTGTACAATTTGGGACTCCTTGACTCATTCTGTCAGAGCACTGGACTCCTTAACCCTCTGGGGACCAAGGTGTTTTTGGAGCCCTTGAGATGTTCTGACATGCCTTGAAATTTGTGCTTTTTTCAGTTATTTATAAACATGTTAATGGCAAAGGTGTAAAATCACTCTATATAGCACAAACAGGGCTACCAAAATATGCGGGCAACGTGTATGTAGATGTTTGTATTTTTAAGAGAATAATGTTTATGCGTGGTTATTGGAAAAAATAAAAATGAAAGTGGCTGAATTAAGACCACAAAACACATATTAAATATGTGTCCACAAGACTTTTGTCTAATTGATGTTGTACCTTTGAGTACTGGCTTCAAAATTATGTGAAAATAGTCTTGCTTTATCGTTCACAAAAAAAAATACATTGATTTAAATGGTGTAAAACAGGTTTTGCTTGGAAAGCCAATATGCGAGGGGGGCGTGAAGGAGTAGTTTACACCTGGGTTGTCCCACCCACTCTGCATAATGACTCTGCATAATTAGCCATTCATTCAGGTGTGACACTGACTGAGCCACAATGCAAGGACAATGCCTATATAGAAGAATACTTATATTGACCATTTAAGATTTCGCTTACATCTATCTTGTAAATATGTTTAGCTATTTTATTAAAAATGTTACAATTACAACAATAATTACAATTTCAACAATATTTCAAGTGTACTCTTTCTTTGTAAAAAAAAAAAAAAGAAAGAAAAAAAAGATTATAGGCCTACATTTTATCATATGTATTCATTAGTTTGAATATAGCCAACATTGGAACATCTAACATCTTAGTCTATGACTTTATTTTTGACAAAAATAGTGTGACTAACGCCTGACTAACGTTGTTTTATTGAAATATCAGGGCATATAAATGTTAATTTACGTTGCTTATACAAATACATTTTATTTCATCTCAGTAGGCTATGGCAAAGCAGTTTATTCTTTCACACACAGACACGCGATTCATATTTAGGCTAAACACTCTTTACAAATATGTACCCTTCATTCATCTCACAGAAACGCGAGTCATATTATAGAAATGCGATTCATCTTTTTGCGGTTTACAGGCCTACACTAACGTTATAACGTTATTCCACACTTGAGAAAAGAAAACAGCCTACCTCACTCCTCAGCGCGATCTGCTGCTCATATCAGGAGATATTTCGCCTCATCAGCACTGTGGAAACTTTTCTCCATAAAGGCTATAATGTCTCACTCGCAACCATGCTCGCGACGCGCTTTGTTTACAGCTGATGTGGGGGCGTTTCACAGACTGAAATGGTTCTCAGAATTTGCATTTGAATAGCGCGCGCTCTCCGGGGAGTGGTCAAATTACTGTGAATCATCTCGTAATGAGGTCGACTGGAGTCGCTCTCTTTGTATACAGATTACAGAAACTAAGAATATTTGTTTTTTATATAAATGACTTCAATTAAAAGCTGCGATCTCAAGCTTTATGCCCGTGGGTCTGTTTGCCTGTTTGACTGAATTTTCGCGGAGTTATAGATCATTTTCGAACGCGTTTCAAACGGGAGTTTACTGACAGAGAGAAGGCAGAAATCGCATCATCTTATTTTTTCTTTATTTGTCAAAAAGCAAAACACTTTATTTTTATTGTGAGTATACAGAAAAAAAATAGAAACTGAACAGGATCGATTGATGTATTACACGAAAATGAAAGATCAAAATTAACAGAGCATTTAGTGTTTATTTTCATTGCTAAAAAAAAAAAACGAGCAAAACGCGCGGGCGCGTTTTTGGTCCCCAGAGGGTTAAACCCTCACAGAGGGTAGTCCTCCTCAATCAATATGCGTTACCCCGGTTATACTACCAGGCTGACCTAGGTGAGGTTACGGATGGTGTACTCCGAGCCGCAGATGGGAGGATCAGGGGGGCGGTCAAGAAGTGGTTGCATCTGCCGCCGCCCACCTGTGATGGGCTGATATATGCAAGAAACCGAGATGGCGGACTCGGGATCTGCAAGCTCGCTTGGCACATCCCATCGATCCAGGCAAGAAGAGGCCAACATTCCAGCGGTTGGTAACATCTCGAACGAAAGGGGAGACACCACCGGCCCGTTGACCCACACGTGCGTTCCTCCGTTTGATTGGAGACAGGATGAATTCCTTAAGTGGATGGGACTGCCAGTACAGGGCGTGGGGATCTCCGGCTTTAGGGGCTCAACGGTGAGCAACACGTGGTTGAGGAAGCCCGCATGGCTGTCTGAGAGGCAGTACATCGCGGCTCTTCAGCTGCGTGCTGGAGTATACCCTACTCGTGAATTTCAGTGTCGGGGAAGGAGCAAGTTTGGTGCAGCTTGCCGGCGGTGTCCGGATAGGTTGGAATCCTGTACGCACATACTTGGACAATGCCCGACCATGCAGGGGGCCAGGATTGCCAGGCACAATAAACTGTGCTGTCTCCTCGGGGCTGAGGCTGAGACTCTCGGGTGGGAGGCACACCAGGAATGGGAGTTCAGGACCCGTTCTGGGGTTGTGAGACGACTTGACTTGGTGCTGGTTCGAGGTGCACTCGCCTTGGTCATTGATGTAACGGTCCGCTTTGAGCTCGCTCCTGATACCCTCGCGGTTGCGGAGCGGCAAAAGGTAGACTATTACAGCCCCTATACGAATCAGATCGCTACGAAACTGGACGGGAGGAAGGTGTTGGTTTTCGGATTTCCCTTGGGCTCCCGAGGCCTGTGGCATGACGGCAATTACAAGCTGCTGGAAGCCATGGGCATGGGGAAAAGGAGGATGAAATCTTTCGCGAAGCTGATGAGTCGGAGGTGCCTCCTCTACTCGTTGGACATTCTGCGGAAATTCACCTCTGCTCGGAGGAAGGGAAAGGGAGGACAAGGTACCCTGCTGACCCGGGCTCGCCCTGATGTAAGCAGGCCGTTTCGGGTGGCGCAGTGACCAGATCCCGCGCGGTGATGGATGCTGTGTAGCCTGGACGGGTTTTGCTGCATGGTGGGTTTGGATCAGTGGGGCAGGGTGGGATCCTGTGAGGCGGGAATGAGGCCCGGGGGGCTGGTTAAGGGAGGTGCAGCTCCCTGGCTGGTCCCCGTGGCTGTCTGCCCAGTGTCGCAGGGTCCCTGGAGGCTTGAATCGCTCCCCGAGTCCTGAGCCTGTGATGGGACTACAGGATCGGCACAGCTTGACCTTGTTTCGGTTGCATGGCTATGGCCGGGACAACGGGTCTGGAACCATCTGGAGAGGAGGGGAGGCAGCCCGGTGGGGGAATGGGGAGGAGGCACCCATTGGACACCGCTGGGAGGCAGCCACTCCTCGGAGCATGAACGAGGGCGGACAATTACCATCAAGTCTGTGTTGTTTGGCCGGGAGCGGACAAGCCTGGAATGCCAAGGAGGGTGCCACCAGAAGTAGAGTTTGCTAGTAAAGTGTCTCTGGTAACCCAGGAGCGGATCAAGCGGTACCATCACCTGCGAATGGGGTGAAAGATAACATCTCACGCTTTGTGAAGGAGAACTCCGTAACATCAGCCAAGGGCTACACAAAACCGAAAGATGGGCAATCATTCTCGATTAGTCATTGACTTTTCAATTACATGAAGTGGATGGGGCCAATGACTTCCTGCATGACCGGACTCCTAGCGAATGGACATGTCTCTGACAGGAAGGCTATCCCCGCTGGGGAAAGTACATCTCGCTTAGGGAGCGAGGAATGATGGATATAAGCCCCAGTCTAATGGCACCCTCCTCGGCAGAGAAGCGAGGGGTGGGTGGGGGTTGGGCAGAGCCAAAAACAAATACTAATCTACTCTCTTTTCTGTTTCCTTGCAGGTGCAGAAAGGGATGGCGGTTGCACAGTTGCGGACAAGGCCGGTTGCCCGGATGGCAGGAGATGGGAGATAAGGGCAATCTCATAATGATTAGAAGAAGTGCTGCCCACTATGAATAGGCTGCATGGCACTAGTGACACCAATTCGCAGTACGAATACATTCATGCCTATACGGTGACATAAGTATATTACTACCAATGCTTAGAATTTGCATTACGTCAAGTACGCTGGTCGGTCGGCCTTTACAAGCGTGCTGGTAGTATGGGTGAACGGGCATCCTAAACAACTCGGAAAGTGTCACTAGCCAAATGCCTCGTCATCTAATTAGTGACGTGCATGAATGGATGAACGAGATTCCCACTGTCCCTACCTGCTATCTAGCGAAACCACAGCCAAGGGAACGGGCTTGGCAGAATCAGCGGGGAAAGACGACCCTGTTGAGCTTCACCCCTTCACCGGGCTCCTGGAGCACCTCAGAGAGCTTGACTCTGGTACCCATGGGTACACGAGACCGTACCGATGGGTCTCGGGGGGCCCTGAGCGATCCTGACCCCCCGATGTCACGCTGGGACCCTCACTCTGTCGCCCCGTGGGCCTTTTTACGCACTTTTCACGTTTTTACAATTTTGTCAAAATTTTGCACGTCAGTGTAGCGATGGGTACCAGGAGACCTCACTCTGGCCCCATTCGCGGCCCCCGAATGCTTCTTGCACCCTGATGTCACGCTGTGACCCTCACTCGATGTCCCCATGGGCTTTTTTACACACTTTTCACCTTTTTTCACAACTTTTGCACATTTTTGAAAAAACTCTGTGTCATTGTACCAGTGGGCGCCAGGAGACCTCACTCTGGCCCAGGCAACAACCCCTGAATGCTTCTTGCACCCTGATGTGACGCTGTGTCCCTCACTCGATGTCCCCATGGGCTTTTTTACACACTTTTCACCTTTTTTCACAACTTTTGCACATTTTTCATAACTTTGTGTACCAGTGGGTACCAGGAGACCTCACTCTGGCCCATGCAACAACCCATTAACCACCCCTGCACCCTGATGTCATGCTGTGTCCCTCACTCGATCACTCCATTCACTTTTTTTTACACACTTTTCACAACTTTTGCACATATTTCACACAACTTTAGTACCAGTGGGTACGCGTGGGAATCCCAAAAGAGTGACAGTTCCAAAAATCTCTCAAATAAAAACAATTTAAGTGCTAAGGTGCATACCTGACTGGCCATTCTTTTTATTCTTTCATTTATTTCAAAAGGGACGATGACATTATCTTGATTTTCAGCAGACTGATGCTGACTAAAGGGTAAAATCACTTGTAATCAAAAATGTTTTGCTGATGTGTTGCATAGTTTAAAGTATAAAACAATTTAATTGCTTTTCTTTTGACAGTTGTTCTCAATTGTTTACACACATTTTCTGAAAGCATGCCTCATACTCTCAGAACTCAACACACACACACACACACACACAACAACAATGTACACAGTGTACATCCCAACCAACACAGAGAGAGAGAGAGAGAGAGAGATTTGCCATTTGTGCAAATACTGTAAAGCAGAATAGAGAATAAGGGAGAGGAAACAGTCAATGACTGTAAAACATCAGATTGATCAATAGAAGGGAGACAGATGGCATCAAATACAGCATTTTACATTACAGTATGCCATGTGATACTGTAAACAGATTACCATGGTAGAGACTGCCACATTACTGTAACTCAAACTTCATCTGAAAAGGTCTACTACAGTATATTCAGTCAAATAGTAAAAATCATTAATTGTATTCATTGCCAGCAAACTCTGTTCTAGCACAGAACCTCATGGCTGTACTTCATCACACCTTTTGATAACACACTAGAAAGATACTATTACAAACATTATGGATTCAATTACATAAGTTAGGTAATGCACGTATGTTTTCTAATGTGGCAACTGTAGCCTGTATTATTGTAATTATTTCAGCAACAACGGTGATTTGAAACAAGTACTAAATTGAAAGAAGATCATACTGTTCTGTTTCTGTGATTAAACCAAATATTCTCATTACATATGACAATAATCTTGTGTTTGAAACAATGATTATGTGGACTGAAATGTGTATAACAGTAATGAAAAGCATGAGATCAGGTTTTAAAAGAATGACTAGCTGTGTTACAAGTGTGATCAGTTTGGATTTTTGTATTAAGAGTTTTGAAAAAATACACCCTTACTTGTGAAAATAGTGCCAAAGCGAATAAAAAAAAACCCTGTATTTGTGTTTGGATAAGCAACCAGAGCCTGCAAACATATACCTGTCCACCGGATGGCAATGTGGATCTAGAATCCTAAAAGACCATGGAGGGAGTGGGGGGATGTTTGTAATTAGCTTTTCCATTGTCTCATTGTTTCATTGTCATTGTCAGTGTGTGAGTTGGGGGAGGCCTGGCTTAAGCTGAAGCAGCAGCTAAAAACACATGTTGCACTCTGAGAGAATACACTGCATGCTGTTTGCACATTTTATTAACTTGCCACTGTTTTCAGTTTTATTATGTGCATAACAGACAATAAGGATTCAACAGACCACAGCATGTAACTCATTCACCAACCCCCTGAACCAATCCTGCTAGACTACAAGCACAGTTCCTGCTTTACACTTACTTTGCAGTTCTAAAACACACTTCGTTCAAAACACTACACACAATTCTCGTAGCAGTGGCCCAAACTATATTTCCCATAAATCACTGCCCGGACTCATAAGCGCTTGTAGGAGACAGCGGCACGGCCGCGCGCGCTTTCCACAAATTTTTAGACACAATGGGTCTCATTCATGAAACATTCGTAAATATACGAGTAAATATGTGAGTGATTTGCGCGTAAAGAGACATTCCCGAAAATTCTTCTCCTGATTCACAAATACTTCGTAAACGTCAGATTTGATAGTGAAATGTGTGTGTGGGTTAATGAATTCCAATCACTCGTAAATGGGACGCGCGTGCACGCTCATTCTCAATTACCATAAATCCCGCCAATTAAAACCGACTGACAGCTATATATGGGCATCATATTATGACACGAAACGAAGGATTTCAACATGTCTTCTCAAAAGCGAATGCTATTGTATTATTACATGTATAATTTTGAAAAAAAAAAAAAAAAAAAAAGCGAATGAAGAAGAGAAATTTCTCAGATGCAGAAATTGAAGTTTTATTATCAGAAGTTCATTCAAAACGCCACATTTTATTTTCAAGCGTACATAGTGGCGTATCAGGTCCTAAAAAAAAAGGATTTTTTTAGGTAATAGGCTACATGCTTTAGGTAAAAATGCTTGGCAGCATATTACAGATGCAGTTAATGGAGTTTCATCTTTTAATCGAACAGTCCCAGAAGTGAAAAGAAAATGGTTCGACATGAAGCTTGACTGCAACACTTGTAACTTGCGGACTTGTAAAAAAACAAAACAAAAAAAACAGCTTGAATATAAAAAAATAAAAAAACTTGTGGACTTGTGTTCCGTTTGCAGATGCTATTACTGGCTCTCGTAATACAAGTAAAAAGAAAAACCGTATGTAATTACTATATATAATACTTTTTCAAAATGCTGTGTAAATATGTACCCGATTACGTTGAATTAAAATGCAGTTTATTAATGAGCAAAACGTTCGGATGTTAAACGTACTATTTACGCGTGGCTGGGAGCAGGTGTAGATTTCTTTCGTACCAACTAACATTTGGGAAATACGAACATTTTAATGAATCCGAAAATTTACGCCAGAAACACTTTACACACGATTTACACAAAAATTCGTTCTGCTCGTGTTTCATGAATGAGACCCAATATGTGAACGGCCTCTTGCAGAGTTGGCCAATTACAATATTTTTGCCATCCTTGATGAAATACTTCCACACATCTGACGTGTGGTGTCTGTTGGTGACGTTCGCCATTTTTAATTCATTTATGGTTAATGGACGCTCGAGTAGTCGATTGTTTCCGACAGTGTTGATTAGTGGTTGAAGTAGTCGATCTATCGACTACTCGACTAGTCTATGCAAGCCCTAGTATATAGTTCTTTACTATGTTTGTTTTAGTGTGTATAGTTTACTATGTTTTTTAAATGTGTGTGTGTGTGTGTATATAGTTCTTTACTATGTTTTTTACTTGTGTGTATAGTTGTGTAAATGTATATAGTTCTTTTTATATATATATATATATATATATATATATATATATATATATATATATACACACACAATAAACCTACAGAATGGTAATTAACAAAATAAGTATCAATATGTTTGCCTAAACTATGCTGTATTACAAGTAAATCCTGCTATACACCACACACAATACACACACTGATGAACATACCATTAATTATGCAAAGTTATATAATTTGTGAGAATATTTACTTTGATTTAACATTTATTCTCTTTCAACCATATGCAAAGCATGCTGGGAATCTCGCGTTCAGGCGAGCGTCTTTCTGTGTGCTATTTCTGTTGGATTAGAAATATTAGAAAGAAAGGCGGCCGCCATTTTGAGCCCGCTGGTTTTCGGCAAATATCTCCGCGAAAAAAGCACCAAAAACCATGAACAATGTAGGGGAGAGCCGGGACAGTTGAAACACTTTTCAGATAAATGTCGTTTTCTAAGATAAGGTTACAGATAGATTTTTTTTTTTTGTGATTAACAACTCACATATGTGTTCTCTTAGTATCATGTGTTATTCGGTACAAATATAGAATGATTTAAGTAAAATATGACTTTGAACGGGAGTTGTGCTTTGTTTCAATCGTCCCACCTGTGCGGGACGGTTGAAACACAGGGGTGGGACGGATGAAACATGACAGTTTAAATGGCAACTATTCATCTAATACTTTTTTTGTGAACAACACCTGACAAGTAACTTATGTACATATTGTTACAAACATATTTTGTAATTTATTTTCATTTAAAGGTTCATATTAACCATTTTTGTTCTGTCGCCCAATAAACAATAGGCGATAAGCCTATGCACATTTTGTAATCTTTTTAACAGGCTATTTTGACGAAGACAGACAAATCAGTTTACAATTAATTTTCTTACATTTCTTCCTTGAGTCATATTGAGTGTTTGCTAGTTAAATAGCCTATTATTATGAAGAAAACGAGGTCAACCAGACGACGATAAATGAAATTTATTGAATATTGGACAATTGATGATTATTACAGAGATAGCATGTGTTGCGTAATTGAAAATTAATTTGCATTAAAAGAAACACAAGTCTATAAACAGTATATGAATCAATGAACAGTATAGGCTATGACCAGGTTTAACGGGCAGGACGTGCGGGCGGGACGGTTGACAGCGCATCCTGTCATTTAAACCTCTTTTGCTCTTAAAGTAAAAAACTCTGATATTGCCCACTTAAGGGTGTGTTGCAGTACTAATACACCTGCCGTATTATCATTACAAAGGCAAATGAAACAATAAATCCAACTTGTCTGTCAAAAAAAAGTACCGCACGAAAGAATTCACTCACCGCATCCAAAAACAGCTTTGCGGCTTTAACTCCAAAACAACACGACGTAAAGAAGAAATGTTTTTGCGGGTATGTTAGGCATTGCGTGCTGTACGTGCTGACGAAATTTGACGTACATGACGTGAGTGGTTTTCAAGAAAATCTCAGTGTTTCATCCGTCCCGCGTTTCAATCGTCCCGCCTCTCCCCTACCATTCTTTTCAGCTAGATTATACGTTTACAAAGAGCTAAGCAAACGACGGATACGTCGTGTTTCCGCTGAGATATTTCGCCAGGGGTTACAGTCGCGTCCAGGCCCAGCCATAGGCCCTCTTTCAGCGCCTAACACACGTGATTGTTTATGTTTAGGGAGAAGATGAGTGCCTTTTTTGTTTTAATTTTAATTAACATTAATAACTGAAAAACGCTGAAAAACGGTTGTCTTGCCCTGGCAACCAAAAACCCACTTCTTTGGTGACATTGACTTCCCTAAAGCCGAGCAGAGCGCTTTGATGGCGAACTGCTTTCGCTCTCTTGCCCTGGTCTACGGTTTGCGCGCGCGCCCGCGGTTCTTCCGGCAGAAGTGCCCTTAGGACCCGTATAAGGAAATTCCGTAACATCTGACGTCACACATGCCCATCCTCGAAAAAAACTTTCCGAAACTTGTGACAAACCGGAAGGAGCATTTTTGGAACTAATTTAATACTCCTTCAAACGTACAATTTAATTTTTGAAACTTTGTCCATGTTTAACATGGGAATCCAACTCTTTAACAGTGTAAAAAACTCAGTATGCATGAAACAGCATTTCACCCCCCCTTTAAACTATGCAACACATCAGCAAAACATTTTTTATTACAAGTGATTTTACCCTTTAGTCAGCATCAGTCTGCTGAAAATTAAGATAATGTCATCGTCCCTTTTAAAATAAATGAAAGAATAAAAAGAATGGAATTCTTATGATAATAAGATACTACCATATAATAATAATACCATACTGATAGACACTGGTACACAAAGTTATGAAAAATGTGCAAAAGTTGTGAAAAAAGGGGAAAAGTGTGTAAAAAAAAGCCCATGGGGACATCGAGTGAGGGTCACAGCGTGACATCAGGGTGTCAGAAGCATTCGGGGGCCGCGAATGGGGCCAGAGTGAGGTCTCCTGGTACCCATCGGTACGCTGACATGCAAAATTTTGAAAAAGTGAGAAAAAAATTTAAAAACGTGGAAAGTGCATAAAAAAGCCCACGGGGCGATAGAGTGAGGGTCGCAGCGTGACATCGGGGGGTCAGAATCGCTCAGGGCCCCCCGAGACCCATCGTTACAGGCTCGTGTACCCATGGGTACCAGAGTGAAGCTCTCTGAGGTGCTTTCATTACCTCTGACAGTCACCTCAGGCTTTGTGCTTCTTTGAAGACCCCGGGGGAGCCTCAGAGACATCTTCAGCATCTTGAAATGTTCTTTCCCTTGGAAATGTAGAATGAATAAACATATTCAATGTTGCCACATATTTCTGAAACTGTGAGCAGTGGAGAGACTGACCGAATCCCGAACTTATATTGGATCTAGTTCCAGATGGCTTTACGGAGCATGGAAGTCTCCACACCCTGGTGTATGGCCATTGTGTTGAGTTGCACTGCACATTCGTATAGAGGTTTTTGCCCTAGACAGAAAGAAAATAAAAACATACTGTAATCACCTTGACTGTGCTATACTAGAGTTTAGAAGTATTGGGAGAACAGACTCCTCCACTTGACATGGTCCCAGACCATAATGCAATATTAGTTGTGTGTGGCCATTGTGTTGTTCGTCAAATTGTGGGGATGGATTCCCAGATGATAGCAGTCCCTGGCGAAATAATCCCATTTATCGACATCAATGCCATTTCCTGCGACTGCTTTTGTTGAAGCAGTCGTGCACGTTGATGAGCAGGTGTAGTCAGGCCAAAACTGAAAGTAGAAGACCCTTGAAGTCGTCTTCAAGTCTTAAAATATGGGCACAACAACAAAACCCTCATTCATCAAATACATGTGGGTCTGGGTACTTGCCATCAACGCTTTCGTCAACTTGCTTCATCTGTTGTTCACATCGCTGTGTTCATCAGGCAGGGAGGAGAGTTGTCTGTTGTCCATCATACGGCCACACCCTGCCAACAATGTTACACCTGTACCTGGAACATACAGGGGAACTACAAATGGACACGACTGAATAAGTATGAAACTGACTCCCCGTTATGTGTCCGCCTAATAGCTTCAGCCAGGACCATAGAAATAATTAGGTTACCCTTTTAGCATTCTGAAATGTTCTTTGCCACGTACATGTGGAATGTACATCTCATCTTCAGAATAACTGGAGCATTGGACTCATTGGACTATGCTAGGAGGATGAGAGACTACAAGAATACTATTAAACACAAACAATACATCCTCTTATTGACAATATATCATTGAACTAAAAATATACATGGCTGAACAGATACGACACAGACAATAGGTACTGCCTCCTGGTTCAACTCTCTTCAGCCCCTGGATCACTGGCTTAACGTCACGGTGTTCATCAGGCAGCAGCCTTGTCCATTATACTTGCAGTGCACTTACCTGGTTTACCGTTGCCCTTGTAGTGTAAGCTGATCCTGCAGATCCGACATCCGGCGGAGCGTCAAAAGCGATGGTTAAATGCATTGTGCATAAGTTCGAAAGAGTGACATACAGATATGATGAAGTGAATGATCGTGTTAGCGCGTTACGGGCGTCGACATGTTTGTTTTTGTTGCAGTGCATTATGGTAAGTGAAGTTTTTTTGTCTACATGAACAATAGCGCGGTAGAAGCGAAGACGTCATATCCCAGAGTGCTTTGCAACAAAAACAAACATGGTGATACGAGGCCGCTATAACACAAATATCTCTGCGAAAACTCAACGGATTCGGCGAGCACCAAGCTTGTTGGAACCGTCTAGATGAACTGAAAAGAACGATATAAATTTCATGATTTTGAGTGGTGTTTTTCTCTGAGATCAGTGGACGCGCGGTGATGTCACGATTTCAGAAGAAAACCGCTCGTATCTTGGCAACACATTAACTGCCATTCTATCTAATATTTATAATCTATCTAGCCTATCTATAAACTACTTTAAACTTCAAGCTTTTAAAACTTATTTTCTTACAAAATTCAAATTTTGACAGTTGGAAAGGCCCATTAGCTGCCATTCGATGTACTATTTCTGTTAGTTCTCAGCATGCTTTGTATGGTTGAATTAAGAGAGAATAAATGTTAAAATGAAGTGTTTTTTTTAGAAATCGAGAAAAGGGAAGAACTTGATATTGTGCAATTGTGTTTAATGTTCAATTACATTGGAATTATTAGAACCATTTAAAGAAGGGGGAAGGGTTACCATTGTGGAGAGGAGTGGAGCATTTTTTTTTAAATATAAAATAAATAATATCAAAATTCTGGAGATACTTTTTTATTTATTTATCATTGCTTTAAACAACAGAATGATACAACATACCAGAGCCAGGGGAGAAAAACGCATATAATAAAATATATATATATATATAAAAAAAGGATTTTTTTTCTTTAAGGAATACAGAAAAAAATGGCTTTTTGTTATAAAAACTTACACTCATGGATGTGAAATTTGACTAATGATATTAATAGATTAATTACAAAAGCCTCCTTTATCACACAGTTATCAAACTTTGAATAACCAAAAATTACAATTTCAAAAAGGAAAACAAAATTAAAGAGTACCTTTTTCTTAATAAACGACGACAGCTCATACCACAACTTTTGCACATGACTACAGTACCAAAAAATACGAGGTATAGTTTCCAAGTGCAAGGAGCAAAAAGAGCAGCTTACATCAATGTCTTTCTTAAACTTACTAAGAAAATGCTTGACAGAGTAAAATTTGTGTCATATCTTGAAAGGAGATTTCTTTGACCTTGTTTGTTTATGAGGTAATAACCAAACACTTTCCCAATCAAGATCATTAACAAATTTAGCCCAATAGGCAATAGAGCAAGATTTGGTAACAACGTCCCTTAAAAATAGTGCGCTGATAGATTTATTGTTATTGGACTGCAAAAAACAATTTTTTTTTTACCACATACTGTGTCCATTTGGTTAATTACGGGTATATCAACTGATGACAGCACACCTCTACATAAGGAAATTATACCAGAATTGATTGCAGAAAATACAAGAGCAAATTCCTTGGTAGTCACAGGAAAATTAAAGTGCAAAAGAAACTCCTCATACGTCATAAGGAATCCTTTAGCGTTAAACAAATGACAAACTAAAACAATATTCTTTTCAAACCAGCTTTTAAAAAAAATACTTTTATGTTTATACAAAATACAACTGTTATTCCAGATTAAACAACACTGAGGAGAGAAGTTGTGCTTGTAGATCAGTTTCCAAGCCAATAAAGCTTGAGCATGAAAGGCAGAAAGTTTCACTGGCAATTTTTCTATTTTATAAATCACACATTAGTAAAAAAGAAAGGCCCCCAAGTCCATCAAAAAGAAAATTAGGAAAACAAATCCACAAAGAAGGTTTTTTCAAACAAAATTTTAACCAATTAATTTTAAAAGTATTATTTAAAGTAGAGAAATCTAGAAAATCAAGGACACCACTTTTAAGCGAATTTAGAACAAGAGATTTATGAATATAGTGCACTCGGTTCTTCCATAGAAAATATAATAAAATCTGATCAATAGTTTTGATAGTTTTATTGTATAGATGAAGCAACATAGATCAGTCTAGAAATTCCTTCAGCCTTTGACAGAAGGACTCTACCTCTGAGGGACAAGTCCCTTAATAACCAGAGATTAAATTAGCTTTTAATCTTTTCAAAAGCAGGATTGAAATTCAGAGAAACTCTAATCTTGCTCATTTTTCGAGACAACAACTCCCAAATAATTAACAGCTCCTTTAACAGGGATACCGTCTATAGGTACAAGGGAGGAGCTTTTCAAGGCTAATATTTCACATTTTTTAATATTAAGGCATAGACCTGAGGCATTTGAAAAGAGCTGAATACTTTTAATAGCCTGATGAACCTGGCTGGAGTTTTTTAAAATAAGGCTGTGTCGTCCGCTAGCTGACTAATTAAAATATTTCTGCCAGCAATATGAATCCCTTCTAGTTTACCATCCTTAATGAAATGACAGAAGGCCTGTGCTACAATAAGAAAAAGATATACAGAGACTGGACAGCCCTGTCGAATCCCTCTTTCTAGAAGAAATCTCTGGGTTGTGCCGTGTGCGAACTTTACGGAGCTATTTCCTCCTGCATACAAAGTTTCCATGGCATTACAAAAATAGGGCCCGAAACCAAAAGCAAATGACACCCTGCTTCATACTATATGTAAGCTCAGAGCAGTTTAAGCTCTCTATATACACTTTGAGGAGGAACGGGGAAATTATCTCCTTGTAAAATTCAGCCGTTATCCCGTCGTTACCAGGCGACTTGTTACATTTTATCTAGAAAATTGCTTCCTTAACCTCATCAACAGTAATTGGTGAATCCCAAAACTTTTTCATCCTGATTAATGGAATTAACATAACCAAGGTGCTTACAGAAAGTATCTAAATCAGCTACATTACATTTAGAACTATAGAGTTTTGAGTAAAATTTATAACAATATTGGGAAATTTTTTTAGGATTTTCTGAGACAGACCCCTCAATATTTAGTTGATAAATAGAGTTATATTTAGCCCTAGTTTTCTCAAGTTTGAAAAAGTAAGATGACATCTGTTCTCCAAGTTCTAGCCACCTTTGCCTTGACCTAATGACCTTCTGCTCTTAATTTATACAAGTCATTTAACTTAATTTGCAAGTCAACTAAATGTGCTCTTTGACTAACAAATTTTCAGGTAAAATCATAGTAATAGACAAAATTTCACTGACAACTTCCAATTCTTTAAGCCGTTTTGTATTAGCCAAATCGACACTGTGGACCATGATATATTGTTAGATAGACTTAGAAGTGTTGGATTGTCATACAATGTAGTCTCGTGGTTTAAAACATATTTAAAGGGAAGAACCCAATGTGTGCGGGTGCAAGGTATCAATTCAGACTCAAAGGAAGTGGTTAAGGGAGTTCCCCAAGGATCTGTACTGGGTACTTATATATATATATATATATACACGTATACGTATACACCAGGGTTCGAATTACAAAGTGGCTTTCGGGGGAGCCCTATTTTCCGATCCTCCCTGACTGACTAACGCTTTTGGTGCATGTTCGGGCATTTAAAATAATAGGTTTACAGTAAACAGTACAGAATGTACTTGGTTACTTACGTAACCTCGGTTCCCTTAGACTAGAGATAAGGGAACGAGTACTGCGTTGCCGTGCCGTTTCTCTCACGTCAGGTGTTTTCGCTTCAGTCGATTAGATCTGTCATATAACGAGTTTTCTCTGTATTTATACTCTTCTATTTGGCGCGCAGAGTCTGGCAGGGCGCCAAGCGCTCCTATTGGATCGCGCGCGCTTCTGCTTTCTCACCATTGGTTTGTGCAGTTGCCTCAGCACAGCCTATCAGCGCGCTCGCCTGAGCTGCTGCAATGCGTTTTAAAATAAAGGCTTCAATATTCTCGAGTTTTCCCTTGTATAGAATGTACAAGAAATGTACAGAAAATCAAAATCTATATGCGACACAAAAAATGGACAGTGTTTTAGAGCTCCCCCTAAATGTCTCAAAGTAGGCTTTCAGGGGAGCCCAGGTCCTTTTCAGGAGAGCCGAGCTCCCCTTAGCTCCCCCGTAATTCGAACCCTGGTATACACACACACACACACACTATAGCCTACTGTCTTGATGTTAATATTGAAAAAGCAAGGTTTCACTTTATGCAGACGACACTGTCATCTATTGCTCTGCTCTTACAAAACAAGAAGCTCTGAGAGATTTACAATCAGTATTTGATACTATGATACTATCCAATCAAGGTTTTTTATTTTAAAGCTGGTTTTAAATGTTGAGAAAACAAAATGCATGTGGTTCTCCAATTCTAGAAAATCTTAATAATTCAATTGTTCTGCCGACTTTACAAGGAAAACTGATTACATTAGTGTCAGAGTAGAAATACCTGGGCATCATAATTGATGACACATTTAAATTTAATTCACACATTAATTACTTGAAACAAAAATTATCTAATAAATCTGTCTTAAATAGTGTTCTTTTTGAAATTCGATACTACAGAGCGATCGTCGTGTCTGCACACTCAACAAGTGAAGTGAGAGAGTGAGCGCGCGCATTGCGCGTCCCCTTAAATAGACTGCCGTTGAAAAAAAGTTTTTTCCGAAAACCGACTAAACTAAGCTTTAAACAGTCAAAACAAAAATCCAAGTCGGCGAATTGTTAGTAAATAAGTGAAAGGACAGATGTATAAAAGGATTTTGTGAAAAAAAGTTTAAATGAAAGAGTTACACGATGTTTTAGTGTAATTAGGTCACTCTCTCCTCCGCACATGGTCGAGCAAGAGTGGAGAGACAATGAAACAACAAAGTCCACGAGGGAAAATGGCGATATAAAATCGAATTCTTGATACAATCGCATGGGAATGGTATGTACATGTAGCCAGGGTTGTGCCTAATCATGCTGATGTGAACATATTTTTGTATCTGTGTCGTGCATGTTGTTATTCATTTTTAAAGTACTCAACTCATGGCGACGACATCGGATGACGTCACGACCATCGTTCGTCGTGTGGTTTTCCTCTTCATGAGGGAGAATATTTATATTAGATCAAAATATCGAGTTTTAATGCCTCAAATCATGCTATACATATCCTTAACATCTCAATCAACTAATATTCGGGTAAGATGGATCATATTTTTAATTCTGGATGTTGTTTTTTATTTTTAATGTGTTCCTCAGAAGGAAAATAATTCATTTAAAATCAACCAAATGAATTTTCATGCCAAAAACGGCTTATGTGTGTAGTTAATCTTGGATTTAACTGATATTCAGATGGGATGAGTTAGGCTATATTTTTAACTTTGATGGGGACGATATCGTATGACGTCATAACCATCGTTCGTCGTGTAAAATGTTGTTGTTTTTCCCCCACAAAAATCCTTGTCCTTTTTAAAGGAAAATGAAGATAATATGAAAATGAAGATTGAAGAGCACTTATAGTTCTTTCATCTGTGAAGATACTACTTGAAAACAGTGTAGAAAATATTGCAAAACCGAAAGACATGTAGAAGGAGTATAAAATGTTATAAGAAAGAGAATCCTTGTAGTATTTATCAAATATTAGTGTCCAGATAATGAAAAAGGAGACTTTTTAAGCTTTTCAATTAAATCTTTTTATTATATGTTCAAAGAACACAAAATATATCAATTTATGAAATATTTATTCATTTATTTATTTATTCAAGAAACCCTCTTTTGGGTCAAAAACTTGTATCATTATAGCATTATTATATTTATATGTATGTGTATATTTACTAATACATTCCCTTCTCATGTCAGAAAAAAAATCAGGTTTTGTTCTGATAAATCTTTTTAATAAAAATAAATACATTCAATCTTTTTTAATCACATGAACTTCACTTTTTGAGTCATACTTATTTATATTTCTCCTCCTGTTTTTTTTTTTTTTAAGAAATTGTAGTCTGCCTTGACCCAGATTCCACTCCAAACTATATTTTTAGAAGGAGCTCATCCCCAAAATGGCTTAATTATCATAGAGATAAAAGAAAGTCAAGTTATATTGTTTCTTCACCATTTGGGTTGATCACATCCTGAGCAAAGGGTCATCATCAATTGTAGAATGGGAATGGGTGTAGGTAACAGAGAACTTTCTCAGACAATGGGGTGTCACAACTTCATTAACATACAGACCACAGCTGTTACAACAATAGCAACTTCATTTACATTAAGAGTGGTAAAACTGTAACAGGATAAAAGGTTTGAGATGTGGATGTTCTGGGTTCATTCTGACGCCGGTGAACCCAAGGTGTTTCGTGTACCTTGCCACTGCTATGCTGTAATAAACTTCATTTTTGAGATCTTCGACATCCACATCATTTTTTTCTTACATTATGCTTACAAACAACAACATTCCTTTGTCTTCAATCAGTGCTTAAACAATTTGCAAACAAACAACTATTTTGTTGCTGTATATAAAATGATTTATTGAATAATATTTTCCAACACACTGCTCTATTTTGCTGCTATGTAGTAAAATTTCTGTCATAAATGTTTATTACTAAATATTTAATTATATCAATAATTGAAGAATTAAAACGCTACTTCAGTTTGGGCCAGCTTTTTCCAGGCAAAACTAAATACAATCTTCAAACACATGTTCATTTGTTGTCATGAACAAAATGTTCAACTCAATATTAAATTCCACAGGGATCTTTGAATCCTTACAACCAGGGTGCGATTTGTGAAAAAAGTTTTTTATTTTTTTATTCAAATAAATCTCGAACCACAGCTTTGTGCTGCTGTTAAACTAAGGCCCCGTTTACACGATGGGAAAACGCAGATATTTCCCTGCGTTTTGGCCTGTCATTTACACGAAAACGCCGTTTTTATCCCTGAAAACGATTATTTCTAAAAACTCCTTATGCGCCAGAAAATGCTTATGTCATGTGAGCGCTTATGTCATGTTTATAGTTTGTTTGGCTACTGTTTGATCATGGATGCTGTTAAGGTGGTACTCATTTTTACTTTTGTGAAAAAAAAAATACTTTTGTGCAAACGCTTTTGGCCTGTTTGCATTTGCAAAACACAACTGCTGAACTATATCGAGGAGCAGAGGTGAAGGAGTACACGAAAATCAGCATTTTTACAGCAGCTTTTCCTTCCAAGACGCCGGTACATTGCCTCCCAACGTCTGTTGTTTTGAAAGGAACTGGAAGTCGCTCGTGCTATTTGTTGTTGTCGATTTTGAGGATTCTGATTGGCTTGCATGGCTTTATCCTTCTCCCTCCGCTCCCTCCCTCCGCTGCCCATAGGTTATGATGGCGCTCGAAGGTGAATTTATGCGGGTTGATGTAAACGACAACTTTTTTGAAAACGATGTTGTGTGCACGATGTTATTTTTGAAAACGGAAGGGGGGAAATATTCGTTTCTCTAAATACCCGGCTATGTGTAAATGTGGCTAAATAACATTTATACAATAATTATGAACTTGTATTTGTCAACAACATTCCTTTGTCTTCAATCATTGCTTATAAACAACTTGCATACAAACAACTATTTTGTTGCTGTATATAAAATGACAGGTATTTGTCAATGTTGTGATATTGTTTCATTTTAAGTTCATAATTATTTGATCTTTTTTTACAATTTAATTCAGGGCGATTTAGCCTATGACAGACAAACTTTTGTCGTTAGCCTAATATGAATACAAGTTTACAGTTTTGAATGATGTAGGGTATACTCTACTCTTATCTGTATGACCGAAAAACTACAGAGTAGCCTATTAAGTTATTTTAGCTGTTAAGAGTTTAATAAATCCAAATGAACGCGCCGCTGTGTTTGTCGAACACTAATTCAACATGCCAGAATAAAACCCGACTTAAAAACAAAAAAATGCATAGCGCCACTCGTCGTGGTGTGCCAAAACACTTAATTATAAACTTCAACATTTCATTCAAAACAATCTCAAAACGCTTTGTGACATTTTGAAAAGCCGTGTATGCATTACAGCCACTGGAACCATGAACGCAACAGAATACTGGTTCTGGTTTTATTGTTTATCGTTTAAACGTGCCTGTTGCATATCTTTATTTTATATATTTTATATGGCATATTGAATTAGCATTGATATATATATATATATATATATATATATATATATATATATATATATATATATATAAAGTTAAAAATATAACTCATCCCATCTGAATATCAGTTATATACAACATTGACTACACCTATATGAGCCGTTTTTGGCATGAAAATTTATTTGGTTGATTTATTTAATTAATTAATTTATTAATTATTTTCTTTCTGAGGAACACATTAAAAATTAAAAACAACATCCAGAATTAAACATATGATCCATCTTACCCGAATATTAGTTGATTGAGGTGTCAAGGATGTGTATAGCATGATTTGAGGCATTAAAACTCGATATTTTGATCTAAAATAAATATTTTCCATCATGAAGAGGAAAACCACATTCCACACGACGAACGATGGTCGTGACGTCATCCGATGTCGTCGCCATGAGTCGATTAATTTAAAAATGATGAATAACAACATGCACAACACAGATACAAAAATATGTTCACATCAGCATGAGGCACAACCCTGGCTACATGTACACACCATTCCCATGCGATTGTAACAAGAATTCGATTTTATATCGCCATTTTCCCTCGTGGACTGTGTTGTTTCATTGTCTCTCCACTCTTGCTCGACCATGTGCGGAGGAGAGAGTGACCTAATTACACTAAAACATCGTGTAATTCTTTAATTTGAACTTTTTTCACAAAAATCCTTTTATACATCTGTCCTTTCACGTATTTACTAACAATTCGCCGACTTGGATTTTTGTTTTGACTGTTTAAAGCTTAGTTTAGACGTTTTTCGGCGAAAAAATTTTTTTTTCAACGACAGTCTATTTAAGGGGGCGCGCAATGCGCGCGCTCACTCTCTCACACTTCACTTGTTGAATGTGCAGACACGACGATTGCTCTGTAGTATCGAATTTCAAAAAGAACACTATTTAAGACAGATTCATTAAAAATATATATTGTATATACATTATAAAATATCTTATTATATAAATATATAATAAATTTCCCTTTATTTATCCTTTTTGTTTACATTTATTTACAAGCCTGTCTGAAGAAGGTATTACATATACCGAAAAGTCCGATAGACTTGATCTCCATTTTATTTTGATTGTTTACATTTATTTCTCTGATTTATTTTATTTCTCTGATTTATGTTTGGGATTTCCCGAGATACTGTTAGGATGGATGTCTTTAGAGCAGTAGCGTAGCTAGAAAAGAGACTCTTATTAATATAATTTGTTAGTCTTTAAATTGAGAAATTCTAATCTAATTTCTGATTAGAAATATTACATGGTAAGGGTAAAACTTTAAGAGATCTGATCTCTGAACCCAGCAGGCGGACAGGCCTGCCAAATTGAATACACTGTGATGCTGATCAGTAGCTGAAAGAGTTGGCCTGAATTGTTGAGTCTGGACTTGAGGCAGAGGAAATCTACTTTGTAATTTATGGTATGTCTATAATTTAAAGCAATGCCCTTACATTTTTTTTGGTTGAGACCAGGATAAAACTCTGCCCAGGTGATTTATTTTTTTACCCTGGTCTGAACAAAGAGGGCAGGTTTGCTGCTGACTAAGGGTAAAATATAGCCTGGATTCAGGCCTTTCATTGGATTTTTGTTTTGCAATAAAATAAATATCACATTAAAGGGGAGTATGTATAAAATATTTTTATTTAAAAAAAAAAAAAATCAGTCGTCATCCTCTTGTTGTCTGCAAAGTACTGGAGATAAATAAAAATCAAATGAATAATTAACACCAGAATTGCAACTAGAGAGTTTGACATCCTACATTGAATATATCCATTACCTCAAAATCGTCATCATTTGCCCCTTGGCAGGGGGGATTGGGGCTGTTGGGTGGAGGAGGAGGAAGAAGAGGAGGAGGAGGAATATGACCTGGCTCCTCCTACGATCTCCTGCGACGAGGATGTGTGCTCACTGTCCTGCAAAATAACACAACACAACATCTGTCCAACTGCACATCATACGATAATCAAGTTTTAATGACAAATGTACTCACAGTGCGGCTTAAAATCACAGTGGGAAGACTTAAAAAAAAAAAAAAAACTTGGAAAAAATAAATGGAATGTGTATTTTTACCACAAGTTTTAATTTGTTATAAATCAAGTTAATAAAGATTAGGCCAAATGAAAAAGCATTTTCTATCAATATTATTTCTACTTACCAAACTCCCACTTCCACATGAAGTGTTCACCCCACTGTCGCTGGACACGTTTCCCATCTTCGTCTGAGGAAACCAAGTCGTTGTGAGCATTTCTTAAAAATAAAATCTTTATAAATAAATGAATAAATGCAGTTCTTTTTATTTTGCATTCATGCGACATTATATATAGAAAATTTTCCACCCTGGTGAACAATAAAGATTTATTCTATTCAAAATAAAAATGTTTTCTAACAATCTAAATCTTTACTGTCACTTTTTGAATCCATTTAACATTTACTTGCTTACAGGGCCGGCTCTGTAAGTCTGGGGGCCCTAATCAGGATAATTTTGGGGCCCTTCCTTGCAGTGAATAGCCTAATGGAGTATTGTCACCGCAAAGCAGCAACTCCAATCTAACCCTTACACGTTTCATCTCTACCTCTTTTAACTGCCCACAATTATTGTTTTATTAAAATTTTATTTTATTAATATTATACTAGTTACAGGTGTTGCTGGAGTCTCGATCTTTGAACTTCTTTTCCCTTTTCCACACTTTAAAAAGAGGAAGAAGTTGGACCAGTAAATTCTTTGCTTCCTTTTAAAGTGATTTAAACATATTATATTGATGTATCAAAGAGATAAACAATTCTACAAAAGATTCTAGTTTGAGTTGGTATTTATTTTTTTATATATTCCAACTACAAAAACACTACTTCAGCGAACAATCATTAGCCAAATGTGTATTTAAAATGTTTAGTTATAAAATATATACATAAATCTAATAAAAACTCTAGGTAACACTTTTTAACAATACATTTTACAGTAAAAAAAAATCATTTTACAGTGTCATTGTTACACGTTACATATGTAGTTCATACAAAAATAATTCTACAGTAAAAACTGCTTAAAATGTGGATTTCGTTAGAGTAGTGGCTCTACTATAATGGGCTTATGTCCACTTTAACGCACACTCCGAGGCTGCCGTGAAACAGCGCCGCGAATTGTGCAGAAAATGCAATAGGCGGCTCTTTGTGCATTGTGTAATGTCAAATTAAAAAATTCATAACAAAATAATTCTACAGTAAAAACTTCTTAAAATTTGGATTTAATTAGACTAGAGAATCAGCTCTACTATAATGGGTTTATGTCCACTTTAACGCACCCTCCGAGGCTGCCGTGAAATAGCAACGCGAATTGGGCTGAAGGCGCAATAAGCGGTTATTTGTGCATTGTATAATGTGCCAAGTTAAATTCATGCAAAAATAATTCTACATTAAAAACTGCTTAAAACTTGGATTTCGTTAGAGTAGTAGCTCTACTATAATGGGATTTTTTTCTTTCTTTTTTCTTTTTCCTTTTTTTTTTGCACCCGATGGATAGACTCGTTTCATTTTTGCGGTCAAATTTCCAAGTCCAGGGAAGACAACGATTTCTATACGGTTGGTTGACTGAGATTATTACTCGTGACAATAAAACAAAATATTTGGATATAAGAATGTGTATACAACATAACTAAATAACGATCTCATACATATTTTCTAATTTCACTAAACATTTCATTAAGTTTCTTGAACATTTTTTATTAAACATGGACCTTTATGTTCATTAAAAATACTTTTTAAGCTATTGTATGTTCCTTTTTTAAATGTAAGCAACTAATTTAGACGTGTAAACTGGGTGCCGGTGTGGTGAGAAGTTCGAGCTCGGCCAGATTCGGCTCGAAGTCGGATCCGGATGTGGAGCCGCGCGTGCTGTTACAAAAAAAGCAATGAACACCGCCAAGCGAAATGTGGTCTTGTGCACCCAACGCGCACGACTGCCCACACCGCAATGATGTCATTTTTGCTGCGCGCACCTTCGCGCTCGTGCAGAGGCGTTGAGAATAACTAGCTTTAAACCGCAGCGACACCGGCGAGTACCATCTGTAGTTAGGGGGCCCCCTAGTGGCCGCGGGGCCCTAAGCAGCCGCTTAGTTCGCTTATAGGGAGAGCCGGCTCTGCTTGCTTAGTATTAATTTATTCCAAAAAAGAAATAAAACAATGACTCACCCCAAACTTCTGAATGATAGTGCTGATAAACTTTGACCCTCTGGCTGACTTTCAGGTGTGGTGAGTTCTGATTGGCTAGTTTGATTACCAACTCAAGGGTCAGATTACACAGTGAATCAGTAGCACATTCGGAGCAGTTCTTCCTCTAAAGATGAACTGAACTGAAAGAATCAACATTGATAACGTGTTTATGACAATTAAAAGTAAATGACACTAAAAAAATAAGAATTGTGTTTTTGTCAAACAGCGACCCCTAGAGTTGTTGTGGAATACTTGCACTGTCGTATTGTTCAGAGTAGCATAAGCCCGATAAGCGAGGGTATAAAGGAAAAGTGTTTTTTTTTTTTTGGTCAAGTGCTCACGGAAGAGATGGGTTTTCAGCTGGGGCGGGGGGTAGAGAGTTGTAGACTGAAAGAAAATGAAAAATAAGCAGAGAATCGAAGATAGGCTTACCTTGAGTCAACTGGAAAACTGGATAACAGCAGAACAGGTGTATTTAGAAAAACACTTGCGCGCTCTCGCCGCGTGCACTAACTGACCACTTGTCCTGTTTGTAATAGTTTGTAAATTGTGCTCGTTTTTGTAAATTTGTAAATTGTGCTCGTTTACACTATTTACAACCTCTAGGCTTATTTATGTCCTGATAATTGTGTGAGATATTGACAACTGTTCTCATGATAATCGCAGGAATCAACGTCAACAGCGTCGTTTACAAATAAGAGATTTACTTACTAGTCCATCAACAAGGTCAGGTCAGCATCGCTGTGGAATCCAGTGCTGCTTTTTAGCTCGCGCCAACGAGTGAAAGCCTGACCGAGTGGGACTATGGGACTCTTGTCCGGTTCCTCACGCGGTCAGATTCTCTCTTCCTTTTCCTACACTCTTCCGACTGCACTTTCTTTGTTTTTTTCCATCGTCGAGTCTTCCAAGAATCACTTCTGAAATGTTCGCAAGTGTCTTCATGCTGTTGTTGATGTGTGTGACGTCGTTGCCGTAAAGCAAGTCGTGTTCTCGCGAGATTTGGCGGGGGCGCCCCTCTCAAACTTGCATTGCTGGTTTTTCCAGCGGCGTCCCCCCCCAAGCTTTACTACCAGGATTATTTGCCCTACTATGAATTTGTTTACCACCGAAATGACTTTGAAGCTGTTATATTAAGGTACAATTCTTGCATAGTGTGCCTTTAAAAGCAACACAAAAATAGCGTTTGTTAGTGTAAGAACGCTGGCAATTCTGATGACGTCACTGGAATGGTAGGATCTGCGAAGGTATATAGGCAGCTGCAGCTGCAGGTCCTTTACACACAAAAATTAGTCATTTTAGTTACGCGTTTGAGCCTGTGAGGGACAGGCCAGTAGTACCTGACTACCACCACAAGGAGGACGATCGGTTTCAGGCTCCACCTACAGTACAGGATCGTTTGGGGGGAAGTGACTGGTGTGGGCGCGGGCGCTGCCGGAGCATGGACACTGCAGCGGGATCGATCTGTTGCAGAGAGGTCAACCTGGAACATTTATTTTTGAAATGTGATATGGAATAAGACCAATCGCATATATGGATATAGTTCAAATTTGTGATCCTTGCTCCCCGCTCCTCCTTTTCCACTCTGCGTGCGTGTTTAGAGCATGTTATGTTATAGAGGCGAATCATGACTACTTCAGAAAACCCAGCACAATAGGAACTACCAGGCAGTGACATAAGTGTACGCTGAAATAGTCTTTCACCTCAGAAAAACAGACTTTCTTGTCCTGTCAGCCGTTATCCTCGTAGCGCACACTCTTCAATTGCACGCGCAAATGCGTATTTTTTACAGGTCATTTTAAACTTTGGGCTTTAGCAAATGAGAATGTAACAATAAATGTTGCATCTATCTATCTATGATTCTGGTTTCCATCCCTAATCCTTATCCTAAACCTACCCGTTCGAGCCCTGGGCCGATTTACCCCGGGTGGACATAACCCCGGGCCACACTAGCCCTCCTTTTAAAAGTACGGGTCATTATAATTAATTAATTTTATATTATAAAATCAATATGAGATTGTGGGGTGTTGCTTAATTATACTAACGTGGAATGAGACTCAAAATGAGATTTAAAATAAGATTCAAAATGAGATTCTATCCATCTATCTATCTATCTATTTATCTATCTATATCATTATCATGAGTTCAAAAATAAATATTGTTTACTAATAACCTTTGATAAAAAAACATGTGACTGCAAATTAAAAAGTCCATCAATTAAATCTACATAATTACAGTTTTTCTCGATTGCTTAAACACATTTCTTGAAACTATGCCTCGTATTCTCAAAACTAAACACAAATCCATAACGTCTCACCCAATTCCCCAAACATCCTATTTTCAGGTCAAAATGAAGCTCTACACTCAAAACCATTCACTCTTGCTGAAAATACATGGAAGTGTATTGGAATGGTAAAGAGTGTTGGTCGTGACAGGAGGGCCTCCACTCAAGGACACAATATGATGAATACGTCTAAGAATGTTTCACGTACCTATGGTTGAAATACCATCATTTGCCTAGAAAGATTACATTCTGGTAGTCAAGACTATAAAGGAGAAAGGATGCCTTCACTGTCACACTCTGTGTCACTCTGTGTGACTGTACGACTGCTGGCCTTTTCTTGCAAGAAAATACACCTCATCAAAGACTATTGGAAATGTTTTTTATTCAGTGATAGAATTTTGTTTGCCACCACACCTCCATGAAGGTTCTCGAGGCGACGGTAAAGCGACTCAAATTAGGCCTTACTCTTAGCCCAGCCTCCCTCATAGTCATACCATTGATAAAGACATGGGCAACTAGAGTGGCTTGAATTTCATCTGAGACTGCTTTGTCTTCTTGCCTTTCCATTTTTGTTTTGCAGTGACAGTTCAACAAATTTGACTCATGTGTCAAAACAGGGAATAGTGTTTATAGTTTAGTGAAATGGGTGTGCTTTTTGATAAATGGCATTGTGGTTTTGAAATTTTAGTTCAAAAGCCTGGTTATAGTGTTTAAGCAATCGAGAAAAACTGTAATATGCTGATTTATCATCGGTAATGCTGCTTAATATTTTTCATAAACTGTGCTACTTTGTCAAGGATTCTTTGGTGAATACAAATTTAAAAAGAAACAACATTTATTTAAAATAGAAATCTTTTGTAACAGTACACACTAGTGTTGTCACAGTTGTGTTCAGTTTGCTTTAGTTTTCATGCACAGTCAGTTTGTTATCAGTCACACGTCTTCCTTTGTTCAGTTTTCCTGCCACTCCATGGACACCCTCATTATGAGCTCATTTGGTTCAGCTGTGTTCTATTAATCATCTTGTTTGAGTTCCTATTTAAATTGTACCCTCACGTTCATTCTCTGTCTGGACCCCCCAGGGAAGTGTGATTAGTCCTTTGCTCTTCTCCATCATGATAAATGATGTATTTTCAGAGGTGGGGCTTGGGATTGGAAGATCTTTGTTTGCTGATGACGGGGCTATGTGGAAAAGGGGGAGGAGCAATTGATCTAGTAGGGCGGTGGTCAATGAGATGGGGTTTTAGATTTTCAAAAGAAAAATCACAGGTTGTTTTCTTCACAAGGAAAAAGTTGGGGGAAGAGATCAATCTTAATCTATATGGACATGTACTGGAGAAGGTTGAATCCTTTAGATTTTTGGGAATGGTGTTTGATGCTAGGTTGACATGGGCTGGCCATATTGAGAAAATCTTAGTTAAATGTAAAAAAGTATTAAATGTGATGAGATGTTTGGCAGGAGTGGACTGGGGTGCGAGTAGGGAAGCACTGAAGGGGATATATGATGCATTGATTAAATCAGTAATAGATTATGGTTGCATAGCATACAGAGATGCAGCTAAAACTACATTGGCCAAGTTGGATGTGGTACAAGCACAAGCATTAAGAATATGTTCTGGGGCGTTTCATACGTCACCAGCAGTGGCAATACAGGTGGAAATGGGTGAGATGCCTCTGCAATTAAGAAGAGAACAGTTGACAGCCAACTATTGGGCAAACCTGCAAGGACAGGATAGATCTCACCCCACAAGAGAAGTTATACAGGTATGCTGGGAGCACGAAAGGGTTAAAAGTCAGAGTTTTGGATGGGTAGGTGATGCTATTGGGAAAGAGATGGGACTAGAGGGAAAGGAATTTAGCCCAACAGTTCCTCTACCAGTCAGACCACCATGGCTTCTTTGGCAGACGTGTGTGGATCTAGAGATTTTAAATAGCCACACAAGGAATCGAGAGGGGTTGGATGTTTGCCAGGCATTTTGTGATAGGATGAATATTAAGTATAGTAAATATTTGGTCATATTCACTGATGGGTCTAAAGATCCTGAATCTGGAAAAGTTGGATCTGCTTTCAGTGTACCAAAAATGGGGGTAGAGATGCAAAGTAGACTTTCTGATAATTTATCAGTATTCACCGTTGAGTTGGTGGCTGTTTGGTTGGCATTAAAGTGGATAGAAGAAATGAAACCTGCAAAAGTTGTCATATGCTCAGACTCTAGTGCAGTTCTGAAGAGTTTGCAATCATTTAGATCAAAAGCAAGACAGGACATAATATATGAAATACTAGAACTTCATTCACGGATTTGTCAGATGGGGGTAAGGGTAAAATTTACATGGGTTCCAGCACATGTGGGGGTGAAGGGAAATGAAACCGTAGATAGGTTGGCAAGACAAGCCAGTAAACGGGAAGATGTGGACATAGCAATTACAATAAGGCAGAAGCCAAAGCACAAATCTGGTCAGAAATTAATAAAAAATGGCAGATATATTGGGATGCAGAGGAGAAAGGGAGACATTTATATAACATTCAACAAAAAGTTGGGACAGAGAGGGTTACGGGAAGGAATCGAATGGAAGAAATTATCTTCACTAGGGTAAGAATAGGACACTGTGGGTTGAATAAGTATTTACATATTATGGGTAAGGTCATATCAGATAGGTGTGAATTTTGTGATAATATTGAATCTGTGGAACATGTGATTTTTGAGTGTCAGAAATATGAGAAGGAAAGAACAAAGATGAGAGAGGGCATAAGAAGGTTAGGAGGACAAGGAAATTCACTTGAAGAGTTGCTGGGGAAACCATTAAATGATACGAGTACACTGTTATTTCGATATTTAAAGGAAACAAGATTGGCAGAAAGGATATAATTATTATCGTTGGAAGTTATTTCTTACAATGTTTTTTTTTTTTTTTTTTTAGTTAGTTAATTAGATATCTCCGGTCCACACTCCAGTACAGTAGGTGGCGGAAATGCACCATTAATGTTGGATGCCAACCGCCGTTAAACATCAAAGAAGAAGAAGAAGAAGAATTCTCTGTCTGGTCTTGCTTAAGGTGTATTGCCACATTCTGTTTACATGAGTGTTATTGAATCAAAATCGTGTTGAAACTTTATTCTTCAGTCCTTGTCTGTCTGCCTACAACAACCGTTCAAAAGTGTGGGGTCAGTTTTTTCCCCTTTTTGAAATAAATTAATGTCTATTCAGCAAGGATGTGTTAACTTTATTTTTTTTAATCTTTTTTAAAGTGATAGTGAAGATTTCTATTGATAAAAAAGATGAAATTTAACTCTTTAATCATCAATGAATCCTGAAAGAAAAAAATAAATATATTAACCAGCACAACGGTTAACGACTTAAATACTAACCGAGTGTAAACATCAACATATACATATTACAATGATTTCATATCTTAAAATGTCAAAATAGAAACCCATTCTTTTAAAGTGTAATACTATTTCACAACATTAGTGTTTTTTTGTTGTTTTTGTTTTTTTCCAAAAACAAACAAACGGTAGTGTATATCAAACAGTGTAGTCCCAAGTAGTATTGCATTAGTGCACCTAGATGTATACATGATTTTAGTATACTTGCTACAGCAGTCTACTTAAAACCTACTTGAACATTACTCAAGTACACTACATAAAATGGCTTGAAATGCACTTAATGTTTTTGTAAAAAGAGTAAATCCTGAAGCCCACCTCGCCGACTCTTGAGTATTACACACACCGGCGGCGCCAGGGGGGGTCTTGGGGGGTCTCAAGACCCTCCCAAAAAACGCCTTGCCCCCCCATTTGACCCCCCACCCCCTTCCTGATTAAAAAAAATATATATAGGCCTACCCGGGATAAAGACTTAAAAATGTTTCTCTTCAAACTATGCAGAACAATAATAATTAATAATATAAACATAAGAATCACTGCGACGCCCCATGAACGTCATTGCGTCATTGCACCATTGAAAGGTGGTGAGTATGAGAATTATGGAAGCTTGTTTCCGCCACAGAATAAAACATTTTAAAAGATAATTGCGACTTTTTATCTCACAATTGCGTCTTAAAGTCAGAATTCTGTTTTTTTTTTCTCGCAATTGCGACTTTATATCACGCAATTCTGACTTTATAACACATAATTGCGAGTTTATATCTCGCAATTCTGACATCTTTTCTCAGAATTGTGAGATATAAACTCACAATTGTGAGATATAAAGTCCAATTATAAGAAAAAAAAAACAGACTTTTTTTTTCTTTTTTACCTCAGTATAGGCTAAATATCTCACAATTCTGACTTTATAACACGCAATTGCGACTTTATATCATGCAATTCTGACTTTATATCTCCCAATTGCGACTTTATTTCTCAGAATTACGACTTTATAACTCACAATTGACTTTATATTTCTCAATTCTTAGAAAAAAAGTCACAATTCTGACTTGATATATCGCAATTGTGAGAGAAGTCGCAATTATTATTATTTATTTATTGTTCAGTGGCGGAAGCAAGCTTCCATAGAGAATAGATAGGCCTGCTATTTTGTAAATATGTTTTCTGTCATGGGTGTGGCTATGGCAATTAAAGTTCGAGCAATTGATTAATTTATTAAAAACAAAGTAGTTTATATGCTCTGTTGTTTTTGTTGTTTATAGCAGTAATATGCAGTTATTAGCCATGTCGACTGTATTTTTGTTGGTTTTCATGAGACCCCCTCTTGAAATGACCAGGACCCCCCATTGCCCCCCAATCAAAATTGTCTGGAGCCGCCACTGATTACACAGTGCAACACGATAGACCCCACACACAACAAGGCTAGCAGTTGTACAAAGACAAAGCATTGGGTGGGGGAACTAGGATCCTGTTGCTCACTCAGTCTTCCTAAGTATAGTGCTGAATATTTCCCCCACAAGGCGGTGGCATATTTCCCTCCGCCACAAATGCATTTATACATGTATATACATTTATAAATGACTTTGTGAAGCATAAACAAAAAAGCAAAAGTAAAAACGAACAAATTTATTTATTATTTTATTTATTAACAGATTTTATTATCACATTTGTATGGATTCTCTCCAGTGTGGATCCTGTGTGGCACCACAGATGAAAACTTTAACAAGTAAAGAATAAAATTATGAAATTAAAAAAAAAAAAAAATTAAAAAAATATTTTTGCAAACCACAATTTTTAAAAAAAAAAAAATACTTTGGTGCAAATGTAAGTACTTGTCAGTCAGACCATTGGACCTGGCCTATTCATCCAGCCATTCCAGGTTCAGGCCCTCTCCCCGGAAAGAATGTCTCTTTACACCATAGTCAAACTTAAGCTGGGTGCCTACACTGATGTCCTTTAGTGCTTTGAACAAGATGACTTCCTTGTCCTCCCCATTCATCTGCATCCTGCTATGAAACGGCTTCAGGTTGGGCAGCTTACACGAATGATTAATTCTTCTGCCAAAAGTGTTAGCATGAGGGTGGCACTGGGAAGGTCTGGGCATCGATGCACAGGTCTCTCTGTCCAGCTTTAAAGAAGCGTAACCTGGCTCGTCCTGCTGGCTCTGCACAATGGCCCTCCCTTCTGCAGCTGTGATGACCTTGCCATGGTAATCACAATGTCGTCTTTGCAAAATCGTCAGGTTGCGACAACTCCTATAATAAAGAGAACATTACATTTGAGTTAATGAATAAACATTACATGTAGTTCATGGCTGCTAAAATGTACATTTGTTTCTTCTGCCCTTACAAGATAAATGAAAGGTTTTCTTGCCTAGACCTTGCTCTGCACCAAAGTCTTTGATGGCCAGCCCCGTCCAGGTCTGCTCGGACACACACTGAATCACAAACTTGTTATCTTTAACCGTTTTCTTTGGGGCTGATCTCCACAGCCGTACAATGTCCTCCGGCCTTGGGCAGTTCACCTTCCAACCCTCCTGTGCAATTATCCTTGCCACCTTTGCTGCAGAAGGCTTGCAGAGTGTGAAGTGTGCTGAAAGACAGAATTAAATAACTTTACTCATGCGAGTCACTTGTCACTGTAAATAAATGGCCTAGTTTGTGTTGAGTCAATGCGTGTCAATGCTGTATTGATGGATTCGGAGACTAGCAGATATCTCTCTCTCTGGGGATACTGGGAGGCCCTCCACTAGTCATAAAAGACACGTTCTTCTGGAAAACCTGATTCGATCCTTTGTTTTTAAAGAATAACTTCTGCTTGAATGATATCCCAACATCTCCTGGTCTCTGCTTTGACGAAGGAATAGTTTCCAACATCACACTAATAATATAATTGAGAAATAAGAGGGGGTGCGTGCTTGTGAACTTGGTCTGGCTCGGGTTGGTCTTGAGTGGTCAGTGGACGGATGGACCGAGCACAAGCAGGATCAGACCTTAGGTTTGAGCCTTGGACGTTTCATTCCCCTAACCAGCCAGTGCCTCCGTCTCTGAGCTTTGGACTGGCCCTTGTCGGGCCTTGTCTGCAGTGCACGTGCCCCCATAACTTCTCTTTAAAACCACAAACAGTGTTTAAGAAGTTTTTGCAAGCCACATTCAGTCATGAGTCACTCTTTTCTATCCTTTATTCATGATATTTCTTATTGTGTAAACATCATGACGGGTACTAGAGTCTTTGGGGTTGCAGCAAAATAGAGCAGTGTGTTGGAAAATATTCAATAAATCATTTTATATACAGCAACAAAATAGTTGTTTGTATGCAAGTTGTTTATAAGCACTGACTGAAGACAAAGGAATGTTGTTTGTATTGCACAAACAGAAATATAAGTTATAAGTTCATGTGATTAAAAAAGATTTCATGTATTTATTTTTATTAAAAAGATTTATCAGAGAAAAACCTGATTTTTTTCTGACATGAGAAGGGAATGTATTAGTAAATATACACATACATATAAATATGATACAAGTTTTTGACCCAAAAGAGGGTTTCTTGAATAAATAACTGAATAAATATTTCATAAATTGATATATTTTGTGTTCTTTGATAATATAATAAAAATATTTCATTGAAAAGCTTAAAAAGTCTCCTTTTTCATTATCTGGACACTTATATTTGATCCTTACATTAAAATATTTTACAGAATGAATCCTTACATACATAAAAAAAATACTACACGGATTCTCTTATTAAACTATTTATTTTACTCCATCTACATGTCTTACGGTTTTGCAATATTTTCTACACTGTTTTCAAGTAGTATCTTCACAGATGAAAGAACTATAAATGCTCTTCAATCTTACATTTTCATATTATCTTCATTTTCCTGTAAAAAGGACCAGGATTTTTGTGGGGAAAAAACAACATTTCACACGACGAACGATTGTTATGACGTCATACGATATCGTCCCCTTCAAAGTTAAAAATATAACTCATCCCATCTGAATATCAGTTAAATATATAATATACGCCGTTTGTGGCATGAAAATTCATTTGGTTGATTTTAAATTAATTCTTTTCCTTCTGAGGAACACATTAAAAATTAAAAACAACATCCAGAATTATAAATATGATCCATCTTACCTGAATATTAGTTGATTAAGATGTTAAGGATATGTATAGCATGATTTGAGGCATTAAAACTCGATATTTTGATCTAATATAAATATTTTCCCTCATGACGAGGAAAACCACATTCCACACGACTAACGATGATCGTGACGTCATCCGATGTCGTCGCCATGAGTTGAGTGCTTTAAAAATGAATAACAACATGCACAACACCGATACAAAAATATGTTCACATCAGCATGATTAGGCACAACTCTGGCTACATGTACATGTATAATCGAATTATTGTTACAATTGCATGGGAATGGTATATTCCCATGCAATTGTAACAATAATTCGATTTTATATCGCCATTTTCCCACGTGGACTCTGTTGTTTCATTGTCTCTCCACTCTTGCTCGACCATGTGCGGAGGAGAGAGTGACCTAATTACACTAAAACATCGTGTAACTCTTTCATTTAAACTTTTTTCACAAAAATCCTTTTATACATCTGTCCTTTCACTTATTTACTAACAAATTGCCGACTTGGATTTTTGTTTTGACTGTTTAAAGCTTAGTTTAGCCGTTTTTCGAAAAAAAAAAAAAAAAAAAACTTTTCCAACGTCAGTCTATTTAAGGGGGGCGCGCAATGCGCGCGCTCACTCTCACTCACACTTCACTTGTTGAATGTGCAGACACGACGATCGCTCTGTAGTATCGAATTTTAAAAAAGAACACTATTTAAAACAGATTCATTAGTAAAATATATTGTATATATTATAAAATATATTCTTATTATATAAAAATATATTTTCCCTGTATTTATCTTTTTTGTTTACATTTATTTACAAGCCTGTCTGAAGAAGGTATATGCCGAAACGTCGCGATAGGCTTGTTCTCCATTTTATTTTGATTACATTTATTTATCTGATTTATTTTATTTATCTGATTTATTTTTGGGATTTCAGGAGATACTGTTAGGATGGATGTCTTTAGAGGCCGTTTGAAACACAGAAGCGCTCCACGCTACAGACTCAGACTCTCCAGTGTTCTCCAGCTCTGAACAGAACAAACAGTCTATGAACAAATATTTCTTATTTATACTTTATTTAACCAGGAGAGAACTTCACTGAGATTAAAATCTCTTTTACAGGAGTGTCCTGGCCAAGATAGGCGGCCCACTTATTCAAACACACATATAACAATAAAACAATACAGCACACAATAAATTGGTATTAAAAGTACAATCTCAGAAGAATTTGCAAGTCATTAAAGCTACACTGTATGATTTTTACCCCCATCTAGCGGTGAAATTGTATATGACTACCCAGTGAATATTAGTTTCTGTTCCTCTCAATTCCGAGGGCGTTTTAACTCCTACGGTGGCCGTATTATTCCAAGATTAACATGGCTTCCAGTTATCGACTTCGTCCATGACAATAATAAACAATACGTCTAAAATGAATAAAACTACAGGACAGATGTCAGGAGGTAAAGTCACCCTTGGAATCGGCTATCCCAGCATAATCAGATTAGGGTAACGTTACAATGTGTACAAAGTAAAAGCAATTAAAAATAACTAAAATTTAGTGTCCTTTTTTATATATAGCTTAAAAAATTGCGCCTTTAAAACTATTCATCACCTGTGATCCGTCGCAGCACAGATTTATGTTACAAGGTAAACAATACTTTTTCACCATTGACGCGAGGATTAAGTTATATTAGAGGTCGTTCTGGCGTTATGCACAACCATGCGTATGGTTAGACAAGCAACTATAAAACTTCGAATTTACACAAATGAATTACAACAGGCTGAATTACCTGTCGAGAAGAAAGCAGCAGCAACCTCGGCGTCCGTTTTAAAATCTTGTCCTCATGAGCTCTTTCCATCTGGGAAAAGTTACTCCAATATTGACTATGGTCTTGCTGATTTGCCTGTCGCGTTGACGTTTTAATTCTCTTTCAAATGTGAGTACACACACACACACACACCACACTATCTTTCAAATCTGCCGGCACTCGAGAGCTCGCGAGTAATCTCCCCCTCGCATTCGTCACAGTGTCACTGAGTGAAAAACGCAAAAGGCGAAGCTTGAATTTACAGGCATGTCCCTCTTTGGCTAATGTAGTTTCAAGATGGAGGGGCAACATGTCGACCGGCATTCGAACCCCTCACCCGTATGTATTTTCAATGGCAGATTATAAACTTAAGAGAATACTTTATTACTTGAAAGAAGTAAATATACATTAATGAGCACATATATTTTTGAAAGAACTAAGTGTTTTTTGCTAAGAATCAACTAAAAAAAGTTACACAGTGTAGCTTTAAAGGGGTGGTTCGGGATTTTTGACATCGGACCTCATTTTTAAGTCAGCCTGGTTGTTATTCATCAGTGGAGACATTTTTTTTTTTAAATTATCCAGTCCTTATATTTGGATAGTTAGCCGATGCTAGGCTAGCGCGAGTCAATGGTATATGTTAGCCAGCCATTAAAAACCGTTTTACCCACTCCACAGTGCACCAAACGCAAATCAATTATAACACTAGACTATCGATGCGAATGTCCGTTGAGAGAATAATGTTAGAAATCAAACTTACCTTTCATCACATTGCATTAGTTATAATTTGTTCCCTGTAATCATAAGCCTTGTCTACAGCAGCAGCGGAGTGATATTGATTACCTAGGCAACCGAGTGAGCCGGTACACACAGTTAGCTGGATGTAACGACTGTAGTGCACTTCTGTTCTGTGTTTACTTTTTGCCGCATTACTAACCGGAGCAAAGTAAAATTCCGCAGCTGCTGAGAAACTAGTTCCTTTGGGATCATTGAGATGAAAGGTAAGTTTGATTTCTAACATTATTCTCTCAACGGACATTTGCATCGATAGTCTAGTGTTATAATTGATTTGCGTTTGGTGCACTGTGGAGTGGGTAAAACGGTTTTTAATGGCTGGCTAATATATACCATTGACTCGCGCTAGCCTAGCATCGGCTAACTATCCAAATATAAGGACTGGATAATTTTTTTAAAAAATGTCTCCACTGATGAATAACAACCAGGCTGACTTAAAAATGAGGTCCGATGTCAAAAATCCCGAACCACCCCTTTAAATATTTCTCTAGCGCATGTATACGTGCTCTAAAATTGCTGAAAAACACCAAATGATTCAGCCTCAATGTCATTTGGAGAGAAGCAGTTTCACCTAACTTAGCTCTAGCTTGAGGTACATGCAGATTGTAATAAGACTGTGAACGCAATGAATAGTTGCCTGCTACTTTTTGCTTAAGCGTACCACAAAGATAAGATGATAAAAAAAACACAAATTGCTTTGTATATCAGTAAGTACCAATGCATTGTCCTTCGTGTACAGCAAGAGAAGACCAAGAAACTCTGTTGTAAAATGCACAATGATGTGTAGAAAATGTACTATTCGTAATAAATCTTATGGCACCGTGATACACAGCATCTAGGGACGCAAGAATATAAGAGGGAGCATGCTGATACACTACGGCCACCATAATCAAGAATCGGCAAAGAAGTCGCAGACAAACGCTTCTTCCTTGCATTAAATGAAAAGCAAGACTTGACTTCCTAACTTCTTTAATTTTTTAAAGAATATTTATGAGGGGCATTTGTGAGAACAAGATCCAATAATGTGGATTTTTCAGGAAATGTCTAATTAGGTCTGGTAAGTGAATCCACCAGTTGAAAAAGATTATAAGTGTTGCAGAACGCTTTAAAACCATCAGATACCTGGTGCATCCAATTCAAGTTAAAATCACCCATTAGTAGTAATTCTTTATAGTTCAAGGAGCCCAGAGAGTGCATCAGAGAGGATAAAGCATCGCTAGAGGCTGATGGAGGTCTGTAACAACCCACTATGGTGAGTTGACATGTCTTTGACACAGACAGATTAAGAGCTAATAGTTCATGCTGTTTAACTATTGATTCAGAGAGTAGCATGATAGTCTCAGCATTATTTAACGTAAATTGTAACACCCGCCCCTTTTTGGTCTGTCAGCTCTAAAAACATTGTAACTAGTGATACTGATCTCTTTATCTAAAATAGTTTTCTTACTAAAATAGTTATTACTGTAACATCTGCATTTGTGTTTCTAGCCCAGATATGAACCATATCCAATTTAGGTAACAAACTACGGATGTTAATATGGATAAGACCCAGTGCTGACCTAGATTTTACTTAAGTTGGGGTAGTAAAAGTTGAGGCGCATGTATTATATGGCCCTGAGTTTGGCCATACGTTCCCAGACATTAGTAGCATAAGGACTATAAATCTCTTTCGTCTAGCTGTTTTGTTTACTACATGATTTCTGTTAGTGGGCCCCACACGGGAAGAATAATTAATACAATAGTTCTCTTCCTTAGAGCACACCTAATCAAATCTGCATACATAAAAGTCAAAGGAAACAACATAAACTGATTTTGTTTAGAAGGAGCAATGTTTGAAAAGCAGTGTTTTAAATCACAACTAAACCATGATAACAGATGATGTTTGACAGTCCTACAGAAATGCATGTTGATTACTAAGTTTCAGGCATAGTGCAAACATGTAATGTTCGAGAAAGCTAATACTGGTGTAATCTTTGCGAGGTCTCACTCACAACGCAAAACTTTGTGTTGGCTGATCCAGGCATAGCTTTACTAAAATAAAATATTATGGAAGTCATTTACTCAAACTGTAACTATACCATATTTTATTTATTCATATTATGGCTTCATGTTGATTTAATCTTTTAACTAGAAAAGAAAAAAAAAGTCTTAAATCAATAACCATTTACTAGATAAGCATTATGTATCTTGTTGTTTTCTGAAAAAGAGATAAATCGAATTTCAATCTCCCTTTACCATTTGGGGATAGTGCAAAAAAAAAAAAAAAAAAAAAGCTTTTCCTACTTAGTATACTTGTCTTGTTTCCAGTCCAAATATCAAACATTTTTTTAAAATCAAGATCCATTTACTTCATTTAAGCCCACCGGCAACTATAGTTGCCGCAATGCATAGTTGTCATTTTCCTTTTGTAAGTACTTTTCTAGATGTTGTCCATGTTTTATTTCTCAATGACATGCAAGCAAACAACCAAATAAAGCATTTCAAGAAAAAAAAAAAATAGGTATTCACTTCCTCCCTGTCACATGAGGCTGTCAACTTCCTACCCCTACTTCTAGGAAGCATGGTGAAGGCAAACCCTCCCAAAGAAAGGTCCTTTTCATGTTACTAATAAGTATTTTTGTTGACATATATATATCTACATAATCATGAAGGTCTCTAGAATCATCCAAACTAAACAAATCTTACAAGAGATTAGGGTTTCCGGTAATTACCGGACATTGGCCGAAAAAAAAATGAAATGTCCGACAAAAATAAATCTCTCCGGTCAAATTGTCCGATTAAAATTGCCTAATAATCCCGCCCCCCTAACACAATCTGAATTTGAGAATAAGCCTAAAATGTATAAAGCAAACATACACCGACCTTTGGCTATATTATAAAGGAACAGGCTCTACCGTTTGAAAGTTATTAAACATTATTACATGGCTTGGTTGAATTCCAATGTGGAATGCGGTCTTTTATTTCTTATCAGACCGAAGCACTAGCAGCGCCAGGATTTTGATTGTAGGTGGGCCTCCAGAAAACTGGATGGGCCAGTTAAAATAAGCCAAAAAATAAATAAAAACGGGTTCCCCTTCATCTCCGTTTCAGCGCTTTTCTGGGCACTGAGGACAGTGACTCAGCTGCCTTAATGCGTAAAAAAAAAAAAAAAAAAAACTTAAACAGGATTTTTTTTTTTTTTTTTTGCTTTTTTAATACAATTACAATTTCATTGAATTTATTGTTTAATAAAATTATTTTTAGTTTATTAACAGCAACAACAGCTGTAAAGATGAAGTTGACGATCGCCATCTCCTTAGTGAACGCCTATAGAGATAAATGCGCATCATGGATTACATAATCAGAGAGTAGCCTATTTCTTTTCGTTTTAAATTGTTAAAAATATATTTCATGTCTGTGAGGCCTACGCTGAGTTTCGTTAAATTAGGATGAGATGCGCTCCCGTTCACGAGCAATGCAAGTGACCGCGTGGGCGCCTCCATGATTAGGCCTATCGTCTGGTATTTTTGCTGCTTATATATTAAATACAGGCAATTGGTTGATCAAAAAAATTAAAATTAAGATACAATTTATACAAAACGAAATTCACTTCAAAAAAGTCTTTCTACAAAACCAAACTTAATTAAGTGGTCAAAATCATGTCTGACCCGCTCCATGTCTCTCGATATTGCGCATCCATCCTACTCGTTCACTTTTCATAATCAACATAAATTAAAAAATAACATTATAATATTTTAACAAATATTAAACTAAATGAGCTTATTTAATGGCTACAACACATATAGTAGCTAGACATAGACTCTCTATTTGTACAAATTGCTGCACATTCATTTTATTCTGAATTTTGCACACATAAGTTGAAAGGCATTTGTTTGTGCATGCGTAGCAAAACATATCTGCAACATTTATCAAGTTCACTGATAATTATGCACGCATTTATTAGGCTAATTATTATCTTAATAATGAAACAAGGACGAACCATATAAACTGCGTTGTTTGTTTAGAATGGAATGGATCGCAAATAGATCCGAATGAAGAAACGTACAAAACCATAGTAGAAACTGGGTCTCGAGTGTTCCTACAGAGAGGGGGTTCTCGCTGCAGAATCGGAGCAAGACGAAGCAGCAAAGTCGCCTTGCAGAGAACAAGGTTACGCGGCTTATGCGCATTGCAGGTTGTGGAGAGACACTGGGAAGTTCGCTTGAGTAAAAACAATAGGCTTCAGATATTTTATGTGGGGAAGGGGGATTGGTTTGTTAAACTATGAATGTGAAACCCTAGTAAAAACAATTGGCGTTGATTGACGCCAAACGGACGTTCAAGGTTTTTTTTTTTCGTTTTTTTTTTGAAAGTTAGGCTAATAAACATGTTGCATTCGGCCTGATTATGTCATTTTGTAAGTTACATAGCCTTCCTCCAGTTTTCCTCAACTTGACTAATTAAGAGGCGATATTTGACCGGCATATCATTGAAATGTCCGGAAAACGAAACCTCTGCCGGTCACTTTGACCGGCACCATTTTTTTCTAGCGGAAACTCTGCAAGAGATCTATAGTTTTTTGTATACTTAGTCAAAAGTCCAAGCGGCAACTATAGTTGCCGGTGGGCAAATGCCTTGTAAGTACATATATCATGGGAAAATGGGGTATACTGTGTTAATAGGTTAATAAATCAAGGTTATTGGTCTTGTTTAGTGCATAAACATAACTTAACCCTTTAAATGACATCTCTACTGTTCATAAATTTAAGTTTTGTTATATAGATTTTTTTTTTTCTTCATTCTATTTATTTGTATTTATTTATTTTCATTTAGCTTTTTGATACACAATGCCCTGTTATGGCTGCACTTTGTTCTGCACTATGTTCCACAACTTTAACCCTTGTGCGCTGTTCGTTTTCAGTTTACAGTAAGGCTGTTTGGGGTCTGAGAGACCCCAGGCAACAAAATGTAATTTTGTAACAATATATATATATATATATATATATTTTAAACAAATGCAATTTTACTCAGTTTATTAATGTTTTTACTCCACATTTGGACATTTTTACTCCACAAAAAGAAAAAAAAAAGAAAATTATGTAAAATTCGACTTATAAAATACCCACATTTCTAACTTTCATTCATGGGGATAACATGGATAATTTGACAAGTTTTAGTGTAAGATTTTTGGATAATGCAGTTTTAAAAGTAAAAAAAAAAAAAAAAATCCTTTTAACCAGTAGATGGCTGAAGAGCTCTTAACATACTAAAAGTTTCAAACTAAAAGACTTCTTTTCACAAGTTTTTCCAGGTAGATTCATATCTACATATAATGAAATCACAATTATAACAATAAAAGTTACTTTTTGTCAAAGTTTAGCAGTTTTTGTACTGAAAATTTTTTTTGTTTTCCAATAATGTTACATTATGATTAGAATCAAACCTGATCAGGATGTTACAACGAGAAAAGTTGGAGTTTTTAGAGATTATCATTTATTTCAAACATCTGTTTTTCATATAATTCTACAAATTTAAAGTGTGCCACTTCATTTCTGTCTATGTGTGTTCTGTGTTGTTTCTGATTTTGAGGATGAATTTTGTCCATTGATAAAATTCATTTGATTCTAATCTTTTAGGCACTTTTCACTTTTCTAATATTATGAATCATAATATTAGAAAAGTGAAAAAGTGCCTAAACTTTGACAAAAAGTAACTTTTATTATTATAATTGTGATTTCATAATATGTAGATATGAATACAACTGGAAAAACTTGTGAAAAGATGCTTTCAGTTAGTCAAATAGCAAATCGTTCTGCAGCCATCTACTGGTTAAAGTGATAATTTGTTACTTTTAAAACAGCATTTTTCAAAAGATGGGCAAAAATCTTACACTAAACCATGTCAAATTATCCATGTTATCCCCAAGAATGAAAGTTAGAAATGTGGGTCAAAAAGACCCTGAACAGCGCACAATGGTTAAGGCAAATGGATTTGTTGTGTTTTCATATTCAAGAGATTATAAGCTACTGTAGATGCAGTTTTTTTGGGTTTACATCAAATGTTCTTCGACTTTTATACATAATAAATTTGTTTATGAATAAAGATTGATCTGTTGAAAGCAGTTATTTTGAGATAAATGCAAAATGTTCTCCTCCTATTCATATTTTACATTGAAGGGTGCATACAACATATTTGCCCACCGGCAACTATAGTTGCCGCACATTCAAATATGATTTTCAAGAAAGAAAAAAAAAAAAACTGGGGAAAATAAATGCAGAACATGTTCACATAGGACACTATTAACACAACTATATGCATGAAACCATTCAGAAAAATTTGGGCACAAATGGGTTAAAATAACATTAGATATTTTGTACTGTTTTCCGTGGGAATTAATCAAAATTAAGTGAGCAAGCAGAATTATCTGCCAATTAGGTAAGAAAAATAATGTTAATTCAAACAGAAACGAGATGTTTTTTCTTATCCCATTATCCCAATTTTACTTGCTTTAAAGAGGCCCTGTGAGTCTCCAGAGGACAGACATGCTGTATAATGTACCAGCAAACAAGACTTTTGACCTATACACATGCATTTTATTTCATATACAAACTTTTATAGTTTTCATTGTTGTTGTTTTTTTACTGCTGACAATTAGAGGGAGTCTACAGGAATAACATAGATGACACAGAAGCGGCGGGTGCAGGTTAACGTTACTGACGAACACGGCGACGTGAAGCCTGTGTGTCCAGTGGCTGAAGTGTGTCGAACCAGGCATTTAAAGGATTAGTTTACTTTAAAAAAAACTTTTGCTGATAATTTACTCACCCCCATGTCATCCAAGATGTCCATGTCTTTCTTTCTTCAGTCGAAAAGAAATTAAGGTTTTTGATGAAAACATTCCAGGATTTTCCCCCATATTATGAACTCCAATGGGACCCAAACGGTTCAAGGTCCAAATGACAGTTTCAGTGCAGCTTCAAAGGGCTTTAAACGATACCAGATGATAAATAAGGGCAAGTATGAAAACCCCCATGTGTTTGGTGGATGAGGTTTTTGTATTTGCTGACTTCTCAGTGCAGTTGTGATATTCAGGTCATAGGCACAGCCCAGAGAAAAGAGCATGTGTAATATGTGTATATGTGATCTGAAGCTTGTGAAGATGCTTGTAAAAATGCAAAAGTTTTGTACAGGCATTTTAGACAGCACGTTTTTATACAGTCTTAAAGTAAATTTATGTTGATGCAGACTGCACCATCCAGTTGAAAGTTCTGATCCTGAAGTCACTGTGTAACATCGGCCATCTGTGCTCCACGCTGTGCTCGATGGTGACGGACCGTCAGTGTGCTTTTTATTAAAGGGATACTTCACCTCTGGAAAGATGAATGTGTATTTAAAATAGGTCATTTATGTAGAAGAAACGTGAAGAAATTTTTTAATTCGGAGCTTTCTAGACTGAGAAAAGCCAGAAAATGTATTTTTGGCTCATGTGGATGAAAGACATCAACTCCCAGAATGCACTTGCTTTTTAATTCGGAGCTTTCTAGACTGAGAAAAGCCAGAAAATGTATTTTTGGCTCATGTGGATGAAAGACATCAACTCCCAGAATGCACTTGCTTCGCTGCCCTAGGAGGCCACGCCTACCGGTTAGAGAGTGCAGTTGAAAACAACAAGAAGGTTAGGCTACCAGTGAGTCTCCGTGACGAGTCTGCCCGTGATTTAGAGATCGCCCAAAATGTCCGGGATTCGGCTTTTGCGTTCTACAGTTGCTATTCATCATGTTTACTGTGGCGAGCAGGATGAGGCTGACGGCCGCGGGAGAACGGCGCGAGGCCGGTGGCGTCATTACTGAGACGCGCCGGGTCTCAATTTTCTTAGCAATGGTAAAACGCACATCAACCGATCACTTGTTTAGCGTTCATGTAAACACTACATTCAGACTCACCAATCGGAATGAATTCAGCTAGATTGAAACAAGAGGTGTGCATGTACGTTAAACAATGAATGGCGACCGCAGAACGCAAAAGCTGAATCCCGGACATTTTGAACGATCTCGACTCCGGACAAGTCCGGGAAAAGGAGGATGGTAACCCCTACTTCTCAACTTTCTCCTACTACTCAGTTTTCTCCACAGAACAAGAGCCTGCTAGCTTAGCTTCCAAAGCTGACACTGTGTGTACATTCTGTGAGTGAGATCCCTCTATGGGCGGGTTGAAAATATGCGAAACAACGGCATCTACTGGCTGTAGTCTTTAGCCTCTGGCCAGAAAATCCTCAGATGACGCAAAATGACGATTTTTGCGTCATCGGAGGATTTTTTTACAGACAAAAAAATACATAAATCTCTCGTCTCAGGGGGATATGAGGGTGGAAAGCATGGTAATTCGAAAATACTACAGGTTTTCTACTAATACAAAGCTTAATGCTAAATCCTTTAGTATCCCTTTAAGGTATGCTGCCAGATCCTGAAGGCAGAAAAGCCAGTTGCCCAGGGAAAGCAGGAACGACTTATTATTTTATTTATTTTTAAACTCACTGGCTCATTATGATGAGATCATCTTTGTTCAGGTCTGTGGGAAAGGGCGTTTTCAGATGCTAAAAAGGTAAACTAATTCCTATGATCCAGTAAAGCCATTCGCCCAGGGAAAGCAGGTATGATTTTGGACAAACCATGAATGTGTTTGTGTAGTGAACACGCTACTGGTCTCAGTAGAGAGCAGTGACCCGTCCTGCACCACCATGTCAACAGTGGACCAGGCGAGTCATCAAAAATGCAACAACTCCATCTGTATATCATCAGCCTCTTCTGCTGTTATATTGTTTGTGTAAGTTTTATCTGTGTCTGGCACAAGTGAGGATGATGATGAGCAGCTTGGAGACGAAAGCGAAGACGAGCACACGGACGTCTCCCAGGGTAGGCATAGACTACAGCAGTTGGACAGACTTCTGCCAGGTGTGACGTGCACTTCAGACATGTACGACGTGTTTTTTTTTTTTGAGTTGTTTGTAATAATTGCCATTTTGTGTTATGCACCATGTTACGTTCCCAATAGGTATGTTCTAGGGACAAAAGGGAAGTAACCTTTTAAAGCTAAAGTTAACAGATCTGTGTCCCAGCACACAATACACAACGTAAGGTTTACAATACATTTATTTACAAGAAACAAGTGATTATATAAATACAGTGAAAGAATCCTAAATATACAACTCCAAAAGAAAAAAAAAGAAATAAAGCTTTTCCTTCAGGAGCGGGTAAAGCCAAAACAACAAACAAAAGATCACTACCTGATAGAAGGAAAATCTAATTAACCTACAACAATAAGCAAATAAACAACATAACTCTTACCTTACTTCCTAACTAACAAAAACAGGAGAAAATGAGAAAAGAAAATGGTGCCCACTCCCTACTGCTCCAACACTCAATAATGGGCAAGCAATTCAAAGCTGTACACTACAGCCACAAGACATTTAAGTTGACCTTGGTTTAAGCTTAACACCTCAAAGCTGCCACTACAGCCATATCAACACATTTAGGCCACATTTACACATAGCCGGGTATTTAGAGAAACGAATATTTTCCCCCCTCCGTTTTCAAAAATAACATCGTGCACACAACATCGTTTTCAAAAAAGTTGTCGTTTACATCAACCCGCATAAATTCGCCTTCGAGCGCCATCATAACCTATGGGCAGCGGAGGAAGGGAGCGTAGGGAGAAGGATAAAGCCATGCAAGCCAATCAGAATCCTCAAAATTGACAACAACAAATAGCACGAGCGACTTCCAGTTCCTTTCAAAACAACAGACGTTGGGAGGCAATGTACCGGCGTCTTGGAAGGAAAAGCTGCTGTAAAAATGCTGATTTTCGTGTACTCCTTCGCCTCTGCTCCTCGATATAGTTCAGCAGTTGTGTTTTGCAAATGCAAACAGGCCAAAAGCGTTTGCACAAAAGTATTTTTTTTTTTCTTTTCTTTTTTCACAAAAGTAAAAATGAGTACCACCTTAACAGCATCCATGATCAAACAGTAGCTAAACAAACTATAAACATAGGGCGCTCACATGACATAAGCATTTTCTGGTGCATAATGTGACGTTTGAGAACCTAAAACCCCGTTTCTCCCAGTTGACACGGCAACACATAACCGGCGTTTTCAGAAATCTCCACTTTGGCCGGAGTTTTTAGAAATAATCGTTTTCAGGGATAAAAACGGCGTTTTCGTGTAAATGACAGGCCAAAACGCAGGGAAATATCTGCGTTTTCCCATCGTGTAAACGGGGCCTTAAGCTTAACATACACCAACAAGAGCAACACTCTGAGTCTGGTAACACCAACAGTCTCAGGCTCTTGGGAGAAGAAATCTCTCACAGTCTCTCTCTCCGGCTCTGCTTAAATACTGGATCCTCTTGCCATTGATGAGGAACAGCTGGTAGGTCCCATCACATAGATTAGAACAGGGAGGAGCACAAGAAATTGGACAAACCGTACAACAAAACTACAACTCCCAGCAGGCCGTTGGGTCCATTGGCAGCACACACACTCAAATCAATGAATGACACTTACACATTATAAAACACAAATGCATACGTCCTGGGACGTAACACACCATTTATGTATTTGTGAGGTTGCTACATTGGTTCCTGTCATCTTGACAATTTTAGGGAGATGCCATTCTAACCACAAGGAGGAGATCAGGGAGATGCTCTGGCCTTCTGGATACAGACAGCCCAGGCCCTGTGGAGAGAGAGACAGCGCAACCACGCAGATTTATATTTTAATCTTAAAAGATGGGCCGGCCTTTAAACTGATTTCCTATTGATGTGCTACAGCAAAAGACCTTTCAGCACCAATGTGATCTTCATGTCTGATGCAAAAACTGTAATCTTTTTCCATCTTAGTCTTCATCTACGTCTCGACTGGAGGACAGCAAGAAGGCCAAGCTGAGCCTCAGGGGAGATATATATCGTGGAGGTGAAGGGTAAGGAGAGGATTGAAATGCTGAAGAAGATCAACGACAGTTTGGAACTAAGCGATGTTATGCCTCCATGTGACATGGTCAAATACCGACAGAAACTGAGTCTCTCGGCTCAAACAAGTCTGGATTTTCACCTCCCAGTCCAATCAGAACCTGTGGAGGTGTGCGTACAACAGCCAGGCAGCTCAAAACAAGGCAACAACAGGAATGGACATTAAAAATGAAGTGTTTTTGTTTGAGTTCTTAATTTTTGACATGTAGTTTTTTTTTTTTTTGCAGCATCCCCTGCAGACTTATTTGTCAATAATTAATGTGCCAGACTGTAATGCATCAAATGATCAAATATCAAATAAAAGATTAACATACAGAAGGCCATGGCTGCTGCCTTCATTCACTTTCGCATGGAGTCCTGCGGAGTCACGAGGCTCCACCTGAGAGCGGCATTTCCTTCGCTTCATCCACACCTCAAACTCGACGTCAACGCAGAAAGGGTCACAATAAGAAGTCTGTAAATAAGAATGCCACTGATGAGCTGGCTGGGTTGCTGAAACATATAACCATCTAAAAATATTGTGTTGAATGAAGGAGTCATTGTCCATCTCTGTCTCTCTCAAGTCACATGCGAGAGCAGTGACAAGGGTCATTGTCCACAAATACAAAGGAACTATTGTGTCGATGGAGAAACAAGCCACTGACTGGACAGAGTCATGCTTGTACAGAAATAGCAGGACTACACTAGCTGGGATCAGCAGTTGTACATGTGATATTGAAATAAGCAGTCATGTGCCTTACAGTAAATATGATTCTTTCTGAATTCGGACTATAAAAGAAGAGACCTGGACAATACTCACTTGCTCTTCCTTGCAATCTCCAATCCAGAACGCCAGCAGTTTTCGGATGCAAGAAGCTTTAAACCTAGCTAGCATTTCTCTGTTAGATTAGTGCTCATATTATAATCTGTAACTAGTATCCTTTTCATTTTGATTCTTTTAATAAATATTGTTAAACATTTATTACAATCATCTGACTGGAACTTGGATTTTTGAGTATGTGTCACCTTGAGGAAAACTACAAGAGGGTGAGCATTCTTTCTGATATAAGAATAATAATTGTGAGATTTGATTGATTACAAAGCCTAGCCAAAGAGGCAGCTTACGACAGGGTATTGTTGTATAGCGCAGTGGTTCCCAAAGTGGGTGCTGTGACAACTGGCTAGGGGTGCCAGAAGAATAATGTCACAGGTTGGGGTGGAGCGCCAGCGGGCCACCCACCCCTTCGCCTGCGTGCCGCCCCTGAGGAGCTAGCCGTGGACACAAAGGGAGAAGGCAGACACAGAATTCAAAATAAATATGCTCTTTATTAAATAATAAAAACAATCTTAAAAAGTCTTCTTCAGCATTCTCTTTGCGTAACTCAGCACCTTCAGACAGAGAGAGGAATGAACATAATTCACAGCTTCCGCGTTCTCTTCTTCCGCGTTCTCTTCTTCAGCGAGCTCTTCGCGTATCTCAGCACCTTCAGACAAAGAGAGGAATGAACACAATTCACAGCTTCCGCGTTCTCTTCGCGTAGTTCAGCACCTTCAGACAGAGAGGAATGAACACAATTCACAGCTTCCGCGTTCTCTTCTTCCGCGTTCTCTTCGCGTAGTTCAGCACCTTCAGACAGAGAGAGGAATGAACAGAATTCACAGCTTCCGCGTTCTCTTCTTCAGCGTTCTCTTCGCGTATCTCAGCACCTTCGGACAGAGAGAGGAATGAGCACAATTCACAGCTTCCGCGTTCTCTTCTTCAGCGTTCTCTTCGCGTATCTCAGCACCTTCGGACAGAGAGAGGAATGAGCACAATTCACAGCTTCTGCGTTCTCTTCTTCAGCGTTCTCTTCGCGTATCTCAGCACCTTCAGACAGAGAGAGGAATGAGCACAATTCACAGCTTCCGCGTTCTCTTCGCGTATCTCAGCACCTTCGGACAGAGAGAGGAATGAGCACAATTCACAGCTTCTGCGTTCTCTTCTTCCGCGTTCTCTTCGCGTATCTCAGCACCTTCGGACAGAGAGAGGAATGAGCACAATTCACAGCTTCTGCGTTCTCTTCTTCAGTGTTCTCTTCGCGTATCTCAGCACCTTCAGACAGAGAGAGGAATGAACAATTCACAGCTTCTGCGTTCTCTTCTTCAGTGTTCTCTTCGCGTATCTCAGCACCTTCAGACAGAGAGAGGAATGAACAATTCACAGCTTCTGCGTTCTCTTCTTCAGCGTTCTCTTCGCGTAGCTCAGCACCTTCAGACAGAGAGAGGAATGAACAATTCACAGCTTCTGCGTTCTCTTCTTCAGTGTTCTCTTCGCGTATCTCAGCACCTTCGGACAGAGAGAGGAATGAACACAATTCACAGCTTCCGCGTTCTCTTCTTCAGCGTTCTCTTCTTCAGTGTAACGACAATGAGAAGAAACCAACCACAGACTAATTTTCTTCCAGAAAATTAATTCAAACTCTCTACTTCCTGCCGAACAAAACAGAAGATTTGTTCAGAACGTCAAATGATCCTCATCACTCTGGCTATTTAAAAGAGCCTCACCCCAACACTAACTAAATAGCTGGTCAATACTAAGCTTTGTTGCCAAATTACTGATTGGTTAAGAGAAAGACAGAGACCAAGGTCTCACAACAAGAGTCCTCACATTCCAGATTCAAATTACCCAACCATGAATCATCCACAGTCTCCAGAAAGTCTGCTAACCAAAGACTTTTATTGGTTAACTGAAGGAAGAACTGGTCAACGTTTGATAGTTTTACAAGACGGATCGATACCAGCAAACATTCCTGAACCCCTCCTCCGTAAGACCTCTGAACGAACAAACAGTGTTCTGTCTCTTCAAACCAGAGAACTGATTCTTACCAATAAACTACATAAAATCATTTAAGAACAATTTTCAATGGACTTACAATCAAACAATCACGCAACTACATAATCCTGTGTGTTTCCACCACTTATATGCATATTCTAATAAGATATGTTGTGATCCCATATAATTCATGTAAATGTTATAATCATTAGGTGTGTGTGAATGAAAATGTGTACTGTTTCATATCGGTATGATCGTATACTTTTTATTTAAAAGATGACTGCAATTAAATCTTTATAAAATGTTTCATATTCTGACAATTAGAAATCATGCCTAAACTGTGCATCTGGTCTTTTAGTTTCATTAGAGAAACCCCCCAGGGAAGACATGATTTATGACTTTGCAAACAAAGCAACAGTCAGGACTTCATGGGTAGGGTAACAAACCTTTATTTGTTTTAAAAACCCTTTAAAAACCAGCGCATAGCGTTGGGGGGGTTGGCAGTTCGCTCTCTAAGTTCGTTCAAAATGTTCTGATACAGAAGAGCTCTCAACGAGTGCAGAACAAAGACGGAGACGGCAGACGATGGTTTTAGTAACCATGTAACGTTAACAGACGAGCAGATCAACCCAAATTAAGATCAGATGGGTTAGAATTAATTCCAGTCATCTCCTTTCCGTATCTTATTTTCTTTCTTTCTTTTGTGTTATTCTTCTTTTCCGATTGAAAGTCTCGGTTTTAAGTTAAGTTTTGCTGCAAAGTTTCGTTCCACGATTCACGGCTGCAACGCACGCTTTCAACTTCAAAGACTCATTCAACCATCAGCAACCGCCAGCCACACGTGACTGGTTCTCGCCCCATCTATCCAGGCACGAGGAGACCATAACCAACGAACGAACCCCTTTGACGCTGACCAAAGGAATTCCAAAAAGGAACGAGAAGACAAGCAAGTAACCTCCAGACTAAAGCTGCACTGGTGTATTTATATAACTTTAATAACCTGCCTAAAACGATAGAAGGGTTAAATTAATGTTTGATGGTTCGTTCAGGTCATGTCTAAGTGCATTATGGAATCGTGAGATTTCATCCTTTCACTCTTAAACCCACTCTTTCCTCACTCTCTTCCTTTCTGCAACTCGTATGAATGCGTGTGTGTGTGCGTGTGTGTGTGTTTGTGTTAGACATTAGCTGTACGTGTTAGTATATAATCAATAAAGTATTGTTTGTATTTGAAAAGAGATTGCTTGTGTATGTGCTTATCAAATTTTATTGTCTTGAACTTCGATCAAAAGTTACCTATGCTTTTACCCTATTTCTTAATTTACTGTTAGGGGGTTATTCTTTCTTGGCCAGGAAGATATTATATTTCCTAGAGTTAATAATTGTTTATGCTTTCTGTTCATTGGATGAACTGATAAATGATCATATTGATTCTGTTACAGTAAATAATTGAAAATAATTAAATTATTAATTATTGATCATAATTCGTTATGAATAATAATTAATAATATTTATACGTGGGCGTATAAACGCTACATCAGCGTTCTCTTCGCGTATCTCAGCACCTTCAGACAGAGAGAGGAATGAACATAATTCACAGCTTCCGCATTCTCTTCTTCAGCGTTCTCTTCGCGTATCTCAGCACCTTCGGACAGAGAGAGGAATGAACACAATTCACAGCTTCCGCGTTCTCTTCTTCAGCGTTCTCTTCGCGTATCTCAGCACCTTCAGACAGAGAGAGGAATGAACATAATTCACAGCTTCCGCGTTCTCTTTTTCAGCGTTCTCTTCGCGTATCTCAGCACCTTCAGACAGAGAGAGGAATGAACATAATTCACAGCTTCCGCGTTCTCTTCGCGTATCTCAGCACCTTCAGACAGAGAGAGGAATGAACATAATTCACAGCTTCCGCATTCTCTTCTTCAGCGTTCTCTTCGCGTATCTCAGCACCTTCAGACAGAGAGAGGAATGAACATAATTCACAGCTTCCGCGTTCTCTTCTTCAGCGTTCTCTTCGCGTATCTCAGCACCTTCAGACAGAGAGAGGAATGAACATAATTCACAGCTTCCGCGTTCTCTTCTTCAGCGTTCTCTTCGCGTATCTCAGCACCTTCAGACAGAGAGAGGAATGAACATAATTCACAGCTTCCGCGTTCTCTTCGCGTATCTCAGCACCTTCAGACAGAGAGAGGAATGAACATAATTCACAGCTTCCGCGTTCTCTTCTTCAGCGTTCTCTTCGCGTATCTCAGCACCTTCAGACAGAGAGAGGAATGAACATAATTCACAGCTTCCGCGTTCTCTTCGCGTATCTCAGCACCTTCAGACAGAGAGAGGAATGAACATAATTCACAGCTTCAGCGTTCTCTTCGCGTATCTCAGCACCTTCGGACAGAGAGAGGAATGAACAATTCACAGCTTCCGCGTTCTCTTTTTCAGCGTTCTCTTCGCGTATCTCAGCACCTTCAGACAGAGAGAGGAATGAACATAATTCACAGCTTCCGCGTTCTCTTCGCGTATCTCAGCACCTTCAGACAGAGAGAGGAATGAACACAATTCACAGCTTCCGCGTTCTCTTTTTCAGCGTTCTCTTCGCGTATCTCAGCACCTTCAGACAGAGAGAGGAATGAACATAATTCACAGCTTTCGCGTTCTCTTTGCGTATCTCAGCACCTTCAGACAGAGAGAGGAATGAACATAATTCACAGCTTCCGCGTTCTCTTTTTCAGCGTTCTCTTCGCGTATCTCAGCACCTTCAGACAGAGAGAGGAATGAACATAATTCACAGCTTCCGCGTTCTCTTTGCGTATCTCAGCACCTTCAGACAGAGAGAGGAATGAACATAATTCACAGCTTCCGCGTTCTCTTTTTCAGCGTTCTCTTCGCGTATCTCAGCACCTTCAGACAGAGAGAGGAATGAACATAATTCACAGCTTCCGCGTTCTCTTCTTCAGCGTTCTCTTCGCGTATCTCAGCACCTTCAGACAGAGAGAGGAATGAACATAATTCACAGCTTCCGCGTTCTCTTTTTCAGCGTTCTCTTCGCGTATCTCAGCACCTTCGGACAGAGAGAGGAATGAACAATTCACAGCTTCCGCGTTCTCTTTTTCAGCGTTCTCTTCGCGTATCTCAGCACCTTCAGACAGAGAGAGGAATGAACATAATTCACAGCTTCCGCGTTCTCTTTTTCAGCGTTCTCTTCGCGTATCTCAGCACCTTCAGACAGAGAGAGGAATGAACATAATTCACAGCTTCCGCGTTCTCTTTTTCAGCGTTCTCTTCGCGTATCTCAGCACCTTCAGACAGAGAGAGGAATGAACATAATTCACAGCTTCCGCGTTCTCTTTTTCAGCGTTCTCTTCGCGTATCTCAGCACCTTCAGACAGAGAGAGGAATGAACATAATTCACAGCTTCCGCGTTCTCTTTTTCAGCGTTCTCTTCGCGTATCTCAGCACCTTCGGACAGAGAGAGGAATGAACAATTCACAGCTTCCGCGTTCTCTTTTTCAGCGTTCTCTTCGCGTATCTCAGCACCTTCAGACAGAGAGAGGAATGAACATAATTCACAGCTTCCGCGTTCTCTTCGCGTATCTCAGCACCTTCAGACAGAGAGAGGAATGAACATAATTCACAGCTTCCGCGTTCTCTTCGCGTATCTCAGCACCTTCAGACAGAGAGAGGAATGAACATAATTCACAGCTTCCGCGTTCTCTTCGCGTATCTCAGCACCTTCGGACAGAGAGAGGAATGAACAATTCACAGCTTCCGCGTTCTCTTTTTCAGCGTTCTCTTCGCGTATCTCAGCACCTTCAGACAGAGAGAGGAATGAACATAATTCACAGCTTCCGCGTTCTCTTCTTCAGCGTTCTCTTCGCGTATCTCAGCACCTTCGGACAGAGAGAGGAATGAACATAATTCACAGCTTCCGCGTTCTCTTTTTCAGCGTTCTCTTCGCGTATCTCAGCACCTTCAGACAGAGAGAGGAATGAACATAATTCACAGCTTCCGCGTTCTCTTCGCGTATCTCAGCACCTTCAGACAGAGAGAGGAATGAACACAATTCACAGCTTCCGCGTTCTCTTTTTCAGCGTTCTCTTCGCGTATCTCAGCACCTTCAGACAGAGAGAGGAATGAACATAATTCACAGCTTCCGCGTTCTCTTTGCGTATCTCAGCACCTTCAGACAGAGAGAGGAATGAACATAATTCACAGCTTCCGCGTTCTCTTTTTCAGCGTTCTCTTCGCGTATCTCAGCACCTTCAGACAGAGAGAGGAATGAACATAATTCACAGCTTCCGCGTTCTCTTTGCGTATCTCAGCACCTTCAGACAGAGAGAGGAATGAACATAATTCACAGCTTCCGCGTTCTCTTTTTCAGCGTTCTCTTCGCGTATCTCAGCACCTTCAGACAGAGAGAGGAATGAACATAATTCACAGCTTCCGCGTTCTCTTTTTCAGCGTTCTCTTCGCGTATCTCAGCACCTTCAGACAGAGAGAGGAATGAACATAATTCACAGCTTCCGCGTTCTCTTTTTCAGCGTTCTCTTCACGTATCTCAGCACCTTCAGACAGAGAGAGGAATGAACATAATTCACAGCTTCCGCGTTCTCTTCTTCAGCGTTCTCTTCGCGTATCTCAGCACCTTCAGACAGAGAGAGGAATGAACATAATTCACAGCTTCCGCGTTCTCTTTTTCAGCGTTCTCTTCGCGCATCTCAGCACCTTCAGACAGAGAGAGGAATGAACATAATTCACAGCTTCCGCGTTCTCTTCTTCAGCGTTCTCTTCGCGTATCTCAGCACCTTCGGACAGAGAGAGGAATGAACATAATTCACAGCTTCCGCGTTCTCTTCTTCAGCGTTCTCTTCGCGTATCTCAGCACCTTCAGACAGAGAGAGGAATGAACATAATTCACAGCTTCCGCGTTCTCTTTTTCAGCGTTCTCTTCGCGTATCTCAGCACCTTCAGACAGAGAGAGGAATGAACATAATTCACAGCTTCCGCGTTCTCTTTTTCAGCGTTCTCTTCGCGTATCTCAGCACCTTCAGACAGAGAGAGGAATGAACATAATTCACAGCTTCCGCGTTCTCTTCTTCAGCGTTCTCTTCGCGTATCTCAGCACCTTCAGACAGAGAGAGGAATGAACATAATTCACAGCTTCCGCGTTCTCTTTTTCAGCGTTCTCTTCGCGTATCTCAGCACCTTCAGACAGAGAGAGGAATGAACATAATTCACAGCTTCCGCGTTCTCTTCTTCAGCGTTCTCTTCGTGTATCTCAGCACCTTCAGACAGAGAGAGGAATGAACATAATTCACAGCTTCCGCGTTCTCTTTTTCAGCGTTCTCTTCGCGTATCTCAGCACCTTCAGACAGAGAGAGGAATGAACATACGTGTAACTCACAGCATTAGCAGGCTCTTCCAGCCCCAGACAGAGAATGGAGGATAATGGTATTTCCCCAATGCAGCTGTAACTTCACAGGGCTCAGGTAGAGAAGAGATTAATGAACAGCTGTGAGTGCGAGTGAACAGCAGAAACAATTCCAACACTCACATATCCACCACACACTGTAAGATTTCACTCGTGCTCATTTCCACAATAAAACTGCAATTCAACAGACTCACGGTGCACCCAAGGCTTACACCCGCAATCCAGCCGAAGTCTTCTCTGTCTGTCTGTCTGTCTCTCTCTCTCTCTCGCAGCCACATATCCTCTCTCCTCGTGCCTTCCTGCCCTCCTTCCTCACTACCAAAGTGTCCTTTTATGAGCCACCTTCCTCCTCCATGTCCCAATCACCATCCTGTATCCTCCCCTCTCACACCTGCCGCGAGTTTTCCTCATCAAGCCTCGCCCGCCGCCATGACACTCACGTGGGCAACCGGAACCGTCCTGGTGTCACCGCGGAAGCGCTCCCCGGGGGAAACAAGTTCTCAAAAAAAAGGTTCCAGCCTTCATCACCCCGTGACAATAACATCACCACCTTGCGCAGGATGAATATTCTACATCGTCTTTCTGACCAAATTTTGTTATGGTCAAAATTATTGCCATATCTATGTCTTCGTTGACTGACAATACTGACAGGTGAAAGAGCCTGAGAATGAATTTTTGGTCGTCATGTAGATCCACGGTTTCCAACTACCTCCTGGAGGCCACACCTGGACCACAAGAGGTCAACACATACGTCCTGTGAGTAAATGTTACAGGCAACATGATATGACACGTTGGTGACGCCATTTTTATGTACCAGTTTGCCAAGATCGAAGCCTCAATCGTTTTTCAGGGTTAGGGGTTGACTTTCTCTATACAGCCGAGAAAGTGATCAATTTTCACACATCCTAAGTCGTTGCCTCCACAGTGAATAATGAGCACATTCGGAGGAGTTCTTCCTTCAAGGCACTTTTTGAAGAAGGAAAGGAGGTCTCCCCAGCACATGCCTCCCCTACCAAACCACTGGACATGGGAAGCCAACCCAAGATTAGGGCCCAAAGTCTCTCTTGCTCGCTGTTGGCCACGTCTAATATAGCTATCACGATAATCCATACACTATGCACACCTGATAAAAAGATTACAATACAAACGATTAACTCATTCAGTAGTTGCATCACAATAAACTTTATACATTTCAAGGCCTTTCTTTAACATGGACAGCCAAAGCTCACAATCTTAAAATCTAGGGCTGGTCCATGATTTAAACATCTACAACTTTCCAACGAACATACAATAACATTTAAACATTTGTGTATTTTGAAATGAGATTGCCACTACATGCATTATCTGTGTGTTAAACGCAAGTGTTAAAATATATTTAAATCAAATATTTAAAAAAAAGGGCGAGCAGAAACATACCTTTCTTTTGAGTAGTGGATTTTCTGCTAGGTTGAATGTGAACTGTTGACTTGACTTTATATAAAAAAAAATAATAAATAATAATAATAATATTGTTTAACAGTTGCAACATCTGTAGAATAACTGGTTCAAAATGCTGAACTTACCTTATGTTAAATCCAAATGTGGTTTAAGTAGGGAAATCCAAACACAGGAAGGCAGTCCCAATTCAGGCAAACAAAACAGACAAGGGGCAGAGGCAAAACGGGTAATCCAGTGAACCGAGCTAAATCCAAAAACCAAAAGACGAGAGACAAGAAAACAACGCTCAGAAATGTAATATGAATAAGACAAGACTTCGCAGTGAGTGAGTGTGAAAACCAGGCTATTATTGTGTGAGTTAAACAAGGTAATGACACACAGGTGAATGCGCTGATGGGTCTGGGCAGTGAGTTATGGGAAATGTAGTTTTGTGAGGGTCAAAAAATCACTTGTAATGAGAGATGTTTTACGTATTTTAGTTTATTTTAAAGTTAAGACCAGGTTAAAATTCTGCCAAGGGGAAACATTGTTACCCTGTTTTCATAATTTAAAATTGTAAAAGGGACACCAACTCAAGGGTCATTGCAGGTCAACTCTTGAAACAGTTTTATAACAAACAAGGAGCATCTTTATGACAACATGTGTTGTTTCAACACACAGAGAAGAGTTATAGTTGAGCCTGTTTCAGGTCACGATAACAGTGAATCATTTTGCTAAAGCTGCCTGTAGGAATTTCTTTATTGTTCATTAAAACAAAGTCCAATCAAACTGTGTCTTATTTTACCGGAAAGCTCGTGTTGTGCAGTTTCACATGAGCCAAAGCTCACTATTGTGCGTTGTTTGGGGCCCGAGAGAACAGAGGTCAAATAGGACTTGTCGAGGTATTTCAAAGCTTTGTTGTGAAACTGTTTTCACCAAAATCTCTGTAAATCAGTCAAATCTATTTTCATTTGTTTTGTACCAAATTACAGGTGAGTATTTGTAGTTTACAGAAATAAGAATGACTTTACTGTGTCTTTTTCCTAACGGGAAAGAGAAGAGGTGCAGTTGAGCCTGTTTCAGGGCCTTTGTCCAAAAAACAACCAGGTCGTTCAGTCAAGGAGACTCAGAATTTCAGTTGTGATACACCACATTGTAGCCGTGAATCCACCCTTTCCATCAAGACCAAACACATGAATATAGCCCAAAGGGAAAGCTAATGAATAATCATTAAAATATACCCAATTCATTGGTCACTCTGTTTCCCATCTTGTTGTCTGAAACAAAGTATATATATATACAGTATATATACATTGTTTTACGGTGTGTACTTTACTCTTAACACCTTTTACCTATTTATTTATTATTCTCAGGTAAGGTAAAGAAAGTCAAATCTGACCTAAACCGTAAGCATTCAAAAGGTACTTACAATTTGGCCAGAAGACTCCTCTGTGGTATGTTCTCATTAAAAGTCTTCCAGCATCATAAATCTCAGAAGGCAGATTTTGTAATCAATTAAAAAATTTTTAATTGGTTACTTTTCTTTTTATAATAAACAAACGATGAAGTTTTATTTGCCTTTATACTTTTAAGTATAAGATACAATAATGAATTTATTTCTTCTGCTGAACAGAAAGGAAGATATATAGAAGAATGTCAGTAACCAGACAGTTTTTGGGTCCCATTGACTTCCATAGTATATTTTTTACCTACTATGGAAGTCAATGGGACCCAAAAACTGCCTGGTTACTGATATTCTTCTAAATATCTTCCTTTCTGTTCAGCAGAAGAAAGAAATTCATACAGGTTTAAAACAACATGAGGGTGATTATATGATGACAGAATTTTCATTTTAAAAGTGAACTTCTCCTTTAACAGGCGTTAGGTTGACACTCCTCCAAAGTTTCCCAGATCCTTCTCCAGGCATGTGCAAGCGGTCCACCTCTTCATGTCCTTGAACTCCAGTAAACTCAACTAAGATGGCCCTTCCATCTGAGATTGTGACGTCACCGCGCGCCCACTGATCTCAGAGAAAAACACCACTCAAAATCATGAAACTTATATCGTTCTTTTCAGTTCGTCAAGACTGTTCCAACAAGGTCGGTGCTCGCCGTTGAGTTTTCGCCAAGATATTTGTGTGTTATCTCGGTATTGTATCATTGTTAGCGCGATACGGGCTATGCAAAGCACTCTGGGATATGACGTCTTAGCTTCTACTGCGCTATTGTTAATGTAGACAAAAAACTTCATTTCCCATAATGCATTGCAACAAAAACAAACATGTCAGCGCCCTTAATGCGCTTAGACGATCAATCACTACATCATATCTGTATGTCACTCATTCGAACTTATGCACAATGCATTTAGCTGATGAACACCGTGACGTTAAGCCAGTGATCCAGGGGCTGAAGAAAGTTGAACCAGGAGGCAGTACCTATTGTCTGTGTCGTGTCTGTTCAGCCATGTATATTTTTAGTTCAATGATATATTGTCAATAAGAGAATGTATTGTTTGTGTTTAATAGTATTCTTGTAGTCTCTCATCCTCCTAGCATAGAGTCCAATGAATCTAATGCTGTAGTTATTGTAAAGATGAGATATACATTCCACATGTACGTGGCAAAGAACATTTCAAAAGGCTAAAAGGGTAACCTAATTATTTCTATGGTCCTGGCTGAAGCTCTTGACCCAAGTGATTCATTGTTTACCCTGGTCTCAACAAAGAGGGCAGATTTGATGCTGACTAAGGGTAACATATAGCCTACATTCAGGCATTTCACTGGTGTTTTGTTTTGCAAGAAAATCAAAAATCATTTTAAAGGTATGTATAAAATATTTATTTTTATTTACAAAAAAAAAAAAAAAAAACATCCAGCCACTCCAGCTCCAGGACATAGATGTAGTCAATCATTTCAATGTTCACACTGACGCTCCATTTACATGAACTACCAATGTTATGACACATCGATAGTCCATATGCAAGCTCCCAGTATTGTGACATAAAACAAGAATCTACTGGTGAATGAATGGCCTGATGTGTTCAGTCATCCAGCCGGTCGAGGATCATTGCTTCTCCTCGAAAAGACTTAGTAGTCAAACAGCAGCTCCTCGCACAAACGAATGTCTCTCTTTGCCTGGAACAGGATGACATCCCTCTGTCCTTCAGGGAAGTTCATCATGCAGTGGACTGGCCTCAGGTTTGCTCTCTTGGAGGAATGGTTGATCATCCGACCCATGGTGTTTTCTGTTGGGTGACACTCACAGGGGAAAGTCTCAGCGTCCACACAGAGGTCCCGACCACCAGCGTGGAAAAAGAAAAGGCAGGCCATCTTACCCTTGATGGACTCAACCAACTTCCGGCCCTCTGCTCCTGTGATTACCTTGCCATGGTAATCACAAACGATGGAGCCCATGGCAAAGGCTTTGGTGGCAACAACTCCTGTGGTCAAAAGAAGGTGCAATTAGTATTCACTCAAGGAGTACAAATATCTGCTCACAAGACAAAAATGGTATGAATTTTTATGTATTATGTTTACATTATGTTGTCCTTTTGTGCCACCAAAGTCCTTGAGGGCCAGGCCTGTCCACTTTTGGTTCTGGATCGTAGTGATGATCCGTGGATCCGACTCCACCTGCACCCTACTGACGGGTCTCCACTTTGCCACTACGTCTTCGGGGTGAGGACAGTTGCCAGTCCAACCCTCTTTTTGGATCAGCAGTGACACCTTGCTTACAGTCGGGGGCCGTCTTGAACACTGGGCTGTCAAAGACAAATGTTAAATTAATATCCTTGTCCAAAATGTGAATCATGTTACTTTAATTATAGAAATATGTATTAATTTTTTTTTAATAAAGCACATAAACTTGCACAAGAGGTGCTCCTCCCGCTTGGCAAACTGCACAGCCCTCCACCTGTCATAAAATACTCTGTCAGGTGGAAACCCCGCAGTGGTCCTCTTCTTTTTCGTGGGCGGGCTGCTACTCGCCGTTGCTGGAAACTGCAGGAGAAACGCTCCAAAGTCCCTGTCATCCTGGTCAGCTGCGCCTCTGCCTCTCTTCTGTTTCTGACCTCTCCTCTCATCGGCTATCAGAAAAAGAGCTGAACATTTGAGAAGATTTCATGTTCAAACTCTGACAAAAAGCTAGACAGACCTTGGAAGCAGCTGACAAACAGAAAATATATGAATGTGTGTTTTGGATGACACATACCATGCCATAGTACTTTGGGCTCTTCTGGCTTGCTGGCATGGTGAATCTTAGCCCCCGGGTAACTTTCTACCTTCAGGTCAGGGCAGTTGGAAGCTGGGAACCTAGCTAAGTTCGAATTACAAATTATGACAAATGTTTTGCTGATTTTAAGGTTCCAGTCTTTTAGTTTACACTTCGTATTGTCGGTTAGGTAGGCCCAATGGGGTCAAGGCCAGCATGGGAACTCAGCAGTCGTCACACCCAGTGTTTGTGGTGTTGTAGGTGGTTTTGCCTTGTGCATGCTTGTAAATATGGGTCCAAGTCTAGGCAATTCAGGTGATGAGTGTTCAGATGCTGTTTCCCGGTGTTCTGACTCCCTGACCTGTAGGGCTGCTTCCATTAAAAATCCAGGCTTTTCTGGCCAGATCCTGGCACTTAAGCAGGATCGCCTTGCTTAAGACCCGCTCCTCCTTCATGGTCTTGACCACCGCCTGGTGCATAGCCACGCCCCTGCCCAGCGTTTTTAGCACACGCCGCATCTCCCGGCACAGCCCGATAAGGACCATCTTGCTGAGGCGGCAGGATGTTGGAGGCGTTTCCGAGATGTAGTTCACAAACTGGGCTACATTTTGGGCATAGTGCCTCACAGTTAAAAGTGCAGATGGCTCAAGTTGTTGGTCTGAGTGCTCAGAGAAGAGAAGGTCGCTAGAATGAGTCGACCCCGCCTTTTGAAAGGGACAAGGATATGAGTCGTCCTCGCCTCTATAGTCCCGCTGCAGTGCTGGCACTGGGGCACTGATGGCACAGCAGTGCTGAGCCTGTACAACATGAAGAAGAGAGGAAGGTTTAAGTATAATTTCAGTTTTGTTAGTTATTTTAATGTTTGTTAAACTATTAAACATATCGGCTCAACTGATTTGCAGAGGGGGGATTTAAAGCTTTTCCCTTTTACTGGTGATTCACCTTGTAGTTTTTACTTCATATAGCCTTTTTTTGTTGATCACATATTTTACCATTGCATGTGTTTTAACAGCTAGAATGTTACCAGACAATAAGCTTAACACTCCTATTATGTTGTGGGTCAGTTTGACAATTTGTCAATTTATTTTCTCTAAATAAAAAGTGTCAATGGAAAAGATGCCAGCTTCACCAGCTCTCATCTGACGCTGGCTCCGGTTCTGCTGGTTCTACAGCTGGCATCTGCATCTCAGCATCTGTCGAGGAGCTGTGAGGAACCGAAGATGAAGCAGGAAGGAGTGGAGGGATGTTCCTCACCACCAAGCCCTTCCTGTCCATTTCCTCTAACAAACTAAGAAAAGAAAAACAGTGAATACACACACATTTGATGGAATATTGAGTATTGTACTGCAACAGGACAAAGCAGTGAGGCATGCACACCTGGCAAGAGGATCAGCCGCTCCCAAAATATCCAGAATCCCAAATAAAACATTAAATTGCTAAACAATTGTACTGTTTACTGGCTATGTTGGAAATATATTTTAAAAATGAGAAGAGTAGACCATAATGATATATAAAATATTTATTTTTATTTAAAACAAATAATCAGTCGTCATCCTCTTCTTCGTCGTCTGCAAAATACTCAAAATCCTCCTCATGAGGAAGAGGTAGTGGAGGAGATGGGGCAGATGGTTGGGGCTGTTGGGATGAGGAAGAGGAGGAATATGACCTCCTCCTACGATGAGGATGTGTGTTCGCTGTCAGTACGGCTTAAAATCACAGTTGTTGCCTTGGGGAAGAATAAAACATTGAAAACATAAATGTAATGTGAATTATTACCACAAGCTTTAATTTGTTATAAATCAGGTTAATAAAGATGAAGATTTGGCCTAATTTTATATGAATACTTATTTCTACTAACCACATCACTTGCTCCTGAAGTCACCACACCGCTGTCATTCCTTGTGTCTTTGTGCACACACTGAAACAAAGAGAAAAATACACATAGGCTATTATTGTCTTTCCAGGGTGGAGTTCACACCTTTGCAAGGGGGCTGGTGAGGGCTGGTGTAATGTGAGTTCTGATTGGCTAGTTTGAATACACAAACTCAGGTAAGGGTTAGAGAGGTCATTGCAGGTCATTCCTTTATACAGTTAACTGTGGGATCATCTGGAGATCCTGAATTTTTCACAGTTTTTCTCAAAACCTGAAATGGCTTCTGAAGGATGAGTAATTTCTAACTATTATTACATTTAGTTGGGTTAAGCTGCCTTGTTTTTGTTTGTTATAGTGTATAGGGGATAGTGCAAAAAAAATGCTTTTCCTACTTTGATATTTGGACTGGAAACAAGACAATATACTAACTATTTTTTAAAAAAAATCAAGATCCATTTATTTAAGTATTAAAATAACGTTAGATATTTTGAACTGTTTTCTGTGGGAATTAATCAAAATTAAGTGAGCAAGCAGAATTCTTCATAACTTTGTGTATTAGTGTACCAGTGGGTACCAGGAGACCTCACTCTGGCCCAGACGACCCCCAGTAACGGCCCCGAATGCTCCTGACCCCCTGATGTCACGCTGTGACCCTCACTCGATCGCCCCATGGGCTTTTTTATGCACTTTTCAACTTTTTCACAACTTTTGCACATTTTTTCACAGCCCAGAGAGAAGTGCATGTGTAATATGTGTATATATGATCTGAAGCTTGTGAAGATGCTTGTAAAAATGCAAAGGTTATTGTACAGGCATTTTAGACAGCACATTTTTATACAGTCTTAAAGTAAATGTATGTTGATGCAGACTGCACCATCCAGTTGAAAGTTCTGATCCTGACGTCACTGTGTAACATCGGCCATCTGTGCTCCACGCTGTGCTTGATGTTGACGGACCGTCAGTGTGTTTTTTATTAAGGTATGCTGCCAGATCCTGAAGGCAGAAAAGCCAGTTGCCCAGGGAAAGCAGGAACGACTTATTTTATTTATTTTCAAACTCACTGGCTCATTATGATGAGATCTACTTTGTACAGGTCTGTGGGAAAGGGTGTTTTGAGATGCTAAAAGGGTAAACTAATTCCTATGATCCAGTAAAGCCGTTCGCCCAGGGAAAGCAGGTATGATTTTGGACAAAGCATGTGTGTGTCCGTGTAGTGAACACGCTACTGGTCTCAGTAGAGAGCAGTGACCCGTCCTGCACCACCATGTCAACAGTGGACCAGGCGAGTCATCAAAAATGCTACAATTCCATCTGTATATCATCAGCCTCTTCTGCAGTTTGTAACCGCACTGGCATTAGTAGTACATTTAACATTAGCTCAAATGATTTATAGGGAATTTTAATAATTAATATTTTGCATAATACAGTTACAATAATTTATTCGAAGTTGAAAATAGATCGATTTGTATATCTGAATAATCAATTGCAACTAATTATAATTCATCATTCATATACTAATAATCCTATTTCAGATCGATTATGAGATAACCCTTAATGGAAATGAATAATCATCGAACGGTTGTTTGTCCAGCAAAACGGCCGTAAGATTAACTTAACAATTTCTCAACAAAAATCATCTCTTTCTTATAATTCAAAGAAAGCTATTTTCTGGCCAAAAAAAACAACTCTCCTGTTCTTATAAGATTAGGTTACTTAAAAGTAACCAATCAGCTTTGTAGCTTAAGATCGAAAACATCTCATTGACTTTAGTTATGAGCAGGCAGACAGAATCAATCAAGTATATATAATTTTAATAATTGGACTAATACATTGAACTAAGGCATACAAAAATACTACAGTTTACACGAGTAAATATATATGTACAGGACACGTAAACAAAATACAAGACTAAACGAATAACGAAAATGAGGGGGAGAGAGAGAGGATGGGAGAGTGAGCGAGGGAAAGTGAAACTAACATGTGCGATCAAAGAAAGATCACAGTTAGGCAAAATCGCAGACAGTAACCTTTGAAAGACAACAAGGAATCAAATCACATTAAAAGTTCAATAAACTTATCTTGCAAGATGGTTCTCTTTGTTGCTGAAGACGCAAAGTCGTGCGTGCGTTGATTTGCATGTTTTATGGCAGTCTTAGGATCATGCCATTTCTACGTTAAACAATTATGACTGTAGTAAAAATGCATTTTATCATAATTTGATACCCATATCTTTCCTACGGGTATATAAACGTTCAATTCAAGACCAAATTTGGTATGTTTAAAAGCTACGGCCTAGAAGTACCTTCTTACTCTGTAAGATAAGTATTAAAAGTTCGATTAACAAACTGGGAATAAGACTAACCTAAAATGTGATGTGCATTGGTAAATGGGAATGGAGATTTGGACTTTAAAAGACCACATGACATATACCTATGAATTCGCAACAGTGTGCACCTCTGAAACATTATTCCTTTAAGGTTTACAAGAATACAAAAACACATCACAGAGAAGAACAATCGTGGAAAAGAGAAATTACATTCAGGTTTACATATTTCTTCAATGGTTATACATATAAAATATCTAGGATGAACACTTTAATTCTGCTCCTCTGCCAGAATCTCAGTGAGATTCCTGGGTTGTCGACATTCCGTTAGGGTTATAAAAATCTTTATCAACCTAACCAAAGTGGGGAGGGGGGTCTGATTACCCGAGGATGCCGGCGAACATTCTTAAACTAGAACATTTATAATTCAAGGCTATGCATTAGAAAGTCACACCTCTATTATAAAGCAAAACTAATCACACATGCATATAGGAATGTACATACACTAGAAGTTGGTTTCTATTCTAAAATTACATACAAAGGACGTGTTTGTAGGTGAGTGTGTGTCTTTGTGTGTTGTGGGTGTGTGTGTGTGTGTGTGTGGACAGACCACCTGGGCCTTCGTTTGCAGGAAAGGGGGGAAGCTTGATAGCAATCTTTGTTTGCTAAATGTTGTTCTAAATGTTTAGCCAGGGATTTTACGGGTATATTTGCTCATTGCAAGCTGATTTTTCATACTGAATGAAAACATTAAATCAAATAAGTTTGATATACTGCCGAGCTTGACCAAAGACTTACAGGAGATTTAGGAGATAAGATAAGAAATACTTCATTAATTACATTTCTTTGTCACAAATGATCCGTCACAATTTCCATGCCTCGAAAACATCGGCATAGGGATTTATGTCGCACTCTAGAAAAACAACAAAAAGACAAAAATAGTGTCCCAATGTTTTTTTTAATTTTATCTCTGCCCTCTCAAGCACTCCCTTTTTCTCAGAACGCAGGGATATGTGTCATGCATGGATCCTCAAGAACAACAGTTACTTACTGTGACCTCAATGCCATCTAGAAAATGGCCGACATTCCTGTTGCGCCTCATCCCCTTTGCCCACTCGGCACTCTTCTCCTTAAAGGAGTTGAGGCACTTCTGTGCACTTGTTTTGGCCGGCGTGTTTCTCTGAGCCATTTTCTGAAAAAGATCAGATTAATAAAAATGATTAATTTAGTGATTGCCCAATAATTTGCAGATATTGAGTATGCTAACGCCATAGACATATTGAACATCTCTGATTGCCTGTATAGGTCTCTACTAGAGGTGTGAGTCTTCACTGATCTCCCGTTTCTATTACGATTATCATGTCAGCGATTCGATATCACGATGCGTCAAATACATTTTTCTATTAAAGTCATGTAGGATATTTAATTCATAGCTTTTCAAGCTTCAAAAACAAAACATTCTGCAGTGCTCTAATACTAAATACATTAGAAACATAAAACTACAACACTAAGCACATGGCACTTCCTGAATGTGCAAAACTTAACAGAATATGTAAAGAGAAATGTTGTTAGGCATACATTTAATTGTAAACAGAAATAATAGATTATGGCCCGGTGGATTATCTTCCATGTCCACGATTCGATGCACCGATTATTTGATTAACTTCAATACCTCTAGTGTCTACTAGGGCGGGGTCATATAAAATGAATTTGATTTTATGATTGTAATCAACCTGAACTATGGTCTCTCAAACACAAGTGGCAGCACTTGAGTTGCCAGTCCAGGGTATTTGTCAAGGCTGCTAACAGAAAACATTACATTTTCCAGTAAGAGTCTCCGATACACTAAACAGACGGTTCGGTAAGCCCCACGGTTTTGACATCCCGGTTCGGTGGGCTGGGGTTTACAATTAAATTTAATTAAACTTAAATACAATTAAACTTTTCGCAAGGATAAAAAAAATCAATAAAAATTAAAAAAAAAAGATCTGCTAATGCTGTAAACTGTATAGGGAGCCCACACATTACTATAACCTTAAAGGTTAACAACAGAGCCTAGACTTTTAGCCTAATTTCAGATACTATTTATTTTTAGATATAATAATCAACACTCAACACATTGTATGAAAACATGTAAACTGCACATAAGGCAGTTTTCTCATTAACTTATGTATTCTACTCTAATTTGTTATTGAAATATAAATATTTACACAGTTGCTGTCATTTTCATGACAGATATTTAAAACAGGCTACATTAAATAATCAAGGTATCAATCATTAACATGTTAAGTAAAATACATTATATAACATTAATGCATTTTAGTGCAAGAGTTCATTTAGGAACCAACAAGCTGTGGCGGGGGCGGGGGCGGGGCCGGGGCGTCCTTGGTACACCATGAGAGTATCACGATGCATATCGTGGGTGGTGTATCGCGGTTTTTCGGTTTGGTTTGAATATCGTTACACCCCTAATATCTAGTTATGATATGTTATCAAATAGTGAGGTATAGGCTAGGAGCATAAGCAATAGGCCTAGAACTAGTAATCACAGCTGTGGTGCAGTAATCATGATCATTGATAATATCTCAAATCATTTTGTTAGCATTAGTTAAGCACAGCCTCATTTCAGAATATCTTCCCTGTAAGATCTTTTTTAGTTGATGTCACAATAGAATGCAACCCATCGTCAACTAAAAAGAGTTACATGTTAAATTATTGACTTTATAGATCTTATTAATAACTTAATTCCACATGGGTTTTGCATATTTGTCACATTATATGTGTTACTCTCTAGACTTGCATAATATCTACATTAGATACATAGACTTGCATATTTGTCACATTATATACATTACACATTATATACACATTATATATATACAAGGGTGAGGCATATGACTTTCTGCAACCAGTATGTTACCAAGGGAACCGTTCCTTTAAGCAAGGGGGAGAACGAGAAAACTAACTACTAGTCCCCATTTCAGGCGCTGTGTCTTATCATTACGCCTGCTGGACTCATGGTACGGCAGCAAAGTTTCTTGATTATTACGCAGGAATGAGAGCATAGTTCCTAGCCATATCAGCCTAGAAAATCACAACTTTACATTTTCCGTCAGTCTTACTACACAATGTAACTACAGAAGAGTCAAGTTTTAAATAGGAAAAACATTGAAACTCTTTGGTCATTTTTTTGAGAGAGATGCTAATGGTCTTGTCCGATTCAATGATCTATGCTAAGCTATGCTAAAAGTGGTACCTCAACTGTTTAACTCTGGGGGAGTTGGAATTTAAGTTGGAAATATTAACTATAGGTAGGATGATACGCCCAAGTAGCAGTGCTTTGCCTGTGCTTCACCCCAGTATAGTCCCAAATCAATATCTGCCTAGGAAATCGCCTAGTCTTAATCTGCATTGCTATTTGTACTCGTTGTGAATATGCAGGCCACAAGAAGTAATTTATTTTATTTTATTTTTTATTACTTTTACTCTTGACATGAAGACTCCGTATGTGTGAATCTCATGAGTTACTGTTGGCTTGCTATCAGCTCAAACTAGACTGCCCATTCACCCCTGACCCCCAGCATCAGTGGGCCGTTTTCCCCCTGAGAACTGTTCCTTGCCAGATATTACTCATTGTCAAAGTGTAATGCCAAAGGTATATACATAATAAAAGAGACATATCCCCCTCTCCCAAGTGAAGACTCATTGTGTGTGAACCTTTTGAGGCCTTTCCTCAGCTCTGTCATTTTATCGAGGAAAGTAGCGTGGAGGTCTTTCTCTTTCTCTCTTTTGTGATGTCACTTGTCTGTCAATTGAGATATCAATGTCCTCCTCAACATCGTCCTCAAAAGTCTGGCCGAGTGTCCTCCCCTCCATAGTACCATGATGGCACAGCCGAGCCTGTACAACATGAAGAAGAGAGGCAGGTTTAAGTATAATTTCAGTTTTGCCATTTATTTAATGTTTGTTAAACTATTAAACATATCGGCTCAACTAATTTGCAGAGGGGGGATTTAAAGCTTTTCCCTTTTACTGGTGATTCACCTTGTAATTTTTACTTCATATAGCCTTTTTTGTTGATCACATATTTTACCATTGCATGTGTTTTAACAGCTAGAATGTTACCAGTCAATAAGCTTAACACTCCTATTATGTTGTGGGTCAATTTGACAATTTAGTTTTTTTAAATAAAAAGTGTCAATGGAAAAGATGCCAGCTTCACTTGTGTTGAATGCAATAAAAACATATGCAGAAAGCACACGCATACATTAAGTTCAAAATGTGGAGAGAAAGACTGAAGGGATCATTTTGCTCAATAGGGTAAAAAAAGCCTAGTTGGGGAAATTAAACACATCTTGTTTGTGAGATAGGACAAGTCTTTAACAAATATTTCTTAATTTATTACATGGCTTGGTTGAATTCCGGTGTGTTATTTCTTGTTATACCATGGTCTGGGTGAATACTCGATTCTGATTGGCTGCAGTCCGTTAAAAAGTGATAATGTACACCTAGGAAAGGCGTCCCGTCAATTTGCCTGATGACAGTTCTAAATGATTGCGCTGGCTCAAACTCACTGATCGACTGCTGCAGTCGGGTCGCTGTGGTTGCTTGGCAACGCCTGTATACGGGAGATATTAAATAGTGCGCTCGACTTAATAAATAAAAACCCTCACGATTTTTACTCTAAAACACATTAAAGTATTATTAATTGATTAAATATTTCTTTCTTTCGTAAGTAACCATGGTATAAGCGGGTTAATGCCCTTCGAGGTGTCCATTATCAGGTTTTAATGGACTTCGGCGGAGGCGTCGTCCATTAAAACCTGATAATGGACACCTCGTCGGGCATTAACCCTTACATAATAGATGAAGTATAACACACCATTGCCATAAAAAACAGAGCGTTGCCATGGACGCAGTTCTGGCAATATAATTGTTTTTAAATCAATAAACTCCTTTTTAAATCAATATTTTGTGTCAAATTATTGATTATTGAGCAATCGGAGAACATGTAAATGGATCAGGCTAGCAAGTGCACGTCACTACGTCAGTGGAAAGGTCCGCTTTCGGCGCTGAGAAATGGAAGTGCTACTGGTTTAGTTGCTGTACAGCATTTTTGCTGATATGGAGATGGAGATGGAGAGGCAGCATCGTCAACAAACACTCTTTTCAAGGCCTTGCTTTGATACAGCGTGGATATTCACGCTCTTTCCTGAGAAATGCTCTTAAATCATTTGACGCACCTAAACCTCCCGCCCCGGACACGACGAACAGGAATACAATTATTCCTTTGGTGGCACATTTGTGTTTTAGTACACAGCTCAACCGGGCCATTAAATCTAATTTATCAAAGTTCTTGACTTCCACGAACTTCCTACAACACCATAAACCGTTTAAAAAATATATATATTTTAAATGCGATATGGAATTAGACCATATCGCATAGGCCTATATCAATATAGTTCAAATTTGCGCTGTGATCCTTGCTCCAAGCCAGCTGACCCGGAGCTCTCTACACTGCCCCCCACCCCCCGTTTCCATATTAACCCCAAAATGCCACTATTTTTCTTTGTGTTATTTTTTTATACTTTGTAAATGACTGTGGTGGCTCATACCAACATTGTATTAACAAAAACTAGTTTGGGACTGCTATTTAATACCTTTAGCATAAGCCTAATGTTTATTAGTACTTGTCTTTACTATTAGTCATAATAGTATGGTGACCATAATTATATGGTTAACAGATACAGATAATGCTGTACTTGCTCATCCCTAACGTTTAATTTATTTTACGTTATATATATATATTTATATACATTTATTTATAATGTCTTTTGTATACCCAGGAAATGAACATTGCCGAGATTGATTGGGAAAGCAGTGGGCTGTCTCCTGGTGAAAGTGTTGGTGTTAACGTTCCTACTGTGCAATGTCCACTTACACCAGAGCAACTTACTGCACTGAAGGACACAGTGGATCCTAGGTCACCATCACAAACCTATGGGATAGACATTTACATGGCTGCAGTGCAGTTTTGCCAAGCACTTGAGTAATGACACATTAACAGCTGAAACAATTTGAATTTATTTGGTGAATAATTAAACCACAAGATTACATGTGTATTTTTGAATACTTAGAAGTATGGATTGCTAAATTGCTTTAGAGCAGGTATGTTGTAAACTATTGCATTTTTTTTTTTTTTGCCCTTTTCCAAAATAAAACAGCAATAATACATGAACGTATTAGTTTAACTACTGAAACAATTTGAATTTGATGGATAATTAAACCATAAGATTACATGTGTATTTTTGAATACATAGAACTATGGATTGCTTTAGAGCAGGTGTGTTAACTATTGCATGGGTTTTTACCCTTCTCCAAAATGAAACGGCAATAATACATGAACGTATTATTTTAACTTCATCAATGTCCAAAAACAGGACAAACTTTGGTAACGTAATCTAATTTATAGATATGGTGTTACTATTACAGTTTTGGATTTCACAGATCTAAACAAGGCCAAAACCATATTCTGAAGTGCCAATGCACATAAGGAGATCATCCTTAAAATTGCTGAAATCCTTGTAGTGGGCTGGGAGGCGTAGTACATTGAAACAAGTGGAGGACTTCGGCATCTCAGAGTTAACCACTTCCACTACCATCTTTCCTTCTGGCACTTCCCACCCAAGCCAAAACTTCATCAAGCTTTTAAGGTCTGAGCTGGATGCTAAATAAAACAAAATCAACAATTAATTACTCACCAACATGTCGTTCCAAACTCAACAAAAAAGTTTCATCAAGTAGTTTACCACAGGCTTTATTTTACTCAAATTGTAAAACCCTGTCTCAATGAAGTGACGTAAATACCATAAGATGCGACATCTATCTTCTAGCGAACAATCTTCGTCGTCGTCATCATCATCATCATTCACACTGATATCCGAGGGCCAGCAGATACACTGAAGCAGCATCTGGAAACAATTACATATTTCTGTTGCAGTATGTATGTATGTATGTATACACACACACACACAACATCTCAAAAAACTGTTTATGTATATATACACAGGTGAAACTCGAGAAATTAGAATATCATGCAAAATGTCATTTATTTCAGTAATTCAACTTAAAAGGTGAAACTAATATAGACTAATTACATGCAAAGTGAGATATTTCAAGCCTTTATTTGTTATAATTTTGATGACAGCTTATGAAAAGCCAAAATTCTAAATTAGAATATTGCGAAAAGGTTTTCATAAGCTGTAAGCCATAATAATCAAAATTATCTCAAAATTAGACATCTCACTTTGCATGTAATGAGTCTATATAATTAGTTTCACCTTTTAAATTGAATTACTGAAATTAACTTTTGCACAATATTCAAATTTTGAGTTTCACCTGTATATATGTGTGGTGAAGTACGCCTTTAAGCCTCACTCCGCCCCATTATTAGCTAGTGGCCTTATTTGGACTATATAAAGGGCATCCCCAGAGGGGTAGGATATTGCGTCATTTTTTGGTATTCATATCGGTGTCCTGGTTGCCGGTGCTCGATTGCTCTGTGTGGGAGCTGGTGTCTGTTTGGAGGTTGGGATTGTACTGCTGGAGGGTTTTTCTCTGCACATTGCTGCTATAGTTTCAGGGTAGAGAAGAGAACCGATCGCACGTACGACTCGGCGGGCTGTGAGCAACTGCCACTCTACTGCGCTGTGCGTGAGCTGGTGTCTGTTGGAGGTACTGCTCGAGGGTGGTTTTTCCTCTACATCGCCGCTGTCCTTCCAGTTTATAAAAGAGTCGATCGCACGTATAACACAACGTGCTGTGAGTGACTGCTGCTCTCCTGAGCGTGAATGGGATGAGGGAGTGGTCTGCCGGATATTTGAACTGAAGTCCTGCTGATCGGCCATTTAAAGTGGGCGTTTGATCGCAACGTGGTTTGGCCTCGACGCTGCTGTTTTGCTTCGATTAGTTTGTTTACAGTTGTCGTGTTTTCATTTTGGTTTCCTTTTGTTTGTTTCTGTTTTGTGATATTTGGGTTATGGTTTGATTTGGATATAATTGATTTATTTTGTTTTTGTGTTATTAGCCCTTATTGTTGGTAAGCAGTAGTACATTGGGTCTGTGGGTTTATTTGGCATTAACTGCCTATAGCTGGTAATATCAATGACAGTTAATGCTGTTTTCTTATAGGCTGTATTTATATTCTTTTGTTAAATAGGTTTCTCTTTCTTTTTCAGGAGCCGGGGTGATCCAAAGACGGGCAGGCTAGCCATTCTATGCATGTGAACAGATCGAAATTCTCCTTTGAGTGTGCGGTAGAGGTTTTCTTGTAGTGGATTTCACAAGTGTGGGTGTGCTGTGGAAGTTTTGGGCACGGTGTATTCCTTGCAGGCGGATTTGAGGCCTACTGCTCGGCCTGCCCGGCAAATGGTGCACCCCAGCTCCGTTATGAGAGTGACATGTCTGTATATGAAGAACACAGTTCAATCAATAAACAAAGTAGCGGCCTGGTAGTCCAGCCCCGTTGGTTGACGGATTCAAACACCCTGTTTTAAATTATTTATGACATTAAATAAAGAATTGTATGTATTTTCATATGTATTCACGTCTCAGTGTTGTGTGATTGTGGGAGGGAGAAGTGAACTTGTGTGCCCCCTTTTTTATTAGGGGTATTTCCCCAGCTGGGTTAAGGCTGGGGTGGCGTAGTCGTGATTCATTATAGCTCAGTATTTGAGAGCGTGTCTGTTCCCATCTAAATTTCATCCTCGTTGCCACATATGTATAATAATATATATATATATATATATATACACTCACCTAAAGGATTATTAGGAACACCATACTAATACTGTGTTTGACCCCCTTTCGCCTTCAGAACTGCCTTAATTCTACGTGGCATTGATTCAACAAGGTGCTGAAAGCATTCTTTAGAAATGTTGGCCCATATTGATAGGATAGCATCTTGCAGTTGATGGAGATTTGTGGGATGCACATCCAGGGCACAAAGCTTCCGTTCCACCACATCCCAAAGATGCTCTATTGGGTTGAGATCTGGTGACTGTGGGGGCCATTTTAGTACAGTGAACTCATTGTCATGTTCAAGAAACCAATTTGAAATGATTCGAGCTTTGTGACATGGTGCATTATCCTGCTGGAAGTAGCCATCAGAGGATGGGTACATGGTGGTCATAAAGGGATGGACATGGTCAGAAACAATGCTCAGGTAGGCCGTGGCATTTAAACGATGCCCAAGGCACTAAGGGGCCTAAAGTGTGCCAAGAAAACATCCCCCACACCATTACACCACCACCACCAGCCTGCACAGTGGTAACAAGGCATGATGGATCCATGTTCTCATTCTGTTTACGCCAAATTCTGACTCTACCATCTGAATGTCTCAACAGAAATCGAGACTCATTAGACCAGGCAACATTTTTCCAGTCTTCAACTGTCCAATTTTGGTGAGCTCGTGCAAATTGTAGCCTCTTTTTCCTATTTGTAGTGGAGATGAGTGGTACCCGGTGGGGTCTTCTGCTGTTGTAGCCCATCCGCCTCAAGGTTGTGCGTGTTGTGGCTTCACAAATGCTTTGCTGCATACCTCGGTTGTAACGAGTGGTTATTTCAGTCAAAGTTGCTCTTCTATCAGCTTGAATCAGTCGGCCCATTCTCCTCTGACCTCTAGCATCAACAAGGCATTTTCGCCCACAGGACTGCCGCATACTGGATGTTTTTCCCTTTTCACACCATTCTTTGTAAACCCTAGAAATGGTTGTGCGTGAAAATCCCAGTAACTGAGCAGATTGTGAAATACTCAGACCGGCCCGTCTGGCACCAACAACCATGTCACGCTCAAAATTGCTTAAATCACCTTTCTTTCCCATTCTGACATTCAGTTTGGAGTTCAGGAGATTGTCTTGACCAGGACCACACCCCTAAATGCATTGAAGCAACTGCCATGTGATTGGTTGATTAGATAATTGCATTAATGAGAAATTGAACAGGTGTTCCTAATAATCCTTCAGGTGAGTGTATATATATATATATATATATATATATATATATATAAACAAGTATAAATGTAAATGAGTAAAAAAAAAAGTATTAAAGTATATATTATTTTAAGTATAGAAATATTATATTAAGTAAAAAAAGCATCTGCATCATGTAAAAAAACAAACACAAGTATACATTTATTTTATACCCTACTAAACTTGCAAATTATTTATTAAATTAAAATAACTTTTTTTAATATACATTACTTGGTTTGTCTGTTCAGCGTCATCACTGATCTGGTCAGCATCAAATCAAATCAAATCAATTATATTTGTATAGCGCTTTTCACAATACAGATTGTATCAAAGCAGCTTCACAGTATTAAAATAAAATAATACAACAAAGTTTGTTTCTAGTGGAATTTATTGATTGATAGAATAAAATTAAATATCCCCAAAATATCCCCAACTGAGCAAGCCAAAGGCAACAGTGGCAAGGAACCGAAAAACTCCATCAAGTGACCTAATGGTGTCCTAAAACTCCATCAGGTGACCTAATGGAGAAAAAAAAAAAACTTGGGAGAACCCAGGCTCAGTCGGGGGCCAGTTCTCCTCTGGCATTTATGAACTAGAGGCCGGATTGTAGTTTGAAACTGTGAGATTAACAATATTATATGAATGCCTGGCTGAAAAGATGCGTCTTTAATCTAGTTTTAAACTGGGAGAGCGAGTCCGAGCAACGAACAGTATCAGGAAGGCTATTCCAGAGTTTTGGAGCCAAATGTGAAAATGCTCTCCCTCCTTTGGTTGATCTGGATATCCTAGGTATGACCAAAAGCCTTGAATTTATTGATCTTAAAGAGCGCGATGGATTATAGGGTGATAGAAGATCCGTTAAATAGACTGGAGCTAAGCCGTTTAGGGCTTTATAAGTCAGTAGCAATACCTTATAATTAATACGGAACTTTATAGGTAGCCAATGTAGTGATGATAAAATCGGTGTTATATGATCATATTTTCTTGATCTAGTAAGAACTCTAGCAGCGGCATTTTGGACTAACTGTAGCTTGTTTATTGAGGATGCAGGACAACCGGCTAATAAAGCATTACAGTAATCTAGTCTCGAGGTCATGAATGCATGAACTAACTTTTCTGCATCAGTAACTGATAGCATATTACGTAGCTTAGCAATGTTTCTAAGGTGGAAAAAGGCTGTTTTTGTAACATACGAAATATGATTTTCAAAAGACAGGTTACAATCGAGTATAACACCCAGGTCTTTTACTGTAGAGGATAAAGTAACAGGACATCCTACGATGTCAAAGTTGTATTGTAAGAGGTTCTATGGGCGGTTTTTTGAACCGATAAGTATTACCTCTGTCTTGTCTGGATTTAATAAAAGAAAATTACGCGTCATCCAATCTTTTATATCTTTAACACACTCTGTCAATTTAGATAATTTAACGTTTTCATCCGGCCGTGATGAAATATATATTTGAGTGTCATCAGCATAACAATGGAAACTAATTCCATGTTTCCTTATAATATTTCCAAGTGGTATCATATATATTGAGAATAACAGAGGGCCCAACACAGATCCCTGCGGCACTCCATAGTTTACTGGAATTATGATCGATTTTTCTCCATTTAAATAGACAAAATGGTAGCGGTCAGATAAGTATGATCTAAACCAGCTTAATGCTTGTCCTTGAACACCAGTATAATTTTGTAGTCGATCTAAGAGTATTGTATGATCTATAGTATCTAACGCAGCACTTAGATCAAGTAAAACTAGTATTGAGATGCAGCCTTGGTCAGAAGCTAAGAGTAAATCATTTGTGATTTTAACGAGCGCAGTTTCAGTGCTATGATGCGGTCTGAATCCTGACTGAAACTTTTCATAGATATCATTTTCTTGCAAGAAAGAGCCCAGTTGAGTGGACACAACTTTTTCTCGTATTTTAGACATAAAAGGTAGATTTGAAATGGGTCTATAATTTGCTAGATTATTATGATATAATTGTGGTTTCTTAATGAGAGGTTTTATAACTGCCAGTTTAAATGTTCTTGGAACATGACCTAAAGATAAAGACGAGTTAATAATATTGAGGAGAGGCTCTTCCACTACAGGTAACACTTCCTTCAGTAGTTTAGTTGGTATAGGACCTAATAAACATGTTGTTGTTTTAGATGAAGTGATAAGTTTATTTAACTCTTTTTGTTCTATAGTTGTAAAGCACTGTAATTGTTCTTGCGGGGGGATAATTGAGGCTGAATTATAAGGTGCGATTGAGGACTGAACGTTTACAATTGTGGTTCTGATGTTTTCTATTTTCTCAGTGAAGAAGTTCATGAAATCATTACTACTAAACTGTAACGGGATATTTTGTTCGGGTGACGTCTGTTTATTTGTTAGTCTAGCCACGGTGTTAAATAAAAACCTAGGATTGTTTTGGTTGTTTTCTATTAGTTTGCGGAGGTGCTCAGCCCTGGCCGCTTTTAGGGCCTTTTTATATCGTGACATACTGTCTTTCCACGCGATTCTAAAGACCTCTAAATTAGTTTGTTTCCATTTACGCTCTAAATTACGGGTTTCTCTCTTTAGAACATGCGTAGTATTATTGTACCATGGTGCTTTAATTTTCTCTCTGACCTTTTTAATCTAATGGGTGCAACAACATCCAATGTTCTAGAGAGAATGGTGCTCATAGTGCTAGTTAGTTCTTCTAGTTCATCTGTTTGTTTGGGTTCAGGCAGCAGCTGAGACAGATTAGATAAGCAATTTGAGAAATTATCTATGGTGGATGGAAGGATTGTTCTGCCTGGTCGATAATGCGGCGCCGCATGACATATTACAGCAGTACGTAATATGCAAGTTACCAAGTAATGGTCAGTGACATCATCACTTTGTGGAATGATATCTATATCGGTTGGATCGGTTCCATATGATATAATTAAATCGAGTGTGTGATTAAGACGATGAGTTGGTCCGGTGACGTTTTGCTTGACCCCAAATGAATTTAATAAATCTATAAACGCAGCCCCTAACGCATCATTTGAATTATCTACGTGTATGTTAAAATCTCCAACAATTAATGCTTTATCTACATTGACCAATAGATCTGAGAGAAAATCTGCAAACTCTTTTAGGAAATCAGCGTAAGGCCCAGGCGGTCTATATACGGTAGCCAAGGCTAGAGATAATATGGATTTTTTTCTAACATCTAAGAGCGTAACATTTAGTACAAGTATTTCAAACGAAATAAACTTATAACCCGTTTTCTGAGTAACATTGAGAATATCTCTATAGACCGCTGCAACACCGCCGCCACGACCAATCAGACGGGGTTCGTGCTTATAGGAGTATCCTGATGGAGTAGACTCATTTAGACCGAAATAATCATTAGGTTTAAGCCAAGTTTCAGTAAGGCAAAGTACATGGAAGCTATTATCTGTGACCATTTCATTTACAATAACTGCCTTAGGTGTGAGTGATCTAATGTTTAGAAGACCTAGCTTTAGAAATTGTTTTTGATTACTAATAGCAACATTTTCTGGTTTAATATCAATTAGATTTTTTCTAGATCCTGCAGTAGATTTATTATTTGATCTCACTAAACGAGGAATAGACACAGTTTCTATGCAATGTTCTACACTATTTATATCAGTTAATTTGGTGCAGCAGAGACTATGATTTGGACTTTTGGTTACTAGTCAAAAGGTATTTAACATTTTGGAGATGTTATCTGACAGAAGATCCGATCTGAATCTGCTTGGGTGTAAGCCATCAGCACGGAAAAGCCTAGGACGCTCCCATAACAGATTCCAATTATTTACAAAGAGCAGCTTCTGCTCATTGCACCATGATATTAACCATTCATTTAGCGCGAATAATCTACTAAACTTTTCATGACCTAGTCGGTACGTGGGAAGCGGTCCAAAGCATCATCATTTGTCTGTTCAGCTTCATCATCAGTCTGTTCAGCATCATCACTGGTGGTCACACATGTATTTATGTGTGTAGTCAGAATCAGTAGTGGATAACTGACTCCACATTTCTGGCATTTCTCTTTAGGCATTTCGTTAAAAGATTCAGATTCAGGTGGCAGAGCAGTGGTGTCAAGTTCTATTTGTAGTGGAGCAATGTAAAGAACTCCTTTAAATCCATTTGTTGCCGTCTTCAAATTCTTTGCATTGTACCCACTTTCATCCGGTGGAATCAGAGTGAGCTTCCGGGAGCCCCATCCTCCTTAAAATAAAAGTAAATAAAAAAGACCATTGTACAAAAATACAGAAAAATACAAAATGCTATCTGTATTTTTGAGATCAGGGTAAGTTTTTACTAAATGTTTTGTCCCTGGTGATTACCTGAAGATTTATAGAGAAGCCAACCCCCTTTATTTCTTGAAATTTGGGGTACATCTCCTTCAGTTGGGCACATATCTAAAAATACAAAAACGCCAAACAGGGTAGCCTTATCATTAAGCCTTTATTGTCAGTATAGCACAAAGAAATAAGTGTGCAAATAAATACATAAATCCACTATATCCACATAAATGGACAAGGAGATAAATAATTTAATAAATAAAACATGTTGGGGGAAATTAGAAAAAAATGTTAAAGGAGCATTTCACCCATGGGAACATTGATCTTTATTGAAAGTGGGTCATATTTGTAGTCGAAATGTAAAATAAATTTTGAATTTGGTGCCTTCTTGACCGAGGAAAGAAAGAAAGTAACTTCAGGACGCATTTTTATGAAAGACAACAACTCCCACAATGCACCACATTGCACAGCTGCGCAAGCCACTCCCACTAATCCAGAACAGCATGAATCACTCATCCGTCTATAAGGCTAGCTACCACCGGAGCTTGAAATTCATTTCACACAAAATGTCTAACGTTAGTTAGTTGGCGAACTCATTAGTGAATTACTCCTCATTTGTATTTCTTTCGAAGTGGTGAATTATTGCATGGTAACGTTACTGGGATGTTCAGTCAGATGCGGTGCGAAACTAGGATGGTTCACAACACAAACGTCCGTGTCCTCGTCTGATTCAGAGATTTCGTCCAGGAGAAATTGGCATCGTTTAAATTCTTTGCAGTGAACGGACTCTATCTCTGTGTTCGTAGTTACATAGTGAGATCACCGGCGCCACCAGTCCGCCCCCAGCTCGAGCCAGTCTGGGCTTCTCGTCCGCGACAGGCAGGTCTTCTGCCTCGGCTGCTCTTCACTATAATGCGGCTCGTAACGATGGACACAGACACCTGATTCGAGCATCAGACTTCCGAAATCCTCTTCTTCTACATCATATTGAGTAACGTTACCCCTCCGCTATTGTCATAACTTCACATCTGTCTCCACAGCGCCTGTTAGCTTAGCTTCCAAACAAGATGGAGGATATTGGTTTTAGTTTCAGAAAGTGAAGTCCCACCCACTGATCTGTAATAGGCCTGTAGCGTGAGCGGGTCCCGCCCCCTGGAATAATGAGGAGCTAGTGTTTGTAGTCTCTACACTTTTCAATGAAATGTGACTTCCTGCTTATTATGACGCAAAATGATGATTTTTACGTCATAATAAGCAGGAAGTAAAACACTTAAATCCTTATTTCTCCCATCTCAGGGAAAAATTAATGAAAAATCCACGTTTATTATAATATATGACTGGGTTTCTAACAATACAAAGCTTAATGCAAATGGGTGAAGTGTCCCTTTTAAGAATTTTTAGATATTAGTACTGGAAACAAGACAAAAATACTGAGTAAGAAAAGCATTTTTTGCAGTGTATATACTTTACAATACAATAGTGATATACCCATTAATGTATATTAATGGTTTATGAATGATTATTTAACTGTTTACTAATGCCTAATTAATGATGAATAATGTACAGTTATTATAAAGTGTTACCTCACCACAGAAGTTACCTGGGAATTTTGTCAAAGACCTATATAAGTGACTATGATGCATTTAACCAACAATAATAAAAGGATAAAAATGACAGACAAAATTTCAACACAGCAAACAAGTTTTATTACAAAGCCAAATCACACACGCACGCACACACACACTAATTACTTTTATTATTAATTTTACTTTTATTATTATTATTAAAGTATATAACCAAAAAAAGACCAACAAATATTTAAGAAAAAAATGAAACGACACAACGGTCAATCTGGGGGAGGGACAGGGGGATTAAAAACGCCTACATTTTCCCCCTGCATTTCCGAATTGCCCGCTTAACCCTGGCATTGGCTGTCTTTTGTTTGTTCATTTTCTTTAAGTGTGAAACTTTTATCTGGGAAATGTGGCGCGGGCGAAGTATCCTCTCTTTTTTTGATGATTTTATAGGAGTAACTACAACAACTGTTTTTTTTCCAAGAGGACGACTGGTGAAGTTTTCTTCTGGCCTTGTGTGCTTCCGGGCACCTCTTCTTCACCCTTCCAAAGAAAATACATGGTGAAGGATTGATCATCATTGTGCCAATAAATACGGCATTATAGACTCAGTACGTTTACAGGATATCAATTTACCTGGCTGGTCTCGGGACTCGTGTCAGCTGTGGTGTCGCTAGATGTTTCCTCAGAGGACCCTGTTGTCTTTGCCCTCTTACGATGTGTTTCCTCCTCAGGGCCACGGCGCCTCCGCTTAACCCCAACCACAGTGTTGTCCTCACCTAACAGCGCAGCCTCAAATAGCTTACGGTGCTCCAGAGCCTGCTTGGCGGACAAGTTCGTTACATAGAACTTGTCCGCCGTCTGGACATCGTGGCACATAAATTTAGATACCTTAAGTCGGTCGCCCTCAGAATGAGTGAATTTGGCCTAGAAATAGAGAGAAAGAAGGAGAAAACAAAAGCAGTTTGAGGAGACAACACCTAACTGAATGTCTCTGAAATATGCCCCCTCACGAGAGAAAACACTTACATGGCTGGCGATAGAGGTTCTCAAATCTGTGAAATTTGGGTTGCCGGGGAGGCCCATTGACTTCCACGCATCCCGAAAATAGGTTACCAGTTTCTTGCAGACGTTGGGAGTTGATGTAAAGAAAAAATATTTGGCAGAACTGCCACCCGGAAGTCTTCTTCGAATTTTCAAGAAACGCAGCATCCAGTCATACTCCTCTTTTGTAACAGCAATCTGTGCCGGGCCAAATGCCTGGTTTGTCTTGTGTAACTGTATCTGTTGACACACACACACACAAAAAAAGAAAAACACACACAAAAAAAAAGAGCAAATCAGAACAGAGATCAAACAAATTAAGGTCACCTGATGCATAAAAAGGAAGCAATACACTCACGTTGATCAGGAACACATTTTCGGATGGGCATTCTTGGGCCTCCTCTACCTCGCTGATCATCATGTTTTGATATACCCCCCCTCGGTGACCATAAAGGGCTGCCAAATAAGCAGAAAGGTGACCATAAAACTCCCACTGCAAGGATGTGGTGGCCACGTCACTTTCGAGCTGGGCTATAAACAACACAGAGCACAATCTCAGGGTTCATGTTGAACATTTCTTATGCATTTTACAATATGTCAGTACAATGAGTTAAATGGAGGGGGGACTTACACAGAATTTTGGGGATGGCCTGCTTGGCCTGGCTCTGGCACTGCAGAATTGTCACCTTGCTGACCACCCTTTGCTCTTTTCCGGTTTTTACAGACGTCCGGTGCATGGCAACCTTTCTCTTTAGCGATTTTTTGACACTCTGCATTAGTGCTGGGCGGTTTGACCAAAAATCCACATCACATCACTTTTTTTCTAAATTAAACCGGTTTCACGGTAAATGACGTTTTTTTTTTTTTTTTTTCAAGCATGATGGGTGTTAACCACATTTTCTACTGAGTGAGAGAGGAAATACTGCAGTAGATTAACTTATAATGCCCTATTTTATTGTCATGAGTGAATGAAAAAATCCACACTAATATTAATAATACAGGTTTGCAAGGCTGTTTACAAAGAGGTGCCAGCAGGACGCGCTTTAGGAGCGGCAGAAATAATGGTTTCCCCGGTAATGGCTGTACACAAAGCAGCAACGCTGCTTTATCAGGAAAGATAAAGAAAGATTCAATCGTAATAACAAAGAAACTTTTCTAAAGACCGTCAGTTCACTTCAGATACGTTCATACAGTATAAAAACATGCGTGCCGCGAGAAAAAAAAAAAACTCTCACCCCCACACGGCTGCGACACGGCTACCGGAGCTGATCGCGCCCATTATAGTCAATGCTTGTGTTTCAGATCGAAGCTTCCCAAAAGCAGCTCTCCGCGCCGCTTCGCTAAATATAGGCGCCTAGTCTATTTTGACGCACGCGTGTGGAGGACGGAATAAAACCTTGTCGCAGCCGTAATGCGCCGCAGACGTGTGTTCTGTGTTGTAAATGAGGTGCGAGACAGTGTCGCGCAACGCCGCGTTCTGATTAAAGCGACATACACCGGTATTGCGGTTTATTAAAAATTCATAACGTAACAAAAATAAACACCGGTATTCGGTTTGAACCGGTAAACCGCCCAGCACTACTCTGCATCTCCCTGCGCAGACCAATAAGGACCGTCTTTGAAAGACGGCAGGAAGGTGGAGGAGTTTCACTGATGAAATTTATGAACTGAGACACGTTCTGCACATAGTACTCGATGGTTGTCTCCACCTGCTGTATGGAGCTATTCTTGTGCCAATAAAAATGAACGTAGCTTTTCAAGAAACTAATGAAAATATAAATTGAAACTAAATAAATTATCTCTAAAACTGAAAAAGAATAAATCGCAGGCAAATTTTTTGACTTCGTTTTTAATACACTGCATGTTTTGCTAACTGTTTCTCATATTTCAATCGTCATCTGAACTTACAAATGCGCTTCCAGAGTTTTCATTTACGCTTCTGAAGTTTTCGTTTACGCTCCCAGAGTTTTCGTTCGCCGTTCTGACACATTTCTCTCGTGGGGGCGGGGCTAGTAGCAGTGTGTTCTCATTGGTTACTGAGCTTTTGATTGATCGCTTCGTGACCTGGAAGTGAAGACGTCAGTGTTTATGTGTGGATGTGAGCGTCTGTAATCGCAGCTTTCTATTTCATTTTAGTGATGTTAAGTTTATATCTGTATTTATTTGCTGCTACACTATATTGTTGAGATGATCTCTTATAGAAGGAATAGTACAGACGAATTTTTATTTTTTATTAGTCATCGTCGCTATATCAGGAGGATACTGGAGCCTACTCGTGGTAAGTCTGATTTTTGTTTTGTTTTTAATACTATACTAATACTATTTATAATACAGTACTGGCTTTTTTCAGGTGGAGAGGCATTTTAGAGCTCAGTGAGAGCCCATGACATTATACAGCTGAGCTGTGTTGTCTTGATTTAACTGTTAGCCCAATCATTACATGACTTGTTTATCTACATTCGGTTACAGTCTTCGATTAGATCATATTTGCTTCGATTAGATCATATTTCCCCACAGCCACCCCAAACAACATTGAGCTAGAGTACTGTACAGTAGCCTATCTGTACTGTATCAGTCAATGACTGATGCCATAGGACGAGAGCGCTGTCAATCACTGCCTGATTCAACTTTGGCAATGTAAAGCCTTTTTTACCATGCCAATAAAGCTATTTAAACCTGAATTTCTCAATTGCTGATTAATTTGCGATGCAAAGTTTTTGAAAGAGGAGAGACACGACTTGACCACAGACCACATCTCTGTTCGTAATATGTAAACACTCAATTATTTTGAAGTATCGCCCTGGTTGCAATATTTATTCTGATTACTTTTGTGTGATAAAGATGACTGATAAAGCTATTATATGTATCTAGTATGAGTAACAAATTGCTTTTTCCGTGTCCATATTTGACTAATAATAATGAAAAAAGTGCACTTCAAATGAACATTTCTTTGACAAATGTTAAATCTTTAATAGTCTTTAATAATAAATATATGTCCAAATTAAAAACTTAATACATGCAAGTAATTATGACTGAAAACATCCAGCAACTAGGGAATACACATCCATATGTTTATATATAGGGCAATACAGCCATCTACTGGTTACACAACAGTATTACAGATGATAAATGCTGCTTGACTCCGAGGTAAATATTTAGTACTGTAAAATCCCTTAAATATAAATATAATAAATATTTTAAGTCTGGAACGTGTTACTGTATGGGGAGTTCAAAGCAGTTTGTATTGTTAGATTATAATACATTTCCTCTCTCATTTTCCAGGGAGTGGAGCAACATTTCCATAAACAAAATTCTGATGCTGACACAGAGGATGGAGTGATAATACCAGAGATCCACTGTCCCTATCAGACAATAATCTTACTCTGTTCAGACACATCACCTTTGAATGACTGGGATCTTGATCTTCAGACACCTGATTTATTTTAATATAAACTAGCAAATATTTCAATTTCCTCTAGATTAAAACAAACACAGTTCACAAGTACACAAGAGGTTTCACTTTATTCTTATTAATCTATGCTGATCTTGGATTAGCATACCAATAGCATATAAATGTTGAGGGGATAGTTCACCAAAAAATACAATTCTCTCTTATTTTGCTCACCCTCATGCTGTCCCAGATGCATTTTACTTTCTTTCTACAGATAAACACGAATTAAGATTGTAAGGAAAGTAATCCATCTCTGCGAGTCCTAAAGACGCTTTAAAAACCACACACAGTGAGCGTGACGGTAATCCATGCGACCTCAGTGGATGAGTCAATGCCTTCTGAAGTAAAACAATAGGCTAGATAAAAGAAATACTAATAATGTAAACTGTTTTAACTATTAAAAATCTTACGTACATGGGTTACAATCCACTTGTATTATGGACTCACAGAGATGGATTATTTCCTTAAATATCTTTGTCTATGTTTATGTCAAGAAGAAAGTCATATACATCTGGGATGGCATGAAGGAGAGTAAATGATGAGAGAATGCTCATGTTTTGGGTGGACTATCCTTGCACTGCTTGCAAGGGTGTAGATTTGGTTTGAACATTGGCGGGGTTGAAGTTTGGGTCTGCATATTTTTCATGTGATCATGGTATAAATATTGGGGGGGTTGTAATGCATAGATTTAAAGATTTAAATACAATCTTAAATGTATTTGTAATTGTGCATTTTGTATAGTAATGTATATCATGAGAATACTGTGCATTACATGTTATTATGCAGTTAATGTTTTGTGGATTCTGGTCTTTCCTGTCACAACATAATTGCATCCAAGACCTTCACTCTGATACTTGTGTATATATGCTTTAGTGACAATAAAGAATGTAAATTTATTTGAATTCATATTTTCAATTACATTAATTTAACTGGTTGTATAAGTCACGATTGAAACGGTTGATGATTGTTAAAATATATTTACAATTTTAAATGTTAGCAGATAGTGTTAATTAAATGAAATAACTAAATACAATTATCAATTAAAAAAAAATGGCAACAAGAACATTCTTTGTGTGACATGTAATGAAATGCCCTTTGAGGTCTGTATCTGACAGCAGGCCACGACTGTAATTTTCATTTTGTTTAAATTCCTCTTATTTAAGTGATCATTAATTTTGATGGTGTAAACGTAGGCTATATCATGCTAACGATGAGTAGTGTGATGGCCATGGCTGCCAACCTTGATTACTTGGTTAAAGTTTGACTTTCTTGACGGCTGAATATATCACACACGTTTGCTAGTATTCTCTTTAAATTGTAACAGCTGAACCTAATCAGAGCCTAACATGCAAAATAATCAGGAATAAACAAATATTCTCCGAAAACATTGGACACTACAATATTTTAAGTATTATATACAGTACTTTAATGTGCAATTACACCTGAATAGACTGAATAGATCTCTTGTGCTCCTAAAAAGCTTCTGCCAACTAAGTAGTAGCAGCAGGTAAATACAGATAAAATTAAAAAACAAACATAACTTAATATCACTAAAATGAAATAGAAAGCTGCGATTACAGACGCTCACATCCACACATAAACACTGACGTCTTCACTTCCAGGTCACGAAGCGATCAATCAAAAGCTCAGTAACCAATGAGAACACACTGCTACTAGCCCCGCCCCCACGAGAGAAATGTGTCAGAACGGCGAACGAAAACTCTGGGAGCGTAAACGAAAACTTCAGAAGCGTAAATGAAAACTCTGGAAGCGCATTTGTAAGTTCAGATGACGATTGAAATATGAGAAACAGTTAGCAAAACATGCAGTGTATTAAAAACGAAGTCAAAAAATTTGCCTGCGATTTATTCTTTTTCAGTTTTAGAGATAATTTATTTAGTTTCAATTTATATTTTCATTAGTTTCTTGAAAAGCTACGTTCATTTTTATTGGCACAAGAATAGCTCCATACTGCTGACCCACCTGCACACAAACAAACAACACACATCCCTTTCAACAGGTTGGACGACATTCAGAGAGGCTTGAATATGCCCTCTATAAACACTCATTTTCATTATTATATTTTTTCTAAAAACATCATTACAAGAGACACATAATAAGAAAATGACTTACGCGTGAATCCGGCTAGTCTCGTTTAAAAAGCAAAGAGTGCTCAGCCTTGACTTCCCCTCGGCCATGTACTGCAGGAACTTTTTTATGCGGTACATTTTTGCGTTCACATTATCCTTGTGTTTTGATGACGGGTCTGGTCCGAGCTGGTTGACCCTGAACTCCTCCATGATGGTTTCTGTGCACAAAGAATAATGAGGACAGAGACAATTGTCAGTCAACACACTCACTACAAAAAATGCTTTCTTAATTTGTATTTTTGTTGGTAACAGTTTATAATAACTAAACGCTACTAATTAGTTAATCATTAGTAAACAGTTAATTTGCCATTTATAAAGCATTAATAAGCAGTTTATAAATACAGCTATAAATACTTTTTTCTTGATTTATAAGCATATCTATAATGTGTCTTTAATAATTGTATTTTCATACTTTATTAATGATTAATTTATCATTTATAAATGAAATACTACATTATTTACGAACGGGTTATTTAGGAGTTGTCAGTGGTTCATGAGATCCCTTAGAAAGTGTAAGTAAAGGGATAATAAACGGTTTAAATACATATTAATATTCAGACATATAGTGATACACTACAAAAAAAAATGCTTTTCTTACCTAGTATTTTTGTTTTGTTTCCAGTCCAAATATCAAAAAATTCTTAAATCAAGAAGCGTTTACTAGAGAAGTAAAATGACATTTTTTAAAATTCTATTTTGTTTCAAGATAAAAAGAAAGTAATTTAAGTAATTTTTGCTTAAAACAAGCAAAATTATCTGCCAATGGGGTAAGAAAAAAAAAAAAACTCAATTCAAATGGAAATCAAGATTATTTTTCTTACCCCATAATGATAATTTTGCTTGTTTTAAGCAAAAATTACTTAAATTACTTTCTGTCTTTTTTGAAAATAAAATAGAATGTCTTATGTCATTTTACTTCTCTAGTAAATGTTTCTTGATTTTATGAATTTTTAGATATTTGGACTGGAAACAACACAAAAATACTAAGTAAGAAAAGCATTTTTTTTTTGCAGTGCTGACAATGACATTTCAGAAAACATCAAGTTAAAGCAATGCAAGTGTACTCACTCAGTGTCAACCTTTGATCAACCTCAAGCTCCTGAAAGACGCCTGGCTGCTGGCTGGTGGAGGGCTCCAAATCACTGGAGGCTGGCGGAAGGGTGGAAGCCTCAGTGATTGCAAGAGGGTCATCCCCAGATCCGAGGGAAGAGAACAGTTTTCTCTTCACCTTGCTTAAGCTTCCAGAAGCCATAGATGCTGACTTCTTCTGCAGCCTGCGGTACCGGCGAGTCACATCACGCAGGGCGGTGGTCAGCATGTCCACCTTCACGTTCAACCGGCTGTTTTCTGTCCACAACCTCTCTACCTTCTCTTTGCAGCCAGGGTTGCTGCATTCCTCGTCCTCCTCCACATCAAAGGGCACATCGGCATCCTCGATGTCAGGCAGCAAGTCCAGGGTGCTGATAAGTGGCACCTCTGGTTCAGTGGCCCTAAGTGCTGCAATTTGTGCCAACACTTTCTTTCTTTTGCATAGTTTGAGTGCGTTTTCTTTTGCGGCTGTCGACAGCTCTGCGTGTGACTTCAGGTGCCGGTCAATTCTTGTTGTTGAGATTCCACAGCCAGCCACGGGGCATACGCAAGACCTCACATTGACACGTCCGGACTCCAAAGCAAGCAAAAGCTTTCGCTCGTCTTTGTTCTCGACCTTGTGGTACACTTGATGATGCTGGCTCAACCGAGAGTACATTCGTGTACACAGCGGGCAATTGTAAACAGCAGGCATTTTTGTAGAAAAGTTTGAAGTGCAAAATCCCAATGATGTCTGCATCCAACAAAGATGAACTCACTACTGAGAACATGAGGGAGTTGCTTGCAGAAGTTATGGGAAATGTAGTTTGTGAGGGTTAAAAAAAAAATCACTTGTAATGAGAGATTGTAGCGGCTTTTAATAAAAAAAAACAATCCAACAGCCGCAGCAGGCTAAGACACGGGGTTTGTACTAAAGACGCATCACACTGAAGCATTACATCTGATGTTATCTTTATTACTCCGTTTCACCAGCAGAAAGAACGAACACCAATCACTTACTTTGGTAGAAGCATTTCATCAGTCAATTGAAGGTACATCCAACAGCGCATAACAGGTAATGATGGTAGTAACGTCATTGACAGTGACGACGGTCAAAAGAAAGTTTTTCCCCATGCTCACCCTGCAGCCATGCCCCAAACAACCCGCCATGTCCCACAGGTGAACACGCACGCTAATATACACCACACCCCCTCACGGTGCCATAGTTACCAATGACGTCACACCGCACATGCACATGCACAACAGTATAGAAAGAAAAGAAGAAATATTACAAAAGACTAATCAAACCCAATGTATGGCTCCTACAGAGATGTTTTACGTAGTTTAGTTTATTTTGCCCAGGGGAAACATTGTTAGACTGTTTTCAAAATGTAAAATTGTAAAAGGGACACCTTTTTATTTTATTTTGAAAGGTACCGAAAACTTTAAGAGATCTGACCTCTGACCCCAGGCCTGACAAATGTCATGTGTAGATTATTTATTAGCCATATGCGCTACTTGCACAACTACTTCCGCGTTCTACGTATTACATATCACTCGTTTCCGGTTATGGCAATGGCTACCGCGACTACCTACTACACTCGCTGTCTTCAGGGGCCGGTTTCACAAAGCTATTTTAGACCGGTCTATAGTGTTAGACAAGTCTAAAATTTGCTCATAGACAGTCTAATGCAAGTTAGACTGTTTCACAAAAATAAAGACTGACTTAATTTAGACCAAAAAAATTACCTCACCTCACCCCCAGGCTAACTTAGGTCTAAGACTCTATGTTACCTTGGCAACCAGAAGTAACAATCAGTTACATTACAAACTGCCAAAAGAAAAGGGAAAATGGCTCATAATTTAAACATTTCTTCTTGTTACTAACGTTACATTCCCAAGTAAAATGTCCTTGTAACTGTTAGGGCCGTTACATAGTCAACGCGAGCAACGATCGACGCGCTCCCTTTCATACGCAAGCGTCACGGGCGATGCGTGAAATGCAATACACCGTGACTGTTCAACCGTCTATTTCGCTTCAAACGCTCGCTTTATACGCGCGAATGGATTCAAAATGTTCAAGCGTCGAACTAGACGCGATAGACGTGAATTTGACGCTCTATTCGCGTTTGTTGTGAACGCTGCATAATAACAGGCTGCGATGTCAAGATTGCAATGCTGGAATGTGTGTGTGTATGTCAGAGAGAGAGATGGCATGGGCGCGATCGAACAGTGGAAACATACAAACATACTCCGTCATTTATACTCCTCCAACAAACACATATTTTCCGCTGGGGTAAACTGCACTGAGCGGTTGAATCATATACTGTCTATGGGTTGAATGCGCTGTAGGATTGAGTGTGAAACAAACACAAATGAATCTTCCAGGTGAATTGTTCAAACATAATTTCTCACAGAACTAAACATTCCAGACACCAAATCACCAACCCCAGAGCCATAAAAGAAGGCTCCAGCCAGCCAGTCTCCGCTGACCAACGAAAACCCCCAGCTAAGAACTTTATGGCCATGCAAGCTTCAAAGAAGATGAGCCCAACTAAAGGAAGAACTGGTCAATGTGAGATAGCTTGGAAAAGAATGATTGGCTCAGAGATAGCACAATTCAGCCCGATCAAGATAACAGCAGAAGCTGCTCGAGCCCACAACATTCCAGACCCCCTCCTCCTTAAGGACCTCTGAACGAACAAACAGAGTTCTTTCTCTCTCTAAACCAGAAAACTGAGATTCTTCCTACAGTATACGTAAAACTCATTCAAGAACAATTTTCAATGGACTTAAAACATCATACATCATTCTAGGTGTTTCCACAATACATGTGTCCATTTAATATGCTTTAATCCCATATAATTCATTTAATTGTTATAACTGTTAGATGTTTGAATGAAAGTGTGTTGTGTTTCATATCAATATGATCGTATGCTCATGATTCAAAAGATGGCTTGATTGAAATCTGTGTAAAATGTTCGTATTCTTATAATAGTAATAATATCTAAACTGTAGCCTCTGTTCTCTCTGCTAGTAAGGAGATCCCAGATAACGCATGATTTATGACTTTGCAAACAAAGCCAGTGTCTAATTGGTCCGATCTCTTCAGGAGGGGGGACAAACTTTGAGTTTAAAAATCTTAGACAGAAACAAAGCTCTCTCTCTGCTCTCGCTCTCTCAGACTAGGAACCATGTAAACGCGCAGACGAAATAGGCCTAACCCAAATCAAGATCTGAAGAACATGGGTTAAACAGCTTCATTCAAGCCATCTACTCCTCTCAATTTCCTTTCTTTTCTTAGTTTCCTTTCTTTTCCGTTGTGAGTCTCGGTTCTAAGTTAAGTTTTGCAACAAGATTTCGAGCCACGTTTCTTCTGCAAAGCCAGCTTCAAACAAAGACTTTCATTCCGCCAGCACGCCACATGACTGACCACGTGACCCAGACATCAGGCACGAGGAGACCAGCCAAGAACGGACCGGGAAACCCCTTTCACGCAACAAAAGGGAATCCCCAAAAGCAAAGACAAGCAAGTACTGCCTCCAGACTCTTAAGCTGAACTGGTGTATTTGATACAGATTTAATAACCTAGGAAACGATAAAAGGGTTAAACTAATGATTGATGGTTCATTCAGGTTGTGTCTTATAAGTGCATAGAAACTTGGGATTACATCATCTCACTCTTAAACTCACTCTTAAAACTTAATCTTTCCTTACTCTTTTCTTTCTGCAACGCGTATGAATGTATATGTGTGTGTTTGTGTTAGATATTAGTTTATGTTAGAATAATCAATAAAGTCTTGTTTGTATTTTAAAGAGAAATATTACTTGTGTTATTGTGCTTACAAATTTAATGTCTTAAACTTCTGATCTAAGTTACCTTGCTAACTATATAGTGTTTCACTATAGTTCGGATATTTATATCCGTTGCAGAGTTGATAGTTACAGCCAGTTCAAATGAACCGCGAACGAGTCATTTGCTCGGTTGTAATAAGTGACTTTTTTGAATTCCCTATAAATTAATTAATTAATTCCTTTGAGCTAAATTGTAATCACTACAAATTACAAATATCCTACAGCGCTTACTCGATCCGCCTTGTTTTTTGTTTTGAAAAGTGTCTTATTTTAAGATGCATTGCAGTGTAGTCCTACTTAAGATAGTCAGAGTCTTAAGTGCTTTGTGCAACGGTCTGATTTAGATGTCTATCTGAAGTCTGACTATCTACTATATCTAAGCCATAGTCAAAGTCTATCTTTGTGAAACCGGCCCCAGGATCTTCCGAAAATCAGCAAGCCCGTAGGCAGGGGGGGTTCGGGTGGTTCGAACGAACCCCCCCTCACTGCCAAAGGTCCAGAATGTAAGTCGTTTTTTTTTATTTTTTTTTTATGTGATTGTCATCATTGTTTTAATCAATGCTTGTGACAAATATTCTGGGTTGCTGTTTCAAATTAATATGATTATTGTAGCTGGACTTGTGTGTGTGTGCATACCTGTCAACCCTCCCGTTTTTCTCCCGTTTTTTAACACTATCTCCCGAACCCCTCCCGGTTTGTTATTTCTCCCGGGAAACTCCCGTAATTTGCATGGTCCAAACTCCTTTAATGAATAATCGGACCAATATGTTTGTCTAATGTTGACCAGTTGCCAGATCTTGTATTAAATGCATTATATTCACACAATCCACACACCATATACAATTTCAACCCGTTTGTCACCTCAACCTGGCAACCTATAACCCAGTTGAGCAGTCGCGGAAAGTAGAACCCGAAAGCGAGCCGATAGACATGGCAGGTGAGGGCCGGATTAACCATTAGGGCAACTGGTCACTTTCCCAGGGGCAAATGACATCTAAGGGGCACTGACAGGTAGGAGGAAATATACAGAAATTTAATAAAGTTATCAAACACTTTACAGTCTTCACTGCATAAAGTGCATCTACGCGGGTTCACGCAGACTTTCCTCCCTCGGACTGATGCCAGCGATTACTAAATCGTGAAATGCACTCCCGCTGGTTGAGCGCGGTACATTCATTTTAGGTTCGATATTAGCCGGACATTTGTTCTGTAGGGTCGGGTCTAACAATCAATAGCAAGATTAGTTTTAATATTATGTGACTATTGTATATCGACATGATGAAAATATTCATTCAAAATCATTCGTGCATTAATGCTGCATAATTATACCTGAGAATGCTTTGACGCGTTTCCACAGCAATGCTTAAGGGAACGTCTGCCAATTCCACCAACTGCGTTAAACGTAGTCTATAATTTGTATGATTTAAAATTACTTTTAACATTTAAAAACAGACGTTTTCAAATTCCAAAGCTTCAAGAAGGTTCCTAATGTAAATATCTCGAATTAGGCTACAGCTTTAGCATTGAGTAAATTAACCTGTCTAAGAAAATGATTCATAAAACATATCAGTTGAGCCTACTTTCAAGGTTTTAAATCTAGCCTATTTCTTATAATTTTTTGGCCTTCAAAAGTCCTAAATTGCACATATGTAGATCAGAGAAATCCAAATTTTCTCGGGGGAGCATGCCCCCGAACCCCCCTAACTACGCCGGGGCCTTACTCTTGTCTTGATGCACAGGCCGCAGGAAATTGCTAATCCGGCCCTAAATACAAAAGGAGGAGAAAAACTGCAAAATGGTACACTTTTAAAAAAAAAGAACCCCCCCTTTCAATAGTCTGGCTACGGACCTGATGAGGATAATAATGTTGCATTATCGAACGTTGTGTCGTTGTGGATATTGTAGTATTGTATTGCTAAATCCCCCGACCACTATGTCGGTCTGAGACAGCGAGGCCTAGACAAGACCGAGAGGTCCGAGACCAAGACAAGACCAAGACCAAAGACCGTCAAGGCCGTGACAAGACCGAGACCACGTAAAAGTGGTCTCTAGACCAAGACCGGTCTCGAGACATACATCACTAGTGTGTAATGGACCACCTGCTTAAAAAATTTCCTACAATACTTTTCTTCAGCATGAATGTCCTGGGAATAGCATGAGGACGATTACTTTTGTCTGTCCACTTGTAAGGAAATTTCTGAATGGACTCATTGAGTTTGTCAAGTGTGAAATACTTTTTTGAAATGAACAAGTTGAGGCAATGTGCCAACTGAACTGGTAATATGCCTTCAAAGATGTCATGTGCAACATCTGGAGGGTAGCCTGTGCAGACATTGAAATGAGAAAGATATGAAGAGAAAACACACTTCCTTTTAGCACCGTAAAAAGGTTGTGCATTGTCCTGTGCTGATCTAACATGCATTTCATGCATCTCTTTGCTTCGGAGAGTAAATGTCCCTGAACTCACTTCACTCTCCTGAATTTCTGACTTTGTTGCCACACAAAAGCGGCAAATGTATTCACCTGCAAAATTTGCAATAAATCCAGCAATTCCATGGGCCCCCAAATTGTCTGCTAAAACACACTGCATTGTGCCTTTAACAAAATCTCCAAGCTGAGCAATACAAATACCTTGACTTTCCAAAATGGCAAGATCCCTCAACAAGGGCTCTAGTACTTACTTACTTACTTTATACTTTATTGTCAGACTGAAGTCTGAAATTTTTCTTACATGACAGTATCCATGTTTACCACAACATTTAACATACATTCAACATTGACATTCGCTCAAACCACACGATTATACATTCAATACAACACTTATCCATCAACCCCACCATCCCAATACTCTTGATCTCTGATTAGGTTTGTTTGTTCAGCGCTAGGATTGCCTGATGCACAAAAGAGTGTTTCAGCTTCACCTTATTAAATTTGGGAACTCTATACCTCCGCTTTGACGGTAGTAGTTCAAACTCTTTGTGCAAAATATGCATGGGATTAGAAGCTATATTGTCAGCCAACCTGAGAATATTATTGTGATAAGCTGAGTCATAAAGCTTCTCAAGCGGCTGACCTACTATCTTTGAGCAGATTTTTAATTGATTAAAAACCTTTGTTTTTAACACGACAGACAGACTTTTATACCAACTGGAGTTGCAGTATTGCAGTAAACTCATTATCACAGACCTAAAAAACAGCAGAAGAATCTGCCTTCTTACTCCAAAAGACCTAAGACGGCGAAGAAAATAGATTCTCTGCTTAGTCTTTTTACATAAGGTCTCAATGTGATCTTTCCAAGATAACATATCATCTATGGTCACTCCCAAATACTTATATGTCTTGACCAGTCTAATTTCCTCCTTATGAATAAAGACAGGCGCTATATCTGCCGTTGACCCAAATACAATCTCCTCAGTTTTACTCGTATTAATAATAAGAGCATTATTCTCACACCACTCAATCAATTTACTTACACCGTGTTGATGAACCTCAGAACTATCTAAGTCATTCAGCACAGATATTAGGACAGTATCATCAGAGTACTTCAAAATATACTGATTTAACATGTCCGTTCGACAGTCGTCAGTATATAATGTAAAAAGTATGGCGGAACTAACAGAACCTTGCGGTACTCCGACATTTGTAATAATTTCAGACGACACGGTTTTATTCACCCTGACTCTCTGAACTCTATCTGTGAGAAATGATGTATACCACTGAATCAGATAAGGGTTCACCCTCAGCTGTATGAGTTTTAACACCAGTTTGTCAACCTGTATGGTGTTAAATGCAGAAGAGAAGTCCAAGAACAGAGTTCTCACAATTGTTCTTGGTTTATCTAGATTTTTAGAGATAATATGCACTAAAGCAGCAACTGCATCTTCAGTACTACAGCCTTTCTTATAGGCAAACTGCCATGGATCTAATCTATCTTTAACTGCTGCAACCAAATACTGAAGTAACAGTCTCTCTAGACATTTCACAATCACAGAAGTGAGAGCTATTGGTCTAAAGTCTTTGTATTTTTTTGGGCATGATATCTTCGGTAGTGGTTTTATGTCCGCAGTTTTCCATATCACAGGGACAGCATGTGTGTCTACTGAAGCTTGAAATACTGGTTGCCACACAGGTGCTAGTTCCTGAGCGAAATTTTTTAAGAGGCCTGCACTACATCCATCTGGACCCACAGCCTTTTTTGTATTAATAGATTGAAACATTTTCCTAACATCTTCAACCTCAATAACAATTCTATCTGATGGTACTAGAACTCTATGTGTTGTTTCTTTGTTCTTATCTTGTTTGCCTATTAGTTCAAACCGTGTAAAAAAGGTGTTTAGTTCGTTCCCAAATCTAAGTTCATCATCAGTTACAATGGATTTATTTGAGGACGACAGTCCAGACATAGTTTTCATAATATCCCAAACCTTTTTAGAGTTGTTAATTTTAAATGCTTTCTCCAAACACTTCCTATGAACTTCTTTTGTTTCTTTTAACTTAATTTTTAACTCTCTTTCCGTTTGTTTAAGTACCAGACTATTTTTATCTTTAAAAGCTACTTTCCTCACATTTATTATTTCTTTAATATCTTTAGTCACATATGGTTTGTTATTTGGATAAACTTTAATCTCTTTAGTAGGTATGTTCAGCTCCACACAGAAGTTTATATAATCATTTAACACTGTAGTTCTTTCGTCTAATGAGCCTTCATCAAAGATTTCCCAGTTTGTCCATTCAAAACAGGCTTTCAGTTGTTTTACACTTTCATTTGACCATATTCTGATCATTTTCTTTTCTGGTTTACTTTTTTTAAGTTTAGTCCTATACACGGGAATCATAAGCACAACATTGTGGTCAGAATTTAAAATTGGTGGCATACTTTTGGACACATAAGCATTCCTGACATTCACAAAGCACTTATCGAGGATATTATTGTTTCTTGTTTGAGTTTTTACATACTGTTCGAATCCCGGCAACAAAGTCTCCAATTTGCACTGGTTTAAATCACCCAGTACAATCACAGGGGCATCTGAGTAGCTGAGTTGTAGTTCGTGAACATAGTCTGCAATCAGGCTTGCTGCCTGAGATGGTTTGCCGCTGGGCGGTACATATACCACGAACACCAAGATACAACCAAATTCTCTAGGCAGATAGAAAGGTCTTAAAGTCATGCCGAGAATTTCCACATTTGGATCACATATCTTATATTTTACTGAATAGTATCGACACCATTTCTCATTTATATACACACAGATACCTCCCCCTATATTTTTACCTGACGATTTATCTCTATCAGCTCGAACTAAAGTGAAATCAGGGATTTCAAACATCGAGTCAGGCATTGTAGGCTTCAACCAACTTTCCGTGAAACAAAGCAGGGATGCTTCACGAAATTCGTTACAGTACCTTGTATGTGATCTTATCATGTCTATTTTGTTATTCAGAGAACGCAGATTACTGAAGACAATTGACGGCAACGGTGGTCGTTTAAATCTCCTTCGCAGTCGGCTCCGAATTCCTCCTCTTTTTCCTCGTTTCTTTCGTTTTGTTCTCACCAGCTCACGTGGAACATTTTCAAACAGATCCTTAAGCTGGCCTGTTATCGACTCTTGCGTTGTCTTGAAATTTAACTCCAGCAACATCTCCCGAGTGTAGGGGCGTGCAACCCTTGAGACACCGCATGTGTTTGAAATTCCACGTGGAGTTGGGCATTGCATTGTCAAACATAGTCCATAGCCGCCGATCATCCACAAAATCCAGATCAGGAGTACGTTATTCTCAACCTTCATCTTTCCACTACTAATCACCGACCGGACTTACTCACTCGTAAACAAACAAACAAACCGTAAACATGGTATACTGAAACGCAGTGCTGCCGCTGAGCAGCGCACCGGAAACCCTCTCATGGAAACCCTCTCTTGTGTATCTGAGTAAGACTGAAAAACATCTGGCATGTGAGCTTTGAGTCTCCTCATCCATCCAAATGCCAACAGCTCCAAGCACAGTGTAGAGCAGGGTTTCTCAAACTCGGTCCTGGAGGGCCACTGTCCTGCACAGTTTAGCTCCAACCCTGATCAAACACACCAAGCTGTGAGTTTCTAGTGATCCTGAAGACATTGATTAGGTCAGGGTCAGACTGATTGATCAGGGTTGATCAGGGTTGATCAGGGTTGGAGCTAAATTGTGCAGGACAGTGGCCCTCCAGGACCAAGTTTGAGAAACCCTGGTGTAGAGATATGTCATGAACAGAAAAAACTCATCAATGGGTTGAATATTTTATTAACCAGGCAGTTTTTGGGTCCCATTGACTTCCATAGTAGGAAAAAAAATACTATGGAAGTCAATGGGACCCAAAAACTCTCTGGTTATTGACATTCTTCTAAATATCTTCCTTTGTGTTCAGCAGAAGGAAGAAATTCATACAGGTTTGAAACAACATGAGGGTGAGTATATGATGACAGAATTTTAATTTTATAGTGAACTAATCCTTTAAATGCAAAATTACACTGTAACAGGGACACAATAAAATAAAGTGTAACCCATATTTTATTTGATGGTATGTTAAGTGCCCATAGACAGTTTTAAATTGCAGATTTATTAGCATCCTAGTCGTAATTCCCATTAATACAACATTATATTAGGAGATAGAATAAAAAGACTAATGCCAGCGTTTACAGAATAATACACTTATCAATGTGTAACATATTATGTCCTTTTGGACTTGCCGTAGGCGAGAGGGATGGGCATGCGCAATTTGCACATGTGCACTGCTTACTGTTGGTCACTGCTGCAGGTGAGGTAAAATTAATGTGTTAATGAATGTTCAAGGAACTTCTGAGTCAGCTTACCTTGTGTAAAACCTAATGTCATCATCGGAGGCAGCAAACCGCTCCAAACAGAACTTGGTGCTGATGGTTATCTCCTCAATTCGTTTTTGTAGCCTCGCTATTTGATCTTCATTGTGGTCCAGGGACAAATCCAGGGCTCAGGCTCAGCACTGGAGCAGTAGTCGTGGTCCGAATATTCCACGTCCATAGAGGGGGCTTCGGTATGCAGTGTGTCTGTGTTTGGTCGCTCTACCCTTTCCCAAACTCTGGTCCGTGGGGCTGGAAGACTGGAGTTGTTCCAATGAAACAGCAACGGGACAGTTCCATTCTTCAGACGTCTGCGGCCGGCCGGTGTCTGCGGCTCGATCAGGTCTGTACTTTGGAAATGTCGGCTACACACTCTTGTTTGGTTTGTAACTGTAAAATGGTCTTGTCTTATATTAACTACCCACCTCTTCTGTATTTCCTTGTCTTTAGGAAACGTGTGGAAACTTAGAAAAGTGTTAAATTTAGCAGATGCTGTACACTGCGGCACACAGCAGTGGTGGCTAGAGGTGCTGTCCTCCCGTCTTTGAAAAGATACTTTCATACGTTTAGATGTCATTTTATATATATATATATATATTTGTTTATTTAATATAATAAAGCAAATAAGGATCAACAATATGAGTGGAGGCTGTTTTGTCTGTTTTTGTGACTAACATTACCGTAGTATAGCTAAAGAGAAGACTTTATTAGAAACAAAATAGTACATAGCACTCTACAATCGCCGGAACGGGAGTAATCCAGCATCCTTATATTTCACCGGAAGTACGTCATTCACCGCCGCGCATACAGCCTATTAGATTTTTCCTAGATCCTACAGTAGATTTAATGTTTGACCTCACTAAACGAGGAATAGACACAGTTTCAATATAATGTTCTACATTGGTACTTATATCAATTAAGTTTGGACAGCAAAGAGTGTGATTTGGACTTTGACTTACTAGTCATATGGTGTGTAGCATCTTGGAGATGTTGTCCGACAGAAGAGCCGCTCCGATTCTGCTGGGGTGAAGGCCATCAGCACGGAAGAGCCTAGGTCGCTCCCAGAACAGATTCCAATTATTTACAAAGAGCAGTCTCTGTTCATTACACCATGACATTAACCATTAATTTAGAGCAAATAATATACTGAACCTTTCATGCCCTTGTCGGTACGTGGGAAGCGGTCCAGACACGATGATCGTTGTTTCAGGCGCTGTGCTGCGTACCGTCTCGATCAGGCTCCTGTAGTCCTTCTTCAGAACCTCCGTCTGCCGCAGCCTGATGTCGTTCGTTCCCGCGTGCAGCACGACAGCTCCGACGCGCTCGTCACCATTCAGGATCCCGGGAACCTGCGCAGTGACATCGAGAACACGAGCACCAGGAAAGCAGTGAGTGCGCACCTTACCTTTACCTGATAGCGTGGACATGCCGGACGATGGAACTGCCGATGATCACAGCGTCGCGTTCCGTCTCGCGTAGAGGGGAGAAGCGGTTCCGGGTGGAGATCAAGAAGGCCGGGAGGGGAGGAGAGGTGTAACTAAGGTTACCAGGGAGTAACAGAGACAAAAATTATTGTTATTAATATAATAATATACTAATGGGAGAATTATTTAAAACTATTCAATAGAAGTAACATCATAAAAGAAAAATATTAATTTCATACTAACGTATATTTTTAATTGGGTATTATTGTGTCCAATGGTGATGAGTTTTGAACTTGAGATGAGCCAACCCAGCTAATACAAATACGTGACTGTTACGTAACTGCAACGTAATCTGGTGACCAAACTTTCGTCGTGGCGCAACCGGAAAAGTGAAATTCCTGGATTCGTTGTCACGACGTAACTTTGTAACGTTGTCAGTAATTAAGTAAGTAATAATATGGGCGGACATGCAGTGGTCTAATTTAACTTGTCCTCATTGGCCCAAAACTATTTTAGAGACTTTTTCAACGACATATGAACGATACAGACTCAAAATTTGGTTAATTCAGTTAATTTACTATAGAACAAAGCACAAACAGCAAAAACAGTATGCAAACAGGTTATACATTTAAATGAACAAGGTTTTCCCCAAAAGTTTGAACATTTAACTACTCCTACACATCTTCATTTCGGTGGCCCTAATAACAAAGCAAGAATAAGAAAAGAAAAATGCAAGAAAAAAGAACAGTTAGCAATTCGCTAGTTGCACGTGATCACGGCAAACATGTGAATGTTCACGGTGCATTTTATGTAAACAACTCTAGTCATAGTTGTACCTCTATATTTACAGTAGGCATAATTGTCATTGCGTATGTATGTGTATGCTGCATGAGTCAAATACAATCTTCTGTTTGTGAACAGTTGTATTTCATTCATTAATCTGACTATGCGTCCGTGCATTTAATTGCCATTGGCTCGTGTGATAGTAATATGGATCTTAGTAGTATTTTAAGTGATAATTGATTCTATAAACAACTATAAAAGATAAATTTCGTCTTTCTCCAGCTCCCTGCACCGGGCGTAATGCGAAACCGGAAGTGTCTTAGCGTACCCTCGCTGATTCGAAATCCAAAATGGTGGCCACGTGCAACTAGCGAATTAGCACTGAAAGATAGAATCTGTATAAGCAGACAGTTTTGTTTAAAAATCGCTCATATATTTTTCTAAACATAACACAAAGTTATGTTGTGGCAAGTGCATTATTTCCATTTAAAATAATTTGATAACTTCATGACATGTTTTTATAGGTTTTATTCTATAAAACCTTAGTTTGAAATCTTTTTTTTTTTTGTACATTTAATAATACATATTATTTTGTGTTTCTTCTTCTGAAGTCGTGATTACGATGTCCATTTTTTTTTAAACTAGGAAACTAGGCCTATTTATGATTATTCCTGAAGGCAGCATTAAACCCCCAAAATGTCAGGTGATGGTGCAACTGTCCGAACAAATGAACAGACTAAGAAAACAATTTAAAATAGTGTCTTAATAATAAAAACTTAAAAAACTATGCCATCATTTTAGGTTTGAAGCCTTTCATGTAATTGTTTTTTATAAATATCAGTAGTTTTAAAGCTGTTGAGGTAATTGAGAAACTTTTGTCCAGCAATTTGTATATTCTCAAATGTTATTATGAATTTACAAGGTAATAACAGAAAACATGATAATGCATCATCCAGAGGAGCCTAACTGATCTCTTTGGCAGAGTGAAAAAGTTTGTAGAGCCCTCTCAAATACTGATAAAAACTGCTTATTTCAAGTATGGGTAAGTTGGTGGTACACTTTCCATGTCAGGTGGTACAACTACAATACATCATATTTTTGTTGTACCACCTGACATAAAAACTTAAATTAGTTTAAACACTTTAAAATATCATTTAACATCTGAAAATTGTTTAAACACATTGTCTTCAAGAGTGTTGATGTCATTAGAAGTCTTCCCAAGTGAGGCTGGATCCAAACTGGAGCTGCTGTAATCTCTAGTAAAATATGCTGAGCATCCTGAGATGAAAACAAGGAGACAACAGGAGAAAGATTAGCATTGCTGCTGTTCATATTATTTCAGGCAAAAGATGGTCATGTGCACTTTTTACTATTTCATCATATAGTGCAAGATTATAAGATGTGTTCATTGAATGCTTGGCTAAAGAGATGTGTCTTTAATCTAGATTTAAATTAGGATAGTGTTTCTGGGCCCCAAACATTATCAGGAAGGTTATTCTAGAGTTATCCCCTTACATTCTATTGAATTAATAGGAAATCATCTGATTTTAATGAGAAAACATGGCCTAACGAGTCAGCATTTTAATATTTGAATACTATACATTCTTACAATGCAAACGTCCTAAACATTTCTGAGTATTATCAATGTTGAAAACAGTTGTGCTGATTAATCTTTTTGTGTAAACCAATGTAACAGTTTAATCCATTTTCTTTTTTCTCTCTCCAGGATTCATTGTTAAATAGACCCAACATATTATATAAAGTAAAAAATAAATAAATATTTTATTCAGCAAGGATGCATTAAATTGACCAGAAGAGAGAGTAAAGATTTCTGTTTCAAATAAATGCTGCTTTTTTTCTTTCATTCGTCAAATAACCATGAAAAACACAAAAATATGAAGCAGCACAACTGTTTTCAACACTGATAATAATCATAAATGTTTCATCTATGGTTTTAGTTTTACTTATTCACTTAATCATATTGCTCATACAGTGTCACTTACTTTTGGATATCAAAACTTTCTTAAAATAAATGAAACAAATAAATGTAAATGTAACTATGAGAATTTAAAAAATAAGAAAATAACAGATGCATGGTGATATACAGTAAGTTAGGTGACAAAATATTGTTAGAAAATGGATATGAAGTTATTTAATGAGCTTCCTCACTTCACCTGTTTCCAACTTCTCTGGCAGCAGCTCTCTTCAGAAATGTTGAAGTCGTGGAGCTTCCCCTCTGTTGTAGAAGGATTATTTTGTTGCTGCTGAAATCACAGAACTATTTTTATCAATTTGTGTTAACCATTGAGCTAGTTTCAGCTAATTTTAGCACTCCATGTAAGTGACGTCATCGAGTACGTTTATGTTAAATACATACGTTTATGTTGAATAAATGAGCTCACTTCCAAACTAACTTATTTTTTTACAAAACTATCAAAACCTCTCATCTACCCATAAGATGTGACTAAAAGCCTAAACGTTCATATCAAAAGCTCAAGCTATGAAGTTAGTATAACTTTAACGTTAACTTAGACTCACTGTATTCCGGACACTTTGCACAGTAAAAAGTCCTGTAAGATATCAATCCACGGAAAGAGAAACCTGATTGGCTCGTCTGTCTCTGGGGACATGCCTTCCACACGTTTCCAAAGTTTGATTGACACATTTTGGACCAATCATTTTGGAGAAATCTTGAAAAAACCGCCAGGAGACGCAGTGTCCGGATTACCGTGAGGACTCACTGTGTTCCGGACGGTTGAAAATTTTTACTCACTGTGTTACGGACAGGTAAGAAGGAGTCATTTCTAATATAAAACACATACATTTTAACAACTATAAATTGGTAAAATAATGATATTAATCTTCATATGTTATATATTTATTATTTATAAGCGTCTATACACTCTTTTAATCGACGATTGCTCATGTGAAGCATATGGCATCGACGATTGCACATGTGAAGCACATGGCAGTATTATATTCTAACGTTAATGTTATATTTAAGAATTTTAAATCATCTTAGTATATTGTTATAGCTAGAAATACTGCTCATGTAAAGTCATGTGGAGGAATTATTTACCGTAAATAAACACTGCCCGCTGCTCTTCACACTGCTGACCCATGACTGCACTGCCAAGTTCAGCTCTAACCACATCATCAAGTTTGCTGATGACACAACAGTGGTAGGTCTCATCAGCAACAACAACGAAACGCACTACAGAGAGGAAGTGGCCCAGCTGGCTGAATGGTGTGGCACAAACAATCTGTCCCTCAATGTGGAGAAGACAAAGGAGGTTGTGATGGACTTCAGAAGAAACTCTGCTGACCACCCCCCACTGACCATCGACAGCTCGACTGTGGAGAGAGTCAGCAGCGCTAAATTCCTGGGGGTGCACATCACAGAGGATCTCACCTGGACCACCAACACCATGTCACTCTCCAAAAAAGCACAACAGCGCCTATACTTTCTCCGCCGGCTGAAAAGAGCAAGTCTCCCTCCATCCATCCTCACCACATTCTACAGAGGCACCATTGAGAGTGTGCTGACCAGCTGCATCACTGTCTGGTATGGGAACTGCAATGCTGCTGACCGCAAGACCCTCCAGCGGACAGTGAACACAGCTGCAAAGATCATCGGTGCCCCTCTCCCCTCCATCCTGGACATTTTCCTTACACGATGCTCCAGCAAAACCAACAGCATTGTGAAGGACTCCACCCATCCCTCCCACAGTCTCTTTCAGCTCCTACCATCAGGAAGATGGTACCGGAGCATCAGAGCCCGCTCCGCCAGACTGCTCAACAGCTTTTTCCCCCAGGCTGTGAGAGCCCTGAACTCAAATTGCCCCGCCCCCCTCTGAAACGTGTGTGAAACGAAGTGTGAACACACTCTCCTCTATATGCACTACAGACACTTTACACTATGGACACTTTACACTACGTGCACTACGGACACCTTACACACACTGCTGTGTGTACACAATCCCACAAAAGACTCTGCAATATATATGTTTACATGCTCATGCACTACAAATCATCCTGCACTGTTCCCCAACTAGCTGCTGACTCAAATGTCAAATGTCTCTCTTTGCACATGTACAGTATTTGTGAAGCATTCGTGTTGTATGTCTGTATTTATGTAGCACTATGGTCCTGCGAGACACGACATTTCGTTCCACTGTATGTCCCCACATGTAGCGGAATGACAATAAAGCTCAACTTGAACTTGAACTTGAAACACAATTCTGCCAATTTGTTGAATTATTGAACGCATTTAATTATTACAAAAGAGAACTAATTAACACATAAAATTGATCAAAACAAAAACAGAATGAACACAAATATAACACAAAAATAACAACTTAATTTTAACAATAACAATTTATAATGATATATGTCTATATCTAACAATATATATCTATTCTATCTGTTTATCTATATAATGTCTATATATATAATGTCTATATCTAACTATCTATTCTATCTGTTTATCTATATAATGTCTATATATATAATGTCTATATCTAACTATCTATTCTATCTGTTTATCTATCTATAGGCTATCTATTTACATAGTGACACCACACAATGGTATGACACCATTTTCTTCTCCGTCAGGGACAGTGTCTGTGTCCACACACGCCATGTGGAACCACAGCTGGCAGAGGTCACACTGGATCCACTCGTCCACCTCTGCGTTGGACCCTGGTGGCAAGCTGCTTTTGCAAACAGAACAGTAGCTGCCATCATCCATCGCAGGCGCTCCTCTTCTTGCTGCCTTAGCCTGTCTAGCCCTTTTTGCTTCCCTATTCTTCTCCTGTTCCTCCTTCCTTTTCTTCTTCTGTTCTTCTTTTTCTTTGGCCTCTAGGTTGTCAAGGTGTGCCACATAATCGTCACTTGTTATGACCCGGGCTTGCAGTGGCACCCGACGCCGTATCCCTTCCGCTCTCTGGCCGAAGGTGGGTGTGACCGGGATGTCCGCTAAATATTGTGGAATGAGGCCAGTTTCCACCAAGTGATTTTTCGTACTCTTGTTGCAAGTAGGACAGACAGGTGAAGTGGAAGTGGAGCAGGTGGGCACAGCAGAGGAGGTAGAAGCTACTACTGTGGTGGAGCTGGGCACAGCAGATGAGGGAGCAGCGGCTGCCGTGGAGGAGGTGGGCGCATCGGCTGCACTGGGCACAAGCTTTACAATCTAGATAGAGAGTGCTCAAGTTAAAAACTGGTATTCTTCACATTATGTTAGATTTAAGTTGCATAACACAATTAATAGGAATATTTTTAGGAAATACAATAAAGAACCTAACCTGTGTCATGTCCACTGCTTCTCTTGACAGAGGATAGATGCCGGCCTTCCGGAATCCTGACGTGATGTTGGCTGCAGTGACGGCCTTTTCATAGGCATGCTTCAGCACAGAGGAGAAGTGCTTCTTGCCCACCACCATGTCTCCTCTCACCAGGCCCATGCGACTGGCCAGGGTGCTGAAAACTCCCTTCAGGGGGTTGAAAACACTAATGTCCAGTGGCTGCAGCATGTGAGTTGTGTGGGCGGGGTAGGAGGAGAATCTCAGTCTGGTTTTCCCTGCAGATGTCTATTATGTGACGGCCACAGTGAGTTTCATGCTGGTCCATTATAAGGACTAGAGGGCGTGCAGGAGGGGCATACTTGATAAAATGGTCCAACCATTTCAAAAACAGCTCTGCAGTCATGTAGCCTTTGTCCGCATAACCGTAAAGGCTATTTTCTGGCCCACCCAAGGCATACGCCACACTGGGAAGGCAGTGGGGATATATAATGAAGGGAGGGACACTTTCACCAGCTGCACTAACTGCTACGTGCACAGTGATGTGCTCCCTGGTGGTGGTCTGCTGCCGGTAGATGTGGCGCTTTCCCTTCTGGCAGATCTCCTTCGACTTTGGCTTATCTCCGAAGCCCGTCTCATCGCAGTTCCACAGCTGGTGAGGTTTGTCATGGAGGCTGTGGAGGTTGATAATTTTTTTGAAATTGAAAAAATTATCTATTCCCTCAGGTGTTGCGGCAAGGACCCTGGCCCTATCGAGGGAGTCCGGTGTCCGGGTGGTCAGCTCTGGGTGGCAAGCTTTGAAGCGGACCCACCAGTTGTCACTCAACCCCGTCTCCAGGTTGACCAGAGTCTTCTGGCTGCTCTCTTTAATTATCTCCAGGGCAAGACACTTGACAATGGTTCTTGTTAGGGGAAAACCATGATCTGCCATCCAAACAATATAATTGACTAACGATTCCTCTTCCTCCAGAGTAAGGGCCCTATTTGGATGAGGACCTCATTCAGATTTCCCCAGCTTGTGGTCTGACAGGGTGGACTTCGGTATCCCGAATTTCTGAGAGACACTCCTCACACTTTCTCCTGCCTTTAAAGCATTTAATGCTGTGTCTAGCATTTCCCTGCTGTATTTTTCTTTCCCTGACATTCTTCCCTGACATAGCGTAACCAAAAGAAGACATGCATTTGTAAGCTTTTCTGTAATGTTAATACTCTTAATACTGTTGTGAGTTCTTATACTTATGGCTTTAACATTAAGTGTTTTTAAAGCATTAATGTTTTTCTTTTTAACAGGCGGGGAGAGGACACCTCAGGCCAGGACACACCAGGGAAAGGGAAACCTAACGTTAAATGTACGCTATATTATATTAAATTAAATGTATATAGTTTATATATATAGTATATTGTATTATAGTTTTTTGTTGATGTTCATCTTTTACATGTTATTAAATTTTTACTGTTATAGTTTTGATGTTCATATTTTCCATGTTATTATTATATGTATATAGTTTTTTTGTTGATCATATTTTTCCATGTTATTAAATGTATATAGTTAACGTTATACTGTAGTTGTTTGATGTTCACCTTTTCAATGTTATTAAAAGTTCCTTTTAAAAGTCTAGATTCATTTTTATTGGGTCCTCAAATAACTTAATGTTATAGAAATTATGATTAACTTAACGTTATTAACTTTACTTTTATTTACTAAATAAAATTATTCAGTAAATAAAAGTAAAGTTAATAACGTTAAGTTAATCATATATTTACTTTTATGGCTTAACGTTATATTAACTTAATGGCTTGAAATTATGTTAAATTGCATGTTATTACAATGAGTTCTGTCCTAAGGTTAACCAGATAACGTGAAATTACACAGATGTGTGGAAATGACTTTTAAAACCGCATTTACGAACGTTAATTTAACTTGAGGTGTTTTAATGATGGTGCAGTGATGCGCCGCTGCCGCTCAAATTCATGTTGGACAAAGTGCTTCATTGAACGTGTATATATACCTTAAAGTACAAATATTTGCACTTTAATTATTTTCTAAGAACATAAGAATGTTTTTGTTTGACATTTTTTGGTGGGTGATCATGTTTTAAGAGCCGAGGTATTCTCAGATATATAACACAGATATATATATAGATGCCGTGACCTGGCAGTGTTTATTTATAGAATTTGCGGTAAAAGGTCAAGTGTCCGGAATACCGTGATGTCCGGAATACAGTGAGTCTACGTTACGTGCTCACCTGGTTAAATAAAGGTAAAATAAAATAAATAAATAAAAAAGGACTAGGATTTTTGTGGGGAAAAACAACAACATTTCACACAACGAACGATTGTTATGACGTCATACGATATCGTCCCCATCAGAGCTTTGCATATCTCATCTTTGAACAATCAAAAACCACATTTAACGTTAAAAATATAACTCATCCCATCTGAATATCAGTTAAATACAACATTGACTACACATATAAGCCGTTTTTGGCATGAAAATTCATTTGGTTGATTTTAAATGAATTACCCGAATATTAGTTAATTGACATGTTAAGGATATGTATTGCATGATTTGAGGCATTAAAACTCGATATTGTGATCTAAAATAAATATTTTCCCTCATGAAGAGGAAAACCACATTCCACACGAAGAACGATGGTCGTGACGTCATCCGATGTCGTCGCCACGAGTTGAGTACTTTAAAAATGATTAACAACATGCACAACACAGGTACAAAAATATGTTCACATCAGGATGATTAGGCACAACCCTGGCTACATGTACATACCATTCCCATGCAATTGTAACAAGAGTTCGATTTTATATCTCCATTTTCCCTCGTGGACTCTGTGGTTTCATTGTCTCTCCACTCTTGCTCGACCATGTGCGGAGGAGAGTGATCTAATTACACTAAAACATCGTGTAACTCTTTAATTTAAACTTTTTTCGCAAAAATCCTTTTATACATCTGTCCTTTCACTTATTTACTAACAATTCGCCGACTTGGATTTTTGTTTTGACTGTTTAAAGCTTAGTTTAGCCGTTTTTCAAAAAAACTTTTTTTCAACGGCAGTATCGCTCACTCTCTCACACTTCACTTGTTGAATGTGCAGACACGACGATCGCTCTGTAGTATCGAGTTTCAAAAAGAACACTATTTAAGACAGATTCATTAGAAAAATATATTGTATAAATTATAAAATATATTCTTATTATATAAATATATAACATATTTCCCTGTATTTATCTTTTTTGTTTATATTTATTTACAAGCCTGTCTGAAGAAGGTACATACCGAAACGTCGCGATAGGCTTGTTCTCCATTTTATTTTGATTGTTTACATTTATTCATCTGATTTATTTTTGGGATTTCACGAGATACTGTTAGGATGGATGTCTTTAGAGGCCGTGTGAGACACAGAAGCGCTCCACATTACAGACTCAGACTCTCCAGCGGTTCTCCAGCTCTGAAGAGAACAAACAGTCATCATTTTCCTCCAAATGCACGTTTCCGTGCGAGCGAGACCGATTTCACTCCTAGACAAAGGGGGAGAAAGAAAGTCAGAAATTCTCAATTGTTTTTTTTATACCTTTATTTAACCAGGAGAGAACCTCACTGAGAAAATCTCTTTTACCGGAGTGTCCTGGCCAAGATAGGTGGCCCACTTATTCAAACACACATATAACAATAAAACAATACAGCACACAATAAATTGGTATTAAAAATACAATCTCAGAAGAATTTGCAAGTCATTAAATCTTTCTCTAGCGCATGTATAAGTGTTCTAAAATTGCTGAAAGACACCAAATGATTCAGCCTCAATGTCATTTGGAGAGAGTTCAATCTGTTGGTACGGCATAATTAAAAGCAGTTTCACCTAACTTAGCTCTAGCTCGAGGTACATGCAGATTGTAATAAGACTGTGAACGCAACGAATAGTTACCTGCTACTTTTTGCTTAAGCATACCACAAAGATAAGATGGTAAAAAAAACAAAATTGCTTTGTATATCAATAAGTACCAATGCATTTTCCTTCGTACAGCAAAAGAAGACCAAGAAACTCTGTTGTATAATGCACAATGATGTGTAGAAAATGTACAATTCATAATAAATCTTATGTCACCGTGATACACAGCATCTAGGGACGCAAGAATATAAGAGGGAGCATGCTGATACACTACGTCCCCATAATCGAGAATCGGCAAGAAAGTCGCAGACACAAGCTTCTTCCTTGCATTAAATGAAAAGCAAGACTTAACTTCCTAACTTCTTTAATTTTTTAAAGAATATTTATGAGGGGCATTTGTGAGAACAAGATCCAATAATGTGGATTTTTCAGGAAATGTGAAATTAGGTCTGGTAGGTGAATCCACCAGTTGAAAAAGATTATAAGTGTTGCAGAACGCTTTAAAACCATCAGATACCTGGTGCATCCAATTCAAGTTAAAATCACCCATTAGTAGTAATTCTTTATAGTTCAAGGAGCCCAGAGAGTGCATCAAAGAGGATAAAGCATCGCTAGAGGCTGATGGAGGTCTGTAACAACCCACTATGGTGAGTTGACATGTCTTTGAAACAGACAGATTAAGAGCTAATACTTCATGCTGTTTAACTATTGATTCAGAGAGTAGCATGATAGTCTCGTAGCATTCTTTAACGTAAATTGTAATGTGACCACTAACCACAACCAAGTTCAGTTGGGGTAGTAAAAGTTGAGGCGCATGTATAATATGGCCCTGGGTTTGGCCATACGTTCCCAGACATTAGTAGCATAAGAACTATAAATCTCTTTCGTCTAGCTGTTTTGTTTACTACATGATTTCTTTAAGTGGGCCCCACACAGGAAGAATAATTAATACAATAGTTCTCTTCCTTAGTTAGAACACACCTAATCAAATCTGCATACATACAAGTCAAAGGAAACAACATAAAATGATTTTGTTTTGAAGGAGCAATGTGCCTCTCACCCTAACCAGAATAACTCTGGAAAAACAGCCCTTCATAAAATAGTCCGAGGCCAATTAGCCCGCTCATGAACATACAGGACACTCACATACGTAATTATATAAATAAATGAATAAATAAACATAAGATATTATACATTACCACATCTATATTTTCATTCCTGACTTCATTCTGGCGTCGATGCCAGACAGGTTGACCTCTTGACCTTCCAGACTCCTATCTATCTATCTATCTGTCTATCTGTCTATTAGGGGTGTGCAAAGCAGCCGGTATTTGTATCTGTATTTGTTGAGGGGGGAAAAGTATTTGTATTTGTATTTGTATTCGAGTAAAATTCAAAATAGGTGTAAAAATCCAGTTTGTTTGCGTTACACTTCTAATTTATGTTATAGTGTAAGTATTCTTTAATTATATCCATTATAATAATTATGGATATGCAATATTGGTTGATGTTTTTCCATAAATCCAGCAATGAACATGTAACAAGGAACGTCATTGAAAAGAAAATAACATAACAGCCATTACCAACGTTAACGTTACTCTGTCAACAGCCTATTGTCTACATTACCGAGCTAACAGAGCTACTAGTGTTGTCACGGTACCAAAATTTCAGTATTCGGTACCAATACCAGTGAAAATCCACGGTTCTCGGTACCAATTTCGGTACCAAAGCTTAATTTAGATTAAATTTACATATATTAAAGTGTATATCACGGTTACAAAGATGGAAACTGTAGTATTAAAAACACTTTACAATAAGATTCCATTTGTTAGATAACATTAGATAAAATGACCTAACAATAAACAATAGTTATATACTGTCGCAATTATTCTCCTTGGGGTTCATTTAAAAATACATTTTTAACATTACTTACATTATTATTTATGTTAACATTATTTAATGCACAATGAATGAAGTGAACAAACATGACCAATCAAGTGTTTGTATTAAATAACATTCACAAACACTTATTAATGTTGTAAAAATATATTGTTCACTCAATGTATTAGATAACACATTAAGTAATGTTAATGAATGGTATCTTATTGTAGTGTTACCAAACTATACAGGAGATAAAACGTGTTTTATTTGACTTGACTGTACTTTTATTTCATCCAAAACTGCATTCATATTTAATTTTAAAAGGGCTTTTTAAACCTGCTAAGAGTTATCCAGCCAAGAATAAGCCTAGAACTGATTTTCTGATGGACTGATATTAATGACGGCTTTTTATTTCATTTCTCATCTCCATAAATATATCTAAAGCTAATGCAAGGGCTAGAAAACAATTCATTCTTTGCTGATACTTCCTCGTCATCATGGAGAGCGCAATTCGCACCGCTATCTCCTTTCCACAAGCTTGCTCTCCCGTACGTCTATCGTTGCTATGTAACCATGGACATGGCGCGCCCCTCGCTTCTATTATGAGCGCGCTTGCCGCGCGCCTACATTTGAAATCTGAACGCGCAAAAAACGCGCTGTGTGAACGACGTATGTGTCTCTTTCCTCCTTTCTTATCAACAAGTGGATTTACAGCCACCACATCAGCAGCGCCGCCGGTCGCCATGTCTCATGAGGAAACGCAGTTTTTTGATATAAAGTTTTTCTTGTTCCCGAATACAAATATTTTTTTAAGTATTTGTTCGAAATAAGTATTCGTAAAAAACACATTATTTGTGCCTTTCCGAATACCGTATTCGGGTTCGGCTCCACCCCTAATATATATATATATATATATATATATATATATATATATATATATATATTTATGAAGAGTTCAGATGCAACAGCCTCTAAGTGCCATCTGACATTTTCTTCTAGAATGATAATTTTTATCAAGCTTGTATATTTAAGTTCAATAATTTCACTTAAATGGCAATGCAAAATACCTATTAATTATCATTTAAGTGAAATTACTTAAATATACAAGCTTTATAAAAATGATCATTCTAGAAGAAAATTTCAGATGGCACTTAGAGGCTTTTGCATCTGAACTCTTCATATATATATATATATATATATATATATAAAACATATGAGCAGAAATTGCTAAACAAAAGCTTATTTGATGTGGCAGTATATTCTACAGTAAAAACTGTATCCAAATCTAGTCAACAAAATGTTGTCTTTCATATTTCGCCTGACTGTAACGTTTTTATGAAATATTAGGGCATATAAATGTTAATTTGCAGTTTAATACGTTGCTTATACAAATAGCCTACATTTTATTTCAACATATTTCAGTCGATTTTTACTCATCTCAGTATAGCAATACAGTTTGCTAAAACATCATCATTCATTCATTCACACGCAATTTAAATTTAAACTGTCTTTTTGCGAGCTGTGGTAAACAGCGCGCATCTCTGCCGTTCATTTATTCATAAACAGAAACCCGATTCACGTGAGAAGGAAAAAAACTTACTACAGTATTCCTCAGCTCGCTCCTCGATATACCCGCACTTCTGAGGGACATTTTCCATTATTATTATTCCGCACAGCGCTGCGAGACGGTGTAAACAAGTAATGATCTGAATAAACTTGTGTTTTCTCGAGCTGATATGGGGGCGTTCACAGGTTTGCGTGGATTTCCTCAATCATTTGCGTTTGAATAGTGCGCGCTCTCCGTGGGCGTGTCACATTACATTTGAATGAGCTGTAATGAGCTCGACTGGAATCGCTCTCTTTTAATACAGATTTCACAAGATGAGAATATTTGTTTTTTATATAATTTACTTCATTTAAAAGAAGAGAATTCAAGCTTCATGCCTGTGTGTCTGTATGCCTGTTTGACTGAGTATTCGCTGAGTTACTGTTCATTTTCGGACGCGTTTCAGAATGGACTTAACTGACAGAGAGAAGGCAGAACTCGCTTCGTGTTTATTTTTCTTTATTTGGCAAAAAGCACAACACTTTGTTTTTATTGTGAGTATACACAAAAATAATACACATTTAACAGAATCGATTGATGTATGAGACTCCTATGGAAAATCAAAGTCAACAGAGTATTTATGAGTTTCTTTTACACTGATAAAAAAAAAGCGAGCTGGTATCGCCGGCGATACTGCCGACCTCAGCGGGTTAACCCTCTGGGGTCTAAGGTGTTTTTGGGGCCCTTGGGATGTTTTGACATGCCCTGACATTTGTGCTTTTTTTAGTTATTTATAAACATGATAATGGCAAAGGTGTAAATTCACTCTATATAGCACAAACAGGGCTATCATAATATGCAACATGAATGTAGATGTTTGTATTTTTAAGAGAATAATGTTTATGCGTGGTTATTGGAAAAAATAAAAATGATAGTTGCTGAAATAAGACCACAAAACTCATACTAAATATGTGTCCACAAGACTTTTGACTAATGGATGTTGTCGCTTCGAGTTCTGGCTTCAAAATTATGTGAAAATAGTCTTGCTTTATCGTTCACATAAAACAATACATTGATTTAAATTGTGAAAAACAAAAATTGCGTGAACGAGGAGTGGTTTACACCTGAGAATACAATGTCCCACCCACTCTGCATAATGAGCCATTCATTCAGGTGTGACACTGACTGAGCCACAATGCAAGCACAAAATATATATTTAGAAGAAGACTTATATTGACCATTTAAGATTTTGCTTACATCTATCTTGTAAATATGTTTTGCTATTTTATTAAAAAGGTTACAATTAGGGATGTCCCGATACCACTTTTTGCCGAATGAGTCCGATACCGATACTTTCATTTTTGGTACTCGCCGATACCGATACCGTAACCGATACCTGAATTTTCACTGCATTTGTAATTTTTGAATGTATTAGTAGATAAACCAAAATAATATAAATCATATTAGTTGGCTTAATTTGTTCATCAAATATATATTTCTTTCAGTTATTTTCATGCTTAATTAAGCCTGCTAAAATGCATTGTACGAGCTTCTGTTACTGTCACTGTTCATTCTATTGCTCTATCTTATTGTATCTTTCATTTAATAGCACAGCACATATTTAGAGCAGCTCCAGCAGGGCTCAGTGCTGAGGATTGGGTCAGTGGTTCAGATGTTTGTCAAAACCAGTGAAATATCAATTATTTAATCCAATTTTGATACTACAACAAAAACTACCTGCCTAATTAATGTGAATTTAAAACAAGTAAGCAGTCAGTAACAAAATAAGAACAAACAATCGAATTACACATAGGACAAATAAATACAATAGAACAAAGAAAGACTACAAATGAAATAAACAGTGTTTTTAGTTTTTCAGGTAGATCTAACAGGTAGTACAGAAATTTGAATAAAGTAATCAAATGTGAAAAAAGCATATTCATTACTGTATAAATTATATATAGATGGATATTTTTGTAAAGTTGAAAAGGGTAGCCTATTTAGTCAAGAGCAGTGAGTATTTCTTTGTCCTTTGTTTGATTAACATTAAAACACAGAAGCAGGATTATTAGACTGCTGCCCCTTTAAGACTGAACGCACGGACCGCATTTGAACATGCTACGTTCATCTGAGATATAACCGACTTTGTTTACTATAGGATACTCGCCAAGACAGGCGTTTTTACATAATTTTGTGTGTATTCGTCCGTACAAGCGCAAGACGTGAAAGACAATAATTCAGTATTTCGCGCACTAAGACGCTGGTTTGCGGGGCGCGCGCTTTGGATGTTTGCATTCATGGAACTTCTTGACCTGCACACGTCCTAAAATATTGTAGGGAACCACTCGTTATACTTAAATCAGGTAACAGTTCATGATTTACTTTACTTACATATACGATTTAGTTTTCATCCAAATAACATGTGCTGAGTAAACGATCAGCAATCAAGAGCATTCAACTCGCGCGCGCTCTCTCTCTCTCTCTCTCTCTCTCTCTCTCTCTCTCTCTCTCTCTCATCAGTTAAAGGCACAATATGTATTTTTTTTGCTTTAAAAATATAAAAAATCACTATATCTATGTTATATATTTTTTTAAAGTTGTGTATTTACATTATCCCGACAGTTCCAATTAACTTCTAAATCCAGAGAAATTAATATTTTAATTCGAAGACACGGACCGTGTCTTTATTTCCGTTATGTCGCAGTCAATGGCGTCATATCCGCGTTGTCCCTGGTTTCCGCTCGTGCTGCCATGGTAACCAGAGCTATGAACCAGAGCCCTCTGATAGTAACCAAGACGACAGACGTGGACCACTGTAGTTCGCAATGTCTATCTGTACGCTGTTGTTGTTTCGTTCAAACATTATGGACCATGGCAAGCAGACTTTGGATAAAAAAGGAGAACTAAAACGAGAATCAATATCAGCGCGGTGTTTTCGAGATGCCGAGAGCTCCCATAGACAGTATATAAACGAGAGCTCCACGTCCGAGACTTCGACCGCTCCTACATGTACTTTATTAAACAGGTGAGCACATTTACATAAAACTAATCAATGTTATATAGTTCAACAATGATAAAATGTCAGAATATGATCTGTATGTTATTCTAATGTTGATCTAGCTTAACGTTACTGCTAACGTTAGTCTCATACAGACAAACTAACACATAAGTTACATTTCAACACATTCAAATGCAGTTTAGTGTGCTAGTGTACTGTTAGACCAGGGGTCGGCAACCCAAAATGTTGAAAGAGCCATACTGGACAAAAAAACCCCAAAAAACTTCTGTCTGGAGCCGCAAAAAAAAGCCTTATATGAGCCTTATAATGAAGGCAACACATGCTGTAAGTGTCTATATTAGCTTTAATAGCCCCCTAGTATCAAAATGATAAGTAGGCAACAAATACATAATGAGCATTCATGATTACTGCTAAATGTTTATTTTCCCTACAGCGCATCCTGGAGAGAATGACGCACCACGTGACTACTCTGCTGTACGATCGTGCTTTAAGTTTAACTTCCATTATAATTTTTATGTATTATGTTTCGTTTTATTTATTTGTGTATTATTTTTACAACGTTGAAAAACTTTAACCCTTTCACACGTAAGTTTAAAATATTCTGACTGACCCCAATGTGTCACTTTATGGTTTCCATGGTGACGCGTCATTGCTTGTCACGTGACACACCGCAGCAACAACAGAGCTGAATGAATGATGATCTGCTTTTATGTCATTTTTCCTTTTGTATTCAAAATATTCACAAATTTGTTAGATATGGCATGAAATATCTGATATTCCGATTGTCAAATATATGCAAGTGGAAGTGTTTTGTTGTTTAAACACCTTTATAACGATCGCGTTAGTTGAGCTGTATGCGCGATGGGCGCCGCCATCTTAGTTTGTGCCGCAGACGCAGTTCAGAGAATCGGATCTGTTGGATTTACAACACGTGAATTCATCCACTTCTCCCGAAATACATAAAAGCAAGTGGCTGGTGAACTGGGAGAAGAATAGAGTAAACTTTAAAGTTACTTACACAATGTTTATCTGATATGAATAAAACGTGTCGAATTATAATGGAAATTATTGCCTCTTCCTTTAACATCAGTGTGTATTTTACAAACTCTAAATGTATTGTTTTTTTAGTACTTATATGTCTGAAACCTAAAATAAACATTATGTGGTTGAAAACACTGAAAAGTTGTGCTATATGACAGCTCTGAGCGCGCCTGTCTCTGGCTCAGCGCCAGCACATTTGAATTTAGCAGTTGATCACGTCATGCATTGACCGTTCTAATCACACCGATGTGATCGTACGTGCGAAAGGGTTAGAATGTTTGTCATGTTTTTCCTCCTACAGAAATTATATTAAAACAAAAAATATTTTTTCCATTTTCATAATTTTGAAAAAGCTCCAGGGAGCCACTAGGGCGGCGCTTAAGAGCCGCATGCGGCTCTAGAGCCGCGGGTTGCCGACCCCCGTGTTAGACCAAGTGAAACAGCGCTGCGTTACCTCACAAGTTTAATTTGTCTAATAAACTGACCTGTGAGTAGTAATTCTGCGTGTAGTTCGGTAGAATGAAATGTCCATATTCCTTTTATATCCGCGGGACTCGCGTCGCGTTTGGAGCTGATAGCTGTCTCTTAGCAATCCCGAACTGCTTCATATCACAGTCATGACAAAAACATCGATGTATTCAGTCATCCATAAACATTATTAGATCGGTCGGCTTGACGTTGACGACAAGATCCATAATTCTTAGCAAATGTTGCGTCATCAAACTACGCCTTTGTTATTGTAAATAGGTTAGCGACCCCTAGTGGATAAAAAATCCCATACTGTACGTTTAACATTAATACACAATCATGCTACCAAATACGTCTGATACAACGTTTTTAAGAAAAAGCAGTGTTTTAAAATACAACTAAACCAGATGATTTTTCTTTTGACAGTCCTACAGAAATGCATGTTGATTACTAAGTTTCAGGAATAGTGCAAACATGCAATGTTCGAGAAATCTAATATTGGTGTAATCTTTGCGAGGTCTCACCAACAACGCAAAACTTTGTGTGTTTTATGATCCAGACATTGCTTTACTAAAAGAAAATATTATGGAAGTCATTTTCAAACTGTAAATATACCATATTTTATTTATTAATATTAATAAAGGCCTGAGGCATTACAGGTTCTAAATGTTGCGCTTTGTCTTTCTCTGAATTTCTTAAATAAGGATATATTGAACATTTCACATGCGTGAGATGACGTGTGACCCTTCATATTTAAAAAAAACAACAAAAAAGTTTTTTACATGAGCTCTGATAAATAAAAAAATATACTTTAAGTTCAAGTCAAGTTTTTCCACAGACCACTGATGTAGAATATTTGTTTTTATTAAGACTTTAAATAATTCATTCAATTTAATTGAAAACATCTTTTATTTTTAAAATACATAATTTAAACGTTTAACTATAAATAACTTTTAAGATTGTACTTTGAAATAAATTCAACACTAACAAAACATTCACAATGTCTCATCCTGATCACTGAACACACACTCCCTTCTGACTCAGAGACTGTCAAACAATAGCCTGGGAAAACCCAGACAACTTCCGGCAAATTTAGATTTGCTCTGCAAGTAGTCTGCCAAAGAGCCCATTCAAGCCGATTTCTAATCCGTCCAAATCGAGGGACCAATCAATAACGTTGAGGGGGGCTTTACACAATGACGATTGCTCTGATTGGTTTTAGGTCTATCCAATTGCACCCAGAGGCATTTGAGCGACGTCCCAAAGCTTGCCTACTTTTTTGCTACACATTTAAAAGTAAATACATTTTCTTCACAAAAAGAGTACATACATTTATGGCGTAGTGTAACTTAGGCGAATTGGGACACAGCATATGGCTTTACACGATGACGATCGCTCAGGGGTGCGTTTCCCAAAACCATAGTTGCTAACCTGTTAGCAACTTATTTGGTTGGCAATGGGAAATTGTACCATAATACCAAATACCAAAATAACTCAGTTAGCAACTATGGTTTTGGGAAACGCACCCCTGATTGGTTTTAGGTCTATCCAATTGCGCCCAGAGGCATTTGAGCAACGTTCGTTGGTGACACCCCTTTAGAAATTAGTTATTAATGAAGCTTTGCCAGACCATAACTCAGTTACTACTGAGAATGGTCTGGTTTTAACCAGGCTAGTCAAACACTGATGTGAGAGAGAAACTCTTCAGGAAATACTCAGAGATCTTTTTTTTTTAACCAACTGCATTTTTGCAATCCCCATTCACAAGTTGTATGGACATCGATGTGGTCATAAATCATTTTGACACAAACTGAATGACATAATCATAACTACTGACTGAACTGTTGACGAAACGCGCTCATGCCAACTAGAGATGAATACGAGTGAGCAGCAGACACAGAGCTCTTTAATTCACGATCAACCTCGTTTTATTGTTTATCGGTTTATTGTAAAGTGAATTCAACAAGGCATTATTTTTCTTTGAAGTAACAAAGGCTAAATAATGTTACAGTTATTTTTTGTAATTGGTGTGGATGACACGTAGCGAAATATACAGTTTTATCAAGTCAGAAAGTTTGAAGCACCGAGAGACACATGTTAAAGCGTTGACCACCCAGCTATCGTCTGAACACTCTCATATGACCATGAGTTTAACGCTTTATGCTTAGGCTGCGCAAAGCCTCATAGATGTGACATTTTTCTATTGCAATGTTTTTGTTGAAATGTTGTCATTATTTATTAAAGAAAATAATGCAAATCATAACAACCTACAATAAGCCTATTTAATTCTTAATTAATCCTAAAACACAAATGCTGCCGACTAACATCGGTTAGCAAGTAATTTTACGATCGTTTATTTTAAATTATTTCACTGTTCCAGTTCATAAATCTAAGCCTACTAACAAATTAAAATAACACGAAGTATAAGATGCATAACCTTGACATGCATAGCCTTTCTAGCTATAGAAAATCTGGGCACACAATGTTAACGTTTAGCCTACTTTGCTAAAATTTGATGCAATAATAGAAGCCTACATTTCTTTAGTTCTAAATTTGTACTGTAATACAGTATTATGAGTTCGTTTAACTACAATGTTTCACTTGAATTGATCTGCTACCAGTTCTTAACAAGCCACGGCTGATTAGGCAATAGAGAATAAACTGACACTTTTCAAAGTCTGTGATTGTAGCGCTTCTTAGCAGTAAAAGGCAGCAAATACACACCCACAATTTTATGTCAATGTTCTAGTTGCTTGCAGAAGTTTTGATTAAGGTTTTTAGACCATTGTAAACCATTTTACCATTTTGTAAAATCAGACACTGTTCTATTAAATGTACTTGTATAACATCTGTTGCTGTTCTTGGCCCTGTAATTGTTGTTTGCTTTTATACTTTCTTGTGTCCATGTACAGGAAGTACACATATCTCTTTTGAATGAGCTCCTCCGACAGCAACAGATGTCTTCATGTTGCCTGTCACCCACATTACATTCACAGTGAATTAAACCTTACCTTGCTTGTGTTGCTTGTGTTTGTTCTCCAGTTGCTTAGCCAGATTATTCTGGTTTATCTTCCTCAGGATCTCCACTGTGATCTTCACAGCTTCTTCTGGCCCAAAACATGCTGCCATCTTATCCACTGTGTCTAAGATATCTGCTTTCTCCATGTCTTTCTTTGTTATATACTCATGATCATTCTGTAAGTGCCACTTAAACTTCTTCCATTCAGCTTCTACCAGTTCATTCAGTGATTTCTCAAGCAGATCTTCAACAGACGCCATTGTCCTTCACTGATTCACACAGATTCACAGCTGCAGGACAAAAAGAAAAAGATCTGAAGTAGTTTCACTCCTAAAAAACGGGGACTGCAGATGCAAATTAGCCTAAGGCTGACTCTGGTGTAATGCATCAAATGTTTACATTTATGTTTTTAATTGCACATGGTCCCTTTTAAATAAAATCAATCAATCAATCAATCAAATGTTATTTGGGTTATGAAATGAAGCTGTGATTGGGTTCGCTGATCGAATGCTCCTGTCTGCCTCGTTGCTTCTGTTGCTGTTGTGTTGATGTGCGTCTGTAAGCTTCATATATCTTTCTGTTGTGAATCATTATTTACTATCATTCCTTGTTGTTTATACTGCTAAATATAACTTACTCAACATCACATATTAATCTGACATCGCTAACTTCAATCTAAATCGTTATTGCTAGCACAACACACTAGTAATTCGCTAGCCTGTTAGCGTGCCATCCGTGCGCTCTTTATTTATTTATTTTTCTCTCACGCGCTCGCACCTTTTACGAGTCCATTAAACAACTTAGGTGAGTAGGATCAGTCAACAAACATGGTGAGTCATGTCATCTTCTCCTCTTATTGTTACTTGCACCTCATGCAACATGTTTAGCATATCCTTCTGTAACCCGTGTATCACTCTAGTGTTCTAAATTAACTGATCAGGTTGAATGGGCACAGTAGCATTACAATAAAGTTACGTCTAAGTTCGTAAAGAGGATTTGAGACAGCAATTACCACTTGTCAAATAAAGAAAATATTTTGTATTGGTACCAATACAAAATATTTGTGGCGGAAGACAAAACTTGTAGTCCATTATAACATCTACAAAGCCTTCATGCTTTCAATATGGAACTAGGCAAAGCTAGACAGACTTTCTTCTCAAATATTATAAACAGCCATTTAAACAACACACGCACTCTTTTTGCTACTGTAGAGAGACTGACAAACCCCCCAAGCCAGATTCCCAGTGAAATGCTCTCAGACAACAAGTGCAGTGAGTTTGCTTCTTTCTTCTCTGAGAAAATCAATAATATAAGAAAGGTGATCAGCACATCCTTGAGTTGCGCTGGGGTCAGACAGATCAGACCACCTGAGAAAGTAGTTACTATGTCTGATTTCAAAGAAATTGATGGCAAAATTTTGGAAGAAACCGTACAGCACCTTAAAACATCAACCTGCGCTCTTGGCGCTCTTGACACACTTCCCACATCATTTTTCAAAAGTGTGTTAAACTGTTTAGAAGCAGATCTTCTAGAAGTGGTAAATGCTTCACTTCTCTCTGGGAGTTTTCCAAACTCCCTGAAAACTGCAGTTGTCAAGCCCCTCCTGAAAAAGAACAATCTGGATAAGACCATATTAAGCAACTATAGGCCGATTTCAAATCTTCCTTTCATAGGCAAGATCATTGAAAAAGTTGTCTTCAATCAGCTGAACAAATTCTTATGCTCGAATGGATACTTTGACAATTTTCAATCTGGTTTCCTACCGCACCACAGCACAGAGACAGCGCTCGTAAAGATAATAAACGATATTCGCTTAAATACTGATTCAGGCAAATTGTCAGTGCTGCTGGTACTACTCGACCTCAGTGCTGCATTTGACACTGTCGATCATAACATACTTCTTGACAGGCTGGAAAACTGGGTGGGGCTTTCTGGGATAGTCCTAAAATGGTTCAGGTCATACTTAGATGGGAGAGGTTATTATGTGAGTATAGGAGATCTTAAGTCTGAGTGGACATCCATGACATGCGGAGTCCCTCAAGGCTCAATTCTTGCGCCACTCCTGTTCAACCTGTATATGCTCCCAATGAGCCAAATAATGAGAAAGAACCAAATTGCTTACCACAGCTATGCAGACGACACACAGATCTACTTAGCCCTATCGCCTAACGATTACAGCCCCATTGACTCCCTGTGCCAATGCACTGATGAAGTCAACAGTTGGATGTGCCAAAACTTTCTTCAGTTAAACAAAGACAAAACTGAAGTCATTGCGTTTGGAAACAAAGATGAAGTTCTCAAGGTGAACGCATACTTTCACTCTAGGGGTCAAACAACTAAAAATCAAGTCAGGAATCTTGGTGTGACACTAGAGTCAGACCTTAGTTTCAGTAGTCATGTCAAAGCAATAAGTAAATCAGCATACTATCATCTGAAAAATATTGCAAGAATTAGATGCTTTGTTTCCAGACAAGACTTAGAGAAACTTGTTCATGCTTTCATCACCAGCAGGGTGGATTATTGTAATGGACTCCTCACTGGCCTTCCCAAAAAGACCATAAGACAGTTGCAGCTCATACAGAACGCTGAGCAGAACCAGAAAATATGAACATATCACACCAGTCCTCAGGTCTTTACACTGGCTCCCAGTTAAATTTAGGATTGATTTTAAAGTATTATTACTGGTATATAAATCATTCAATGGCCTAGGACCTCAATACATTGCAGATATGCTCACTGAATATAAACCCAACAGGTCACTCAGATCACTAGGATCATATCAGCTAGAAATACCAAGGGTTCACTCAAAGCATGGCGAGTCTGCTTACAGCTATTATGCCAGCCGCAGCTGGAACCAGCTTCCAGAGGAGATCAGATGTGCTCCTACAGTAGTCACTTTCAAAATCAAGACTCAAAACACATCTGTTTAGCTATGCATTTAATGAATGCATTCCTTTCCGTTTCCGGTGTGAGTACGTTGTACGCTGCGTGCGCCTCGCTGCCACTTTTGTTTTGTTTGTTTGTGTTTGTTTGTTTGTTTGTTTGCTTGTTTGTGTAGCGTCTACCGTGCCTCTCTTCTACATTTGCTTGGACATTATTATTTTCATTTCCCTGTGGATTTTTAATGTGGATATAACACGGACACTGATAACTTTCCAACTCATCACTGGCACAACTCATACTACTCTGCTGCTATCTGTTGATCTTCGCGCTACTACGGTACCTTCTACATAGGTGGCTGTAATAACAACAACAATAACAACAACAACGCTGTCATCCCGGGTACAATACTCCCGATGCGGAGATATGCCGAGGAAAACCAATAACGCAATAATGGAGGAGGAATTGGAAAACATAAAAATATCTCTGAACACCTTGACAGCTGAGATGCAGAAAATCCATAATGGAATCCATAATGGAATTGATGCTTGAAGTGAAAGAATTAAAAAAACAAAACAATGAAAAAAAACAAAAAATAATTACCTTGGAAAACCGACTGGCGGATTTGGAGCAATACACCCGAATGAATGACCTTATCATATCGGGCCTGGATGTTAAGCCGCGCTCCTATGCCAGAGCAGTGGGGTCAGGCGGAGGTGAGCCAACTGACCAAGACTTGGAGTCTGTGGAGCAACAAGTGATACGGTTCATGAACAGCAAAGGGATTGTCTTGGACAGTAAGGACATTGAGGCCTGCCACCCGCTGCCTCGCAAGGACAAACAACTCAAACCAAGCATAATACTGAGATTCGCAACTAGGAAACAAAAAATCGCACTACTCAAGCAAGGAAGAAACCTGAAATGGACAAATGTGTACATCAATGAACATTTGACAAAGAAAAACTCTGACATCGCCAGACAAGCATGGCAATTTTGCAAAGAAAACAAAATCATCCAACATGGACATCCAATTGCAGGGTGTTCATCAAATTGAATGGATCTCCTGAACAAGCTAAAGTTCTGCTGATTAAGGAATGCTATGAACTGGATCAGTACAGATAAGGTAACAGATAACCAAACTTTCATTCACCATGACAGACATTCTAACTAACGACTCGTCCTCATCTGACAATGAGGATACAGGTGATATTCTGGAGTCAGAGTTAGAAATATTTTCAAATGGTGAGCACAAACCAATGAATATGCTAAATAATGTGGATCCTGATATACATTTTTTTAATTCTATCTCTCATAACTGTAAATATTATCGCGATGAACAAATTAAAACATTAAATAAGGCAGATCGTATGTCAATAATGCACCTAAACTGCCGCAGCTTATACGCAAACTTTGAGTATGTTAAAGAATATTTGAACAAGCTAGATGTCAAATTCAATATTGTTGCATTATCAGAGACATGGATAAATGAAAACAAATATGGGAATTTTAAACTTGATGACTATCAAATGTACAATCAAAACAGACACCATAAATCTGGTGGGGGGGTTGCACTTTATGTGCAAAAACAATTGAAAGCTCAGAAGGTTGATTGTATGACTATGGAAATAGATCATGTGTTTGAATGTGTCACGAGAAAATTATTGAAAAAATGAAAAAAATGCTTATATCCTGTATTTACAAAGCTCCGGGTGCAGACATGGAAGTGTTTATTGATCACATGGAAAGGTTATTTACAAATAGGAATCATAAAGATCTAATTATATGTGGGGATTTTAACATAGATTTATTAAAAGCAAAATTACATAGACCCACTGGAAAATTCATAGACGCTATGTACAGTCTTTCTTTATATCCAACAATTACGCGTCCCACAAGGATTACTGCACACTGCGCTACCTTAATCGATAACATATTCACAAATATTCAGAATACTAATATATCAAGTGGATTGCTGGTTAATGATATCAGCGATCACTTACCAATTTTTATATCCTATGAAAAAAGAATAAATACGAAAAAGATAAGTAAAACAATAACAAAGAAAATCAGACTAAGATCTGATCAGTCAATAAATACTCTTAACCAAAGCCTGTCCAAACAAAATTGGGATGATGTTCTTGGAGAAAATGATGTAAACAAAGCATATTGTAGTTTTGTTAATACATTTAATAACTTATATGATCAACACTGCCCTATAAAAACGTATACATATACGCAGATGAATAAAACAAGTCCATGGATGACAAAGGGATTGTTAAATGCGTGCAAAAAAAAAAAAAAACTTATATAAAACTTTTATACGGAAAAGGACGAAAGAATCGGAAGTAAAATATAAAAAGTACAAAAATAAATTAAGTATTATAAAAACTTGTAAGAAACTGTACTACAGAAATCTGATTGAGAGAAATGAAAATAATATGAAAGGTCTCTGGGGAGTATTGAATAATGTAATTAATAAAGATTATAAATATGCCACATTTCCTGATTACATGATTAAAGATGATCAAAAATAACAAATATGGATAAACTTGTTAACGCATTTAATGATTTTTTTGTTAACATCGGCCCACAACTGGCATCAAAGATTGCCACCACAGATCATAATTACGCTGGCTACACAAATAAAATTGTACACTCAATGTTTCTGACTGCAACAAATGAGAATGAAATCATCAAAATAGTCAATGATTGTAAAAATAAAAAGGCCACAGATTGGAACGACCTTGATATGGCCATAATTAAGAAAGTAATATGTAATATAGCAACACCTCTAACCTATATCTGAAACACATCTTTTCTAAATGGAGAAGTTCCTCAGCTCATGAAAATCGTAAAGGTCATTCCAATTTATAAAAACGGGGATAGTCATCAGTTCACAAACTATCGACCTATTTCTATACTTTCTCAATTATCAAAAATATTGGAAAAACTTTTTGTTGCACGCCTGAATGACTTTATTAGTAGCCATAGCTTACTTCACGATAGTCAATACGGTTTTAGAAAAAATAGGTCAACTGCTCATGCATTGATTGATCTAATAGAATATATAAGTGACAAAATTGACAGCAAAGTGTACTCGGTGGGTATATTCATTGATCTCCAAAAAGCGTTCGATACTATAGACCATGAAATGCTTTTACAGAAACTACAACAAAATGGGATAAGGGGTCTTGCATATAACTGGGTGAAGTCTTACTTAACTGATAGACAGCAATTTGTACAGGTAGGTGAGCAAAGGTCAAGATGGAGGAGTATCAATTGTGGAGTCCCTCAAGGTTCGGTATTGGGACCAATATTGTTCCTGTTGTACATTAATGATCTGTGCTATGTATCGTCTAAACTTAAATTTATATTATTTGCCGACGACACCACAATCTTATACTCAGGCAAAAATCTTCAGCTAATTGTGAATGAAATCACAGCGGAGTTAGAGAAACTTAAACAATGGTTCAATCAAAACAAATTATCATTAAATGAAAACAAAAGTGATGTTATTTGGTAAACGTAAGGAGGATGTACAGTTTCAAATCAAAATTAACAAAGTTGAAATAGAAAGAGTAAAAGAGTATAAATTCCTAGGAGTGATTCTTAGACACAATATTAGCTGGAGACCACAAATTAGAGATGCGCGGTTGGCGGTTACAGCCACGGACTCCGCGGATAAACAGCGGATCGGGCGGATGACGTGACGAAAAATAATATTTTAATTCAATTCGGGCGGGTGGCGGGCGGTTGAACCAATCAAATGAAAAATATTATGTATACAGCAATCAGCGGATGGCGGGCGGGTGCGGTTTTGAAAATTGGTCAAAAACGTTGGTGTGGATGGATGGCGGACGGATGATGAGTTTTGTGATGCGGTTGCGGATGAAATAATAGCCCATCCGCGCATCTCTACCACAAATAAACAGCATATGTACTAAATTAGCAAAAAATATTGCTATTATGGGAATATATCTATTGGACCAACAAGCTCTCCTTATCTTGTACTATTCGCTCATACTACCTTACCTCAGTTATTGCACGGAGATTTGGGGAAATACCTACAGTAGCCATCTAGAGACTGTATTTAAACTACAAAAAAAAGCTATTAGGATAGTGCACAACGTTGAGTACAGGGACCATACTAACACACTGTTTATAAAATCTAACCTTCTTAAACTTGAAGATTTAATAAAACTAAAAGTGCTTTTAATTGTATTTAAAGCTAGAGCTAACCAACTTCCTAGCAACATCCAACAATTATTCACCAACAGAGAAGGCGGATATAATTTGCGGGGAACGCTTAATTTTAAGGTGCAGTGTGTTCGCACTACCCTCAGGAGCCAATGTGTCACTCGAAGAGGTGTGAACTTATGGAATGACTTAAAGGATGAATTAAAAAGGGCTGTAAATTTTTATCAATTCAAAAAACAATTTAAGATAAGTATCTTAACGCAATATGTCAAATATAATCACTAAGCAGGATTTCTGTCACTGTCTATCAAAATGAGTGTAATATATCATATCATGCTGATACAACTACTGTCACCAATGTCTCCACATGATCTGTCATAATTAAAATTAGGAAACTGAGTTAAAAGAACGCTGTTTATTATCATACACATTACACAGCAAAGGTTGTAAACACTGCCCGCCAAGACAATTATTTAGGGTAGCGGGGCGGGCCTGTTGGATGGAGGCTAAGACCCACTCCCAACTGGCCCACACCCTGGGGCCCACCATTAGGGCTCCTCCCCTAACCGCATGTGATCTCACTCCAAGCTTTTGATAAAACTTGAGAACCCTGCTAAGAGATGTGAGACATTCAAACTGACCAATCAGATAATTACATTTCCACCACTGTACTAAATGTGTGACAATTCATAGACCCCCAAAGTACAAACATGTTGGCCTACAGGCCTATATCACTATCAGAAACCTCTGTGCCTTTAGGAACTCCAAATGGTCCTTGTGGTAGAAAGAGGGGGTGGAAACAGTAAAGCAAATATCTTTGTTCATTTAAAATATCTTGGATTATTTTCAATCCTACAGAAAAGCTGCCAAACTAACTTTCGCACATCCACTAACTAGATAGAACATGTTTGACTCCCGCATGGCATGGAGTAGGGAATTTATCTATATTTCGTGCTAGGGTTTATCCCTGATGTTTATCTTCCTGTTGATTATCTAGTCAAGCCAGTCTGTGACAGTCACTGATTTATCAAGCAGCTCAAAGTATTATTATGGGTAGATTCTCTGTTCAATAGTAGGCCTGAAAAGGTTGGACTGTAATAGGTGATGGTTTATATCTAGCTTTCCTCAATGGGGTGTCGATCAGAAAACACTGGATTTGATCAGTTCCAGGCAAAGGAGGTTTGCTGACAATCTTTGGCTGTACACAACACTGCAGTACACAGGTTTTACAGCTTAATAGTGTGTTTAGATGTGTGTGGTCTACAAAGGGAAAGGAATAAAGATATATATTAACAAATGTCTTGAGTTATTTATTATTATTACACAAACATTATTTCCATAAAGCTACAAATCTCTCAAATAAAGTTCAATTCTAGAATAAAATAAAGAAATCAATATACAAGCAACTAAATTATTATGCAACACCGCCACCCAGTGGTCAGAAATGGTAAAACATTCAAACATTCATCAAAACATTATAATTATGATTATGAAGTGATTTAAATGAACAGCACATAATCAGAAACATTGCGTTCATAGCAAGTTTTTCAGCTGTTAATATGAGGATCACACATACATGCACATCAAATTGAATATAATCGGCACATTCACGTGCACTCGACAGCACGCGATAGACTGCTTCATCACTGTTAAATACTCATCACTTAATGAAAGGATGACATTGTATCATGGCTTTACAAACTCCTTAACCAGCATTTATCATTAACTTATTAACTATCATTAACTATATTCTCATTCATCAACACAGTTTCACTGATCCAGAATAAACATAAAACCCAGGATAGAGCGGCTGAGTGAATGTGGTCTGGACTGTGTGTATGAGGCTCATTGTGTCTCTGTTGACGCTGTAGAAGGACAGAGTTCCTGCACTGTAATCCACACACACTCCTATTCTACGACTGATGGGCTTTACAGGGAGTTCAGTCTTAATGTTATTGTGTATGAATGAGTAACCAAAGAGAGAAATTGACAAACTCCAGGACTGATCATTATATCCAAACCGACACTTAAAACCCCGTCCCTTCCTGCTGATGCTCTTATATGACACTGATATACACACGTCATCAATCCCACTCCTCTCAATCTCCCAGTAACAGCGTCCACACACACTCTCTCTACACAACACCTGCTCATAATAATCAAATCTGTCTGGATGATCAGGATACGACTGATCTGTGCCAGTGCCAGTAATCTCTCTGTTCTTCTCAGATAGATGGAGGCATTTATGTGCTGTGTTCAGATCCAGAGTGAGCTGATGGAAATCTGATGGAGAGAAAATACATTAGAATCAGAAATTATGAATCTGCCTGATCTTTTAATGTAGCATTTAGAAATATAAAGCACACTAAGTCAAAACAGTCTGAAAGTCTTCTGAAAGGTGGCCATTTTGTTCACATGATCAGCGACTTAGAGCATCATGGTAGAACATTAAAGTCAACTAGTCAACTGGTCTGTGCAATGGGGTGTAACAGTTCTCTGTAAAAAAAAAATCAAATCGTACAGTTCTCCACCCGCGGTCCTTGCATTGCTGTTCATCTCACATATGACAACGCATCTATGATATGGTTTGTTGAGAATAACACCACGTAAAACAGACAGACAGAGTTTGTGTCAGTCAATGGATTATCATACTGGCTTCCCAATACGTTACAACAGCGATGATCAAAAACATGGAAAAAATTTTCCTCTTTGTAAATTGTTCAATGCAAGTGTCATATGCTCTAATATGAGCAGTCATTTATTATTTAAGCCTTGCCAATTTAAACATTTAAGCGCAAGAGGTTAAAGAGACTTGCACATCTCAAACAGCGCTTAAATACTGAGTTCTCTTTCAAGTCTTGCGCTTGAACGGACAAATTCACACAACATCAAAATGCCCATCTTGGCAAGTACCCTAGCAAACACAGTCAGTTATACCTTAAGTGAACATAAACAGATGAGAAAGACACGCATGTGTAACAGAATCATTATACTAGATCAACTGCATCGTGATGTGCGGCAATAGGCAACATACACTTTGAGGGTGGAGGGAGACAGCTCTCCAACCCATCTTGCAGGAAGGAAAGCACAGTACTGATCAAACATCTTCGGGGACCACTCAACGAACAGGTTCCACTTCAGGACGTAAGCATTCCTCGTAGAGGGTGCTCTCGCAGAAGTGATGGAGTCTACGACAGCTTGTGGTAGATCACCCAGAACATCCGCATCCCTTCCAGGGACCAGACATGGAGTTTCCAGAGGTCTGGACATTGACCCGAAGACCCAACTGACTGACATGCTGGAGCAGCAAGTCCCTGTGCTCGCACAACTGCTTCCGAGACTGAGCTTGTATCAGCCAGTCGGCGAGATAGTTGAGGATACGAACACCACGCTCTCTCATGGTAGCAATGGACACCTCCGCGACCTTCATAAAGACGCGGTGCGACAGGTCCTGCCCGAAGGGTTGGATTTTGTACTGATATGCTCGACCCTCGAACACAAAGCGCAGGAATGGCCTGTGTCGCGGGAGGATGGAGACATGAAATTACACGTCCTTCAGGTCGATCACTGTAAATACATCTCAGGGACGGATACATTAGAAAATGTGTTTCTGTATTAGCATCTTCAACGGAAGCTTGTAAAGAGCCCGATTCAAGACTCGCAGGTCCAAGATAGGCTGTAAGACACCGCCTTTCTTGGGTACAATGAAGTACGGGCTGTAGAATGGATTTCATATCGGCTGGAGGGATCGGATCTATCGCATCCTTCGCCAGTAGGACTGTGATCTCCGCGCAAGACAGGGGCACCTTCGCTGAGCACCGAAGTGTAACGAACACCGCTAAACTTGGTGGACGCCGGCCGAACTGAACCGTATAGCCGAGTCTGATGCGGAGGAGCCAGCTGGACTGGTTGGGATGCACTTTCAAGGCTTCCACGAGCCGGGGCAGGGGGACCAGAGGCACCACAGACCAAGGTGGGGCAGTGAGGTGGATGACGGGGACACGACTCGGAAGGCTCGGGGGTGGCCCGAAGAGGGGTCTGAGTGAGCGGTGCAACACTTACCTGTCTCCACAGATCAGCAGTGGGTGCATGAGAAGGCGTACTCTGGTCCTTGAACTGCACCAGCTGGCGATACAAGAGTGGGCTGGGGGTGGCAAGGATTTACAGGGTTGCACACAGCCAGTCTGGCCCTCTTGGGACCCAGGAATAGAGGAATTTGCCTTTTCTTTAAAAAAGTGGGTGGAACAAAAGCAGAAACAAAACAAAGATTCTCCACCCAGCCCTCTTCTGGGGGAAAGAGTGGTGTGGTCACCATGTCCCGAAGAGCTCGTTCCTCCATCCTTGGGTGACGGGCTGGGCGGTCTGCCTGCGGCCGGCTCCACACTGAGGCCTGGGTGAAGGCTACTGCTGTGGCCTAGCGGGAGTGGTGGCAGGGGGACGCCCTCTGTGATGAGCAGGCAGAGGATCTGCCACCGGCAGTCGGGTGGAGGCAGCAGCGGGCTGCCGGGGCAGGATGTGCCAGATCGTCTCCATCTGCTTCTGGGAGGCGAAGAACTGTTGGGTGTAGTTCTCCACCATGTCACCGAAGAGCCCAGCCTGAGAAATGGGGGAGTCCAGGAACTGAGACTTGTCGTTCTCCCTCATATCGGCCAGGTTGAGCCAGAGATTGCGCTCCTGGACCTCACCAGACCGACCGCACAAGACGCAACTTTTGTGCCCTGGAGAGCGAGGTCGGTTGCAGTGTGGAGCTCACCCATGAGCTCACGGTCTGGATTACCCTCATGCATGTCCATGAGTGCTTTGGCCTGGTGGACCTGCAGCAATACCATGGCATGCAGGAAGGAAGCGGCTTGCCCACAGGCTTTGTAAGCCTTGCCCGTGAGAATGGATGAGAACTTACAGGCCTTAGAGGGGAGACGAGGATCACCCTTCCAGGAAGTAGCAGTCGCCGGACACAGATGCTTCATGACAGACGGCTCAACTGGAGTGATAGCCTCGTAACCCTTTGCCGTTCCTCTGTCAAGAGTAGTGAGAGGGGAGGAGGTGCTAAGGCGGTTCCTGGCATAAAAAGGTGCCGTCCACGACCTAGTAACCTCCTCTTGCACTTCGGGAAAGAATGGTACTGGGGCGGCGGGCTAAGGACCAGCACGGCCTGCCCCGAGAAACCAATCATCCATCCGAGACGGTTCGGAGCCCGACCGTCTTGGCGGCCCATTTCAGCATAGCTGACATTTCTGGATATAGTCTTCAGCATTTACTCTCCCAGAACGAGGTAGCACAGCCAAGTTATCATCTCCAGAGTCCAGCTCCCCATCCGATGTAGCGATCCACATCCTATCCTCAGGAGGAGCCCTGAACGAAACAGCTGGTCGGTCCACTACAGAGGGACTAGCACGTTCAGTAGGGAGCTCCGGCTGCGGTGTGACAGAGGAGTGAAAGGCCCACGGGGACTGGCTACCAGGGGGCGAAGCCCTCACTGTGATCCTCAGATCACCCATCCTACACGGCACAGTAGCTCACTTCTGGGGTGGGCCAGAAGGGGCGCTAGAGCGGGGCATGTGAATGGGGACTCCAGCTTCACGGATGAAGGCGAGTCTCGATCTCAACACCGAGATAGTTCCCGCAATGAGAACATGAACCATCCACAAAAGCTGCTTCAGCGTGCTGAATGCCCAAACACAAGATACATCTATTGTGACCGTCAGCTGGGGATAGGGAACGACCGAATCCAGAAACGCACGGGTGGAATGGCATCTTGAAAAAGATTGCTCTTTCAGGAAATGGGACTCTCACCAGTGCCGGGGCACACAGGGGAATGACCGCAGCAACACTGACAGGGGATGGTACAGCCTGTACCAGTGAAGCACTCACTTCTTCGCCCTCTATACAACCGTCAAAACAAACACACAAAGAGAATGCTGTTAAAACAGCAGTTAAGAGCTAAGATGCTCGCTATTGCTGCTGTACTCGCACTGTAGAACCACCAGCACTGGGAGAGCCTTCTAGAAGAAGCCACTGACATACTCGCTCATTGAAAGAATCAACTTCAGAGACATTGACATGAAGACCGATCGGCTCTGAAGCGAGCAACAAATGGTGCGTGCATCCGCTTCCGTGTTTATACCCGCGCTGCGGGGCAGAACGCAAGATGCAAATCTCACACGCCAATGTGCATTGACTCTTTTTATCGATACTCAAAGTTTTAATACACTAAGTGTGATCCCAATCAGTATGGTACGTCTGACTATGTTGAACATAACCGAACTGAAAGGGAACACCTTTTTATTTAATATCATTTTATTTAATATCACCTTTTTATTTAATATCATATAATATAAATTTAATATATGTATCTTTGCTCTGTTCTATTTATTTGTGCTGTTACTTGAAGTTTGATTATTTGCTCATATTTTCTTTTTTCTTACTTGACAGTAGTCCTTTTTTCCATGAATATACAGTAGCACATACCGAACAGTACCAGATGTGTGTGTTTGTGTGTGAGTGTGCAAGTGTGTGTGTGTGTGTGTGTGTGCAAGTGTGTGTAGACATACATTTTCGTACTCCTGTTGTTATCCTGATCTCTCCTCTTTGATCCACACTAGAAAACACACACAATGACACAATCAATCATAGACGTAATGGTTTTTACTGTACAAACTGTATATTCTCTCCCCTTACACTAAACCTACCATCACACAAAATTTTCAAAAAATACAAGTAAGAAGACAGTGTTAATAAAGTTACACGTTTTTTGTTTAAATAAATGTATAAATAAAATAATTAAAAAGGGAGACAATAAAATAGAAATAATTTAATCTAATAATTAAAATCTAAATTAAATGAATGAACAAAAAATCTATATTTAATATGCTTCAAAGACTGGGAAAATATAGGAATGAACTAAAAAAAAAAAAATCAACGAAAAATCAATGACTTGCTGATGTGCACAAAAACCAGCCATGTATTGGGCTTTTCTTGATTTCATCTTCATCCTCCTCCTCTTCATCTTCCTCCCTGTTAACGTAAGGACACTGTCATATGTCCTGACTACAAATGAAAACATCCTCAAACTGCTGAGGTGTTGTAGCTGCAGTCTGGACTACAGAAGATGGAGGCTGAGGCCTGGGAGGGTTGTTTGGAGGACTAGGGATGGTAGGTGCTGATGAAACCAATAGTTCCTCTAAGGATGAAGGACCTGACTCAGGCTGAGTTTGAGTACCCCTACTCCTCCATGGATGTCAATACCACCACAAATGTCATCTGAAGCACTTGTACCAAGTATTGACAAGGCCTTTTCTTCCTCTGCTGTGAGAAGGGGGGACTCATTGGTCCCACCACCTGTTTTATTAAATGTTGTTCACTGCAGGGCCCTTTTCCTTTTAGCAAGGCTGGCACAGTCCTGCCACTTATTCCTGACCTCCTTCCCTGATCTTTTAATGCCCCTAGTTGAAGTCAGTTTGTAGCAATATCCTCCCAGGTATTTTATTTGTGTTTATTTGTATGACTGCCCCTAAACCTGCTGGGGAAAAAAAGTTTGTATAGCTCCACCTCCTCTAAAATTACATTAACCCCCTGAGGTCGGCTATCGCGCCGGTGCGATAGGCTCGCTTTTTTTCTTATCAGTTCAAACGAGACTCCAAATACTCTGTTGACTTTGATTTTACAAACCAGTTTCATACATCAATCGATCCCGTTAAGTGTGTATTATTTTTGTGTATACTCACAATAAAAACAAAGTGTTGTGCTTTTTGCCAAATAAATTAAAATAAACATGATGTGAGTTCTGCTCTCTGTCAGTGAAGTCAATTCTGAAACACGTCCGAAAATGAACAATAACTCAGCGAATACTCAGTCAAACAGACACACAGGCATGAAGCTTGAATTCTCTTCTTTTAAATGAAGTAATTTATATTAAAAAATATATATTCTCAGTTTATGTAATATATATGAAAAGAGAGAGATGTCAGTCGTTCTCATCTCAGCTCATTATTTTTAATATGACCCCGCCCACGGAGAGCGCGCGCTATTCAAACGCAAATGACTGAGGCAATTCATGCAAACTGTGAACGCCCCCATATCAGCTTGAGAAAACACATCAAGTTTAGTCAGATCATTGCTGTTTACACCGTCTCGCAGCGCTGTGAGGAATAATACTATCGTAATAATAATAATAATGGAAAATGTACCTCAGAAATGCTGGTATTTCGAGGAGCAACGGATGGACTACTGTAGTTTTTTCATTCTCAAGTGAATCGCGTTTCTGTGTGTGAATGAATGAATGGCAGAGATGTGCGCTGTTTACCACAACTCGCAAAAAGACGGTTTAAATTTGAATCGCGTTTCTGTGTGTGAATGAATGATCCGCTTTTAGCAAACTGTATTGCTATACTGAGATGAGTAAAAATCGACTGAAATATGTTGAAATAAAATGAATTTGTATAAGCAATGTATTAAACTGCAAATTAACATTTATATTCCTTATAATAAAAACGAAAGACCTATGTTACAGACATATGAAAGACAACATTTCGTGTTTTGGATAGATTATAAATTTTTACTGTAAAATATCTGCCACCTCAAATAAGCTTTTGTTTGCCAATTTTTGCTCATATGTTAAATATAGTATGTTTTGTCAAAAATAAAGTCATCAACTAATATGTTATTATGTGTTTGTTCCAATGTATAGGCTATATTCAAGTAATGAATCCTTAACTTTGAAATATGTATGATAAAATGTATACTTTAGTTTTTACAAAGAAAGATTACACTTTAAATTGTTGTTGTAATTGTAACCTTTTTAATATATAATATAAACATAAGCCTTTTCTTTAAATAATTTGTATTGTGTTTTATTAGTGACAAATTTGGGGAGAGGATACATATTCCAAAACTGAAAACTGAGATGCTTCCAACTGTGAACCAATTTAGTAGAATATATATGTATATGTATATGTATGTATATATATATATATATATATATATATATATATATATATATATATATATATATATTGCTCTTGCATTCTTTCTTGTGGCTCAGTGACACACCTGAATGAATGGCTCATTAAGTATGCGGGCCCCATTGTCTCCTCAGGTGTGAACTACTCAATATGCATGATGGTGTTGGATCGTTGACGCCCACTCGCATATTGCCTTTCCAAACAGAATGTGTCTTGCAAAATTTAAATCAATGTATTGTTTTATCTGAATGATTAGGCAGGATGATTTTCAGATCATTTTGAAGAAAAAACTCTAGGCGACAACATCCATTAGTCAAAAGTCTTGTGGACACATATTTAGTATGTGTTTTGTGGCCTTATTTCAGAAACTTTAGTTTTTAGTTTTTTCAATAACCATGCATAAACATTATTCTCTCAAAAATACAAACATGCACATACATGTTGCTCACATATTATGGTAGCCCTGTTTGTGCTAAATAGAGTGTAATTACACCTTTGCCATTAATATGTTTATAAGCAACTGAAAAAAGCACAAATGTCAGGGCATGTCAGAAAATCTCAAGGACCCCAAAAACACCTTAGACCCCAGAGGGTTAATCTCCTCTTTTTGAAAAATGTATATATATTTTTTTTTGGTTCAGCCATTTTGTTGGTGTCTCCACCCGTAGGTTTGTGCTTTTATAGATGATTGGCCTAGTAGAAAATGCACATCAGATGAAAACAATTAGTCTAAACATTTCAAAATACAAGCTTGTGCTACAATTATGAGCCATTCTACAAGGTGACATTTCAGCACTTGACATACAGACAGTGACTATTAAGCAGCACTTAAAGCACATCTGCGTGCCATCGTGCTAAGTGCATTTTTGTGAAACGCACGTGAAATGAACACGAACGTTTGTAAAGTCGCTCGTAGAAAATACTTGTAAGTGCTAAGATCCATCGTTATCAGGTAACACAGCCCAGGACAGTTAAAACATTGATTTAAGATCAGTTGAGGTCCTGCATTAATCAAACTTTCTTTATAATCCACATGCATAAAGTGAGATTACTGTGACAATGACAGTAAAATGTAAACAATAAGCTGTCCATAACAAAAGTGTCACCAACAGCCCATCTCATACTTAACTAAAACTGCACACATTCAATAAGACAGAAATCTTATGATTCTATCAATCAACCACACAATTCCCAGTCAGACCTGCATCGAGTGAGACTTGGCAAAAGCTAAACTACAGATTTTAAAACTCTGTTTCTGTAAATTTCATTCTCTAATTGACCTGATTGAAACCTTAGGTTTGCATTAATGATTTGCAATTAAAACAAGTAATTTAGACAATTTTATAATTGTAATTACAAAATTCTGTATTTCTATGTTTAATTATGTGTTTAATCTTATGCATACCGGTGGTAAATATACTAGTTATTGTTACGAAGCATCCAAGTCAGAGAGATCCATATGCAGTGTGATTTATTGATCAGAGTAATCAAACAAGCAATGGTCAGAACCAGCAGATACAGCAGTGAAGACAGGGCTAAATCGTAGTAATACCAGGCAAAAGGTCAAGGCAGGCAGGGCTAAATCGTAGTAATACCAGGCAAAAGGTCAAGGCAGGCAGCAAACAATCAGAGACAGAGATCAAGGCAGTGGTAACGCAGGCAGGCAGCAGACAGGGAGAAATCCAGAAACGGGCAAGGTCAAAAACAAACAGACAGTCCACGGGAATAAACGCTTAGTAAAGTTCACAACAGTAAAACAAGACTTCGCACTGAGTGAATGTGAAAACCAGGTATTTATGGTATGAGTGAAACAAGGTGATAAGTAAGAAGATAAGAAGTGATCATAGTCTTATGTGGAGTGCCCTCTGGTGGCTCTCCAGGGCACTCCAGCTGGGGACCGTTACAGTTATATTGCTACCTTACCTTTAATACATCCAGACAAAGTCTAAATTCCACTACCAGATCACTGTGGTAGTGAAGAATCTAGTGATCAAATGAGACCTGCTCAATAAATATATGACTCTGAAAAAGGAAACCTTATTTACCACTCGCACTTTTGACATGAATTCATCATGGGGTTTCCTGCTAAGACAAAAGATGAGATCAAACACCCTACAATAAAACCCACTAATCTGGAGAGAATATCTTAGAGAAAGAGCATAAAACAGCCTTATCCAAACTTCTTTCCTCGCTTATCTATGCAAAAACAATGACTCTACTCCCTTCCTTTCACCCTGATTCAAGTCAATGAAAGTTCTTTAAGAATGCCAATGTACCACATATTATGTATCTTGTGAATCCAATGTTTTTGCCATTTCATGTTTAGTATTATAATTAATATATCAGTTCGATTGGTAATATGGTTTTAAACTGGGTAAATGTAAAAAGAATATCCACATTTACTACAGCAGCTGTTGCCACTATGACCGTGAACCACAACAGCCACATCTATGAGATCATTTGAATTTAGATTAATTTCATGTCAACGGATGTCATAGGTCACATTCAAATGAGCACAAATATATTTTTACTTTTACAGCTCAGGATTTTGTAATTACAGAAGTCCAGTATTTACATCAAGGTCTTTTATTTTAGTATGTGTTTTGTGGCCTTATTTTAATGACTTATTTATTTATTTATTTATTTTCAATAACCACGCATAAACTTTATTTTGTCCAAAATACAAACATGTACATACATGTCACTCACATTTAGCACATTTGAGACTTTAGCAATTAATGTTTTTATAAGCAACTGTCAGGGAATGTCAAAACTTTTCCAGTGCCCCAAAAATTACATTCTGGGAACCAAGAACTAACATTCTGGGAACCTAAAATGGTAAGCTAGGATGGGGCCCATTGGCCCACATTTTCAGCTGGGATATTATTTGTAAGAACAAACTATTTTTGCTTATTAAGCATGCATGCTCATTGTAAATACTGTTGGCCCCCAGTGGGCCACAGATGGGATTTGGGAGACACAGACTCAGCCTGCACTTTGGTCTGTCCCACAAAGCCTCACCTAGATCCCAAAATGGGGGTTCAAATGTGCCCTGCCTTTCATGCTGGTGTCAGGGCCCACAATGGGCTCCCAAATGTGTGCTTCATTTTCTCCCTGTGGGCTCCACAAAAGGACATGATTGTTAGGCAAACACTGCATGTAAAGTCTTTGCCTGAGACAGTCTGTATTGTAAAAAGTGCTATATAAATAAAGGTGACTTGATTCACATGGAGTTTATGTAAATTACCTCAGTTCTGGGTTTGAATATATGTACCATTTCTCACCACAAGGTGGTAGTGTTGGTATAAGATTTCATGGTTTAATTCATTTGTAACATTTAACCTAAGAATTTCTTCAAAAGCGTATGTAAACTGTTCATGTAAATAATGTCTTTGGATACCACTTGAGACGTGAGTTAATTTATATATTTATTCTCTTTCTATTGTAGTTACACACACACACACACACACACATAAACCCCATTCATAAACCTGGATATATATACACATGCACCTATGGTGAATTGATTATCCTGTAAAGTCCATCTACACTTGTGCAACCTAGATGAAAGTTACCATTGGGTTAAGAACAAATAAGCCTCCTTTGTGTGAAGCTGATCAGATCCAGTGTGAAAAGAGCATACTTTCGATAGATAATAAAATGTAATTTTGTGGGGAAATCATTGAAATGGTTTGTCATTTTTATATTATTGTTTGCTATATTTATTTGTTTGGTCAGTGTCTTTGTCTTGGTCAGTGTCAGTGGCTTGTTTTTTAGCTGTTGTAAGTAAAATGATGGCTGAAATAACTGAAATCATTTGACAAAGTGATATGGAACTGTAATGTGGTCAAGACATGACTGGAACTAATTAAGGTGTGTGTTTACTGGAAAATAATTACACACCTTAGAAAGTTCATCAAACAATCAGAATGAAGCATTCATTAGTATAACTACAGCTAAACCTCTGTTAATTATCAATAATAAATTTTATAGAGGTATGAAAGAAATACAGCTAAACTGGTTTGTAATACGTGAAGATTTTAATGCTGTTTTTAGTTGTTTAATCAAAACTCTTCCTGCTTCACATACTTGAGTTTGTCCAGTGTGCAGTTTGGATCCTCCAGTTTTTCAGTGAGCAGCTTGACTCCTGAATCTCCTGGGTGATTGTAGCTCAGATCCAGCTCTCTCAGGTTTGAGGGGTTTGAACTCAGAGCTGAAGACACATAACCACAGCCTTCCTCTGTCACCATACAGCCAGACAACCTACAGAGACACAGCAATAGTCCACATGACTTTATATTACATTTATATCTATTTCAGCCATTCATTAGGTGTCATTTATTTGTAACTTTGTGAAAAAAAAAAAAAAAACTTAAATAGAAATGTCTGGTGACTAATTAAAAATATAATTGATGTAATGTGTAACTGAATATGACAACATTTTCAACAAGTATTTTCAGCATATTAGACATACAAATAAGAGTGAAAGTGTGCATAAAATATATATTATTTGCAGTGTTCAAATGCATTACTTTGCAATGAATTCTATTTGTTAATAAATTATAAACTAAAATAATTAAATATTTTATTTTAGCAGAAAAATGCAGGGAGCTAATGACAATAAAAACATTATTGACACAGCTTAATACTTCTTAATTGTTGAGAATATTTAAAAACATTTCTCATTACAAAATTGGGAAAATATTTGGTGCATGTTGCATATTAAATTCCATGTTATGAGTGGCCCAAAATCACTTGCAGTGGACTCAAACTCAGCTCCTGTAAGGCCACTGCCCTGCAGAGTTTAGCTCCACTCTAATTAAACACATCTAATCCTGCTAAGTCTTTAGGATTAGTAGACTAAACTCTGCAGGACAGTGGTCTTCCAGGAGCTGAGTTTAAGACTACTGATTTACTGTGAATCAAGCCAATCTGAAACACTGAAAACAGGATCATGAGCTACTTGCTTGTAAATGAAAAATGTGCATGTTAGAATGTATATTTATATAATTACATCACAATTGTCTCGTCCCATTGTTTTGTAAACTTGGCAGTTTATTGTCCCTCACAATTGTCTCGTCCCTGGAAGCCCCTCAGCGAGCCCACCATTCCACTTGCTTTGTAGAGGGCGAGTGAACTGGTGAACTGATGGGCCACAGTGGAGATGAAGAAGGTAGAAGCCAAGGGGTGAACTGTTCATGAGCTATTGATGGATTGATGGGCCAATGTGGAATCCTGGACATGGTGGCTGGAGTAGGATTCCAGGCATCCACAGTCCATGATGGTGCTGAGGACTGGAAGCCCCTCAGTGAGCCCACCATTCCACTAGCGTGTAGAGGGCGAGTAGCGGCGACCATCTCCACTGAGGGCTTAGGCAGCGAGGCGGTGGCCAACCAACTATTTGTCACACTTTGGCTGCGTGAGGCACGTTCAGGAAGACCAGGAAGATGAAGAAGATGGATAACGATCAAACTCTACTTATTATATATGAACAAGATACGTACCAAACATAGCAAGCAGTAAAGACGTAGAACCGACCAGGAAGAACTGAAACCAGGGAGACTATATACACTGACAAATGAGGAGACTAAGTGACAACAGGTGCACACGGTGAGTGATGACTGATAAGGATGATGACAGGTAACAGGTGAAACTGATTTACAAGAAAACACATGGTGCACAAACACAGAAGGCAAAACAAAGTCCAAGACAGGTGTCACAGTGACAACAATCTTCAAAATTCAAAACTCATACTAAGCCATATCCCATTGGCTCAAACATTTATTGCTAGAATTGCCAGCCAACTGGTAAAAAAAACAAAAAAACATTGTTTCAAATAATCATTATTACATTATTAAATAATGACATTATTTGACATGTGGTATTATTTTGAACCATGAATGAGATGCTAAGGATGTCCAGTACACAGCCACTAGATGGCACTACTATCTTCTTCAGTGCTATCGGAAGCAAACCATGCCAAGTGGTACTCACTGCAGAGTCAAATGATATCCAGCTCCTCCTCTCTGGACGTCTAATGGGTCTTAATTTGTGCCAGTTAATAAAAAAATAAAAGTAAATAAAAAAAGGAGTTGATAATTTAATATGAATTATGAACATTCGTTCAGATCGCTGTAACATGCAGATAAAGACATTTTGGAGACAAACACACAATTGCAACAATATATGATTTATATGCAGGGGTGCACATAACATTTTTGGTCTTGTTCTCAGGGGAGAACCTGGGGTTGTTGCTTGGTCCTCACATTTTCAAATGCATTTTTTCCTTAACCCACCTCACCGGAGGAACAAATTAGAGGGATGCATGGATAATGTCATGTGACATGATTCACATGAACTTTAATTTCAACTGAAAATTAAGAGAAGAAGTGCAACAGAATGTCTGATCTTTAAAACCTTGTAATTTTCAAAATAACATAACTGTTTCAAGCTCTGGAAATTAAATGTGCAAATATCTGCTTTTCTAACTCTGAAAACCAAAGAAATGACAATCGCAATCTTCGCAGCGCCAGAGAGAAATGCACATTTCATACGAATTAGCCTACATAAGCAGCGCAGTCTGTTTTCTTTCGTTTTGAATTGTTCTGCTTAAAAGTAGACATTTAAAGCTATCTATATGTCTCAGGTCTGTGAAGCAATAGGCTACCTTATAGGCCTACGCTGAGTTTCGGTTCATTTATGAGACGAGCTCCAGGTTCGCCAGCACCTCCGTGTCCTGATTATCTATTTTCTAATAGCCTATATTTAGCTACTTCTTATTAAATCCAGACAATTTGTTGACGAAACATCGATAAAAATTAAGATACAATTAATACAAAACGAAATTAAATTTAAAGACAGGCTTTGTGCTTTCAGTTTGAGGTCTCTGTGAAAGTTTTAAAACATTCTTTTAGTGCCACTTTAGAGCGCTCACGTCCGTAGCGAAAACTGTCTATAACTTGTTCTTTTTTTTTGTGAAATAAATTTCTAAAAAAATGCAACTTAGTCCAGTGCGACTTAGGCTATATATGTTTTTTTCTTCCTCGTGGCGCATTTTTTGACTGATATGCGTCTCCGGAGCGACTTATAAAATAGGCTACGGTAAGTTATTTATTCTTTTTGTGCAAATGTCCCATAAAGTCCCATCCTTTAAGGATTCATTTATGTCCCATTGACCGGTCCATTGCATTTAGAATAAAAGCAGAATCAATTAAGTCAAAAATATAATGTGCAGTCAGGTGGTTGGAGTGGGCGCGTTTTTTGACGAGTTTTATAGTCTTGATATTGTTTCTTATTCAAAAGTGGTGACGCCCAAAAAAAAAAAAAAAAAAAAATCCACACCCCCAACCTAAAACCTCTTCCAGCGGCCCTGCACCTATCTATCCCCAAATCTTAGGTACGCAAATGAGGGTTGCGGCAATTCATCTGGTACGCATTGTTTAATTGGGTAGCGCATGCGCACCTGCGCACCACTTATGTGCACCCCTGTTTATATGTATTCTCCAGGCCATGTCAGGTGGCGGGGGGTGAAGGTTCACAGGTTAAGGCCAATTTTCTATTTCAAACTTCAAACAGTCCCCACACCAAACAATATTTTTCTCAGACTTATTCAGTCCACATGGGTCTTACTTCTCAACTCAGAAAATATGGACATCTTTATAAATACGGAAACAAAATCACAGTCCTGCAAATGTTGATTTTGTCTCTTCAAAATCCTTCATTGTGATAGTATTTTCTTAATTATTTAAAAAACATTTACCTCAGTATCTCCAGCTGACAGTCTGGGCTCTTCAGTCCGTCAGAAAGAAGCTTCACTCCAGAATCCTTCAGGTCATTGTTACTCAGGTCCAGCTCTCTCAGAAAGCAGTTTGAGGATTGTAGAGCTAAAGACAAACTCTCACAACACTGAGCAGTAAGATTACAGCTATGTAGCCTGTGTGGAGGACAAAAAAAAAAAATTTTATAAAACATTTTTATAATTTCTTTAATTTTTGATAAAATAAAGAATAATAAAATGGTTAAAAGGTTCCTGAGTTTTGCCTGACATTTGCATTTAATATCATCACACATTGATACATTTATTTGTATTTAGTTTTTGCCAACAAGTCACCCATGTAAGATTAAGCCCAATTAAAATGACTAACAGTGTATATAAATGATAGTAAAGAAGCCTCTTACAGTGCTTTTCTGGTGTTTTTGATCACTGGCAGCAGTCTCATCACAGCTTCACCAGATCTTCTGTATTTCTGCAGTTCAAACTTCTCTTGAGTCTCTTCTGACATGAGAAGCACAAACACCAGACCAGACCATTGAGCAGAGGAGAGATTCTGTACTGAAAGTTTTCCTGAGCTCAGAGTCTTCTGGATGTCCTCCACAAAGTCATCTTTTAGTTCACTCAGGCAGTGGAAGAGATTGATGGTCCTTTCTACTGATTTCTCCTTCCCTATTTTCTTTTTGATATAGTCAACAGTGTCTTTAACGTTCTCTGTTTTGAGTTTCAGTCCTGGCAGTAGTTCCTTCAGGTCAGTCTGATTGGACTCCAGTGAGAGACCCAGGAGGAACCGGAGGAAAAGGTCCAGGTGTCCGTTGTCGCTTTCTAAAGCCTTGTCGACTGCAGCCTTATGAAGCTGAAACAGTGGCTTTGTGGAGAGTTTCTGTGTCATTTTTTTCCAGAATGGGAAAAATGGGTTTGCATTCTTGTCTTTGTTAACAAATAACACATAGAGAGCAGCGAGGCATTCCTGTACGCTGAGGTGTACGAAGCTGTAAACGTGTGTGTCTGAAAAAGCCCTTTCCTCCTGAAACATTCGAGTGCATAACCCAGAGTACACTGAACCTTCACTGACATCTAGTCCACACTTCTCAAGATCTTCTTTGTAGAAAATCAGGTTTCCTTTCTCCAGCTGTTGAAAGGCCAGTTTCCCAAGCTTCAGAATAATCTGATCAAAAGGTTTGGGCTCACAGTATTTTTCTTTCATCTGTTGCTGCTGAGAAATTAAGAAGTTTATGTACATCCCTGTGAGAGTTGTGGGAGTTTTGTCATTGCTCTCTGGAGCCAATAGAGGCAGAAGAACAGTGAGAGAGATCCAGCAGAAGACGGGGATATGGCACATGATGTACAGACTCCTGGATTTCTTGATGTGACTGATGATGTTCCCAGCAACCTCAGGACTGTTTTTGGTGAAGTATTGCTCCTTTTGCTCATCGTTAAATCCTCGCACCTCTGTCATCTGATTAATGTATCCTCGGGGAATCAGACTGGCTGCTGCTGGTCTGGATGTGATCCAGATGAGAGCAGAGGGAACCAGGTTTCTCTTTATAAGACTTGTAACTATCTTACTCACTGTTGTTTTTTCGTGAACATCAAATATGCCACCATCTATAAAGTTCAATTCGAAGCGACATTCATCCAGTCCATCAAAAATGAACAAGACCTTACCGTCACCTTTAGGAAGAGAAGGCAGTTCTTTATCCTCACTAAAGAAGTATTCATGAAGCAGTTCCATGAGACTGCAGTTCCCTGTAATCAGGTTTAGCTCACGGAATGGCAGAGGAAAAATGAAGGCTATATCCTGATTTTTATTTCCTTCAACCCAGTCAAGGATGAATTTATTGACAGAGACAGTTTTTCCGACTCCTGCAATCCCCATCGTCAGCACCTTTGTGTTTCGTTTAAACATGTCATTACACTTGATTGGCTTCTCTTTGGCAGTCGGTCGGTTGCCATTTGATCCAATCTGTCTCACCTCGTGCTCGTTCACTCTTCCTCCAGTCTCATTCTCCACCACGTATAAATCAGTGTAAATATCATTCAGGTATTTCTTTTCACCCGTCTGTGAATTACCAACCAATATCCGCTCACACTCCTGTTTTAATATGTCCTTTAGTCTGCTACTGGCCTCTGTGTAATCGGGAAGAGTGGCTGGACTGTCTTTTGCAGGTGAGACTTTAAAAAAAGAGGAGAAAGACAGCAAAGACTAAGTGATCATGTTTTTCATAAAGTCTTAATAAAACCTATCTGTAATTTGTAACCTGGTCTGCAGTTCCCATTACAAAAATAATGATAAAACTGCACTTCTGCTGTATTCAAAATAATCACACTTTGTCCTAAAATTGTGTTTACATCAACATCTTACACTGAGTATTCTGAAGTTGACAACATATATGGTGATGGAAACACCTTGACTAATGCTTAATTGAATGCAGTTGGATTAAATTTTTAAATTCCTGAATAACTTCAGGTCATGCTGACTGGCATTATTAAAGGCGTTTTGATTAACCCTCTGGGGTCTGAGGTGTTTTCTGGGCCCTGGAGGTGTTCTGACATGCGCTGACGTTTGTGCTTATTTCTGTTACTTGTGACATTTTCATGGCTAAAGTCTGATTACACTGTATTTAGCACAAACTCTGCTACAATAATATATCAGCAGCATGTATGTAAAAGTTTGTAGTTTTGAGATAATGACATTTATGCGTGGTTTGTGAAAAAACAAAAACAATTGTCACTGAAATAAGGCCATGAAACCCATTTTTTTTAAAACCTGATTATTTCTTCACAAAACTTTAGAAAATTGTATCACGTAGCCTAGAATATTTGCTTCAAAACTATGTGAAAATCATCCTGACAAATCATTCAGATAAAACAATATATCAATTTTAAATTTGTAAGACATGTTTTGTGTAAGAAAGCTTTATGCGAGGAGGCGTGAACACATCATTAATATTGATGGCTTTCACACCTGAGAAAGACAAAGACCCTCCCCTAATGGCCCTATTAGGTGCTCTCAGGCCCTATCATTCTGAGAAACCTTGCACAAAGAATGAGGAGATTTAAAAAATAATGTTTTTTTGATTGGATTTATTTACAACACAACATAATCCAAAGATACACAACAAATGACAAAAAAGCAAATTATTTAACACATTAATCTAAAGACAGAGACTTGAACAGTCACACACCTTTGTGCCATTCCTGAAATGTACATACCTGTCATTTCCAAGGTGTTTGATTTTCCACTTTACCATGTTCATGTACAGAGACTCATGTCAATGTTGAAGTCAGCAGGAATCATCAGTGGGGCATCTGGTCCCTGTATAAAAAATAAAAATAAACATGCTAATATCAAGAGAAACTATAGGGCTGCACGATTTTGGGAATACATTTTAGATTTTTCTGGTTAAAATTGCTTCTTAAAGCATAATCTGCAGTGCTGCATAAAATAATAACAACAATAGCCTATAGCAGGAGGCCTATAAATCATTAAAAAGGAACACTTCAGTAACACTACACTAGAGAAAAATATATTGATTATTATATGTCACTTTAAATGTTTCCATTCGTTATGACGTTATGAAATGAGATTGGAGTACAAACATGAAGCCTAATGTTTGGTGCGTTTTGCTTTTCAAACGCACAGCGCGTTATTTACTGAAGCGATCGAGCCGCTCCAAACTATGAAACATTGTTGTTACCATATACATATCTACGTTTGAGCAGATATCCACAAACACAGTATTTAACAGTGAACACGGGTCTAAACATTATAATATTCAGCATATATCTAACAACAGTTCAACTGCAATGTGAAGTGTATGCAACAATAACTAATATAATTCAGAATACATTTCTTACCTTGCGTCTTTTTTGTCTTCAAATCGCGTTCTTCTTCTTCTGAGGTAAATCCAATGTAAGCTGACTAACCTCACAGCATGTCTTCCAAACTCAACGAACAGCAGAGACTGATGAAGTTTGGTGCTTTGTTTTTGAGGTAACGAGCGCATTCGTGTGACGCGTGGACAATTTACATGTCAATCTCTTTTGCACATGTGGGCGTAGTCACATTAAAAATAATGAGCAAGGGTTTGAGAAACTGGAAATCTTACGTCATATGCCAGCAACCATCTCCATGAATGCGCACCGACCGCCACCGGAAGCCAGTTATTTTCGTTTATAAAGTTTTAAATATGTATATTTTTACGACAAAACTGCACGGATTACCCTCAGAAGGCCTTCGTTTATCCCCCTGGAGCCGGATGGATTATTTTTGTGAAGGATGCATGCACATTTTGCGACTTGAATCAGCTGGACCCCATTGCTTCACATTATAACCACTGAAAGATCTAAGACATTTTCTAAAATAACTGAAAATGTGTTCGTCTGAAAAAAGATTGACATATGCATCTCGAACGGCTTGAGGGTGAGTAAATCATGGCTTAAATATCATTTTTGGGCGAAGTATCCCTTTAACACTCGTCACAATATAAACAGTAGGGGTGAGAGGATCCAACATTAGTAATTTGTTCCTCCGACAGTGATCCACCCACACTCATTTGCTGTAATCTGTTTCTTAAATAGTCCCGCAACTACAGAATCAGTCCTCCATCTAGATTAAACTCTGTGGCTAATCTTTCGACTAACACACATGGCAATATGTTATTAAAAGCTGAGGAAAAGGCAGCAAATAGGATTTTCACATGATTTTTGGAACCTTCAAGATTCGAGTAAACAATATGCAACAATGTTAAAATTGCATCATCCACTCCCTTGTTTGTCTGATATGCAAATTGCAAAGGATCCAATACACACAAAAAAATGGTTTTGTGGCACTGTTCTTTTTACCCAAATATTTTTTTAAGTAACACACATATATTTCTTTTACTACCAAAACACTATTGTATCGCGTTTAAGTAATTATAATTTTCCACTTTACTTAATTATCAATGGTTTAATTTTGCGATTAAAAAAATGGATTTGATGATTTTCAACGTATTGGATGAAGATAGAGTAGTGGGGGCTACATCTGAGTAGTGGGGGCATCGCTACTAACCCATTTGATCATTATAGCCTTTCGAGCCAGCATTAGAAGAAACTGAACAGTCTCTTTGTGAGCTCTCAGAGGGTCAGGTATAAGCCCCAGTAGGCACATGAGTGGGCTGAGTGGGGCTGTCTGTCCTATCACCAAACTGATTTCCCTGCATACTGCCTGCCAAAATACCTTGATGTTCTTGCACTCCCAAAGACAGTGATATCTAGTGCCCTTAGCTGCGTTACATTTAGGACAGTTCGGAGAAACACCTGGAGTGTACTTACTGTATATATAAGGTGATATGTAAACATTATGTAGAATATTGAACTGCATTTCTTTGTATCTATTACAGATTGATATTCTAGAGGGCAGTATTACTGTTTCCTCCCACGACTCAGAGTCAATTGACATTTTAAGCAACATATTCCAAGTTGTTCGTAAGTGTTTCAGTTTGTCTACTGTTAGAGTCTGTAACTCAGAATAGAATCTAGACACAAAACGTTTCCGACAGTCCAGTAGAGTTTTTTCAAGCAAGTAACAGTTCGTTGGTAGCTCCAGGGATCCAGTCTTTGATTTTACGTAATGCCTGATCTGGAGATACTTGTAGAAATCTTTGGCAGGTATATTATATTGAGATCTTAAATCTTCAAATGTCTTGAATTTACCTTTGTCCCACAGATCATACATTCTCCTAATACCAGCTTCTTGCCATGACTTGAGATTGAGACCAGCGCCCTCTGCTGTTAAATCTGGGATATCTACCAGAATTGCAAGAAAGTTAAGAGCCTGAGACTTCCCAAATAATTTCTTCAAAATACTCCATGTCTTGATAACATTATTAATTAGGTAATTGTCTTTAACAGCGGGTGGCAGTTCTCTTGCCCGTTTATCTAATAAGTTTATAAGACAGAAGGGTTGGCTAATTACTTTTTCAATCTCAAGCCAAGGTGTCACATCATGTTCAGTTGCCCACACTGAAACAATTCTAGCATGAATAGACAGTACATAGTTCTCAATCTTTGGTAAGCCCCACCCACCCTGTTGTTTTGGAAGTTGTAAAATATCCATTTAAAGCTTAGGTTTTCTGCCTGCCCAGATAAAGTCTGATATCAGTTTATTAATGTCCTTAAGATCATTTGGGTTCAAAAACACAAAAAGCATTGACACTGGATAATAATTTTTTGGAAGTAGTACCATTTTAGTAAGGTTAATCCTACCAAGCATTGATAAAGGAAGCTTTTTCCAACTTGTAACTTTTTCTTTTATGTGACTAATTAAAAGATTGATATTTTCCGCATACAGCTGACCAACTTTGGGTGTGATTTTTATTCCTAGATACTTAAATCCTTTAGACGACCAGCGAAAGGGTTTAACATAAGCAGGCTCAACCTGACCACTGTTTGTTAAAGGCATTATTTCTGACTTTTCAAAATTTACCTTATACCCTGATATTTGTCCAAATTCTTTAATACAGTCAATCAATGCTGGAATTGATTTATCGGGATCTGTTAAAGTTAAAAGAATATCATCGGCATATAATAAAATTTTGTGCTGTTTTGTTCCTATTAAAGTTCCTTCTATATTTATATTCTGTCTCATGGCTATCGCAAGCGGCTCTATAGCCAAGGAAAACAGCAAAGGTGATAAAGGACTGCCCTGAGCAGTACCACGTGTGAGTTTAAATGGTGTGGATAAAAGACCATTTGTCAAGACAGAGGCTACAGGCATCTTATACAAGATCTTCACCCAATCTATAAAAGTGGATTTAAAACCAAATCTTCTTAGCACTTCGAACATGTAGTCCAGTTCGACACGGTCGAAAGCTTTTTCGGCGTCCATTGAAACAATGGCGCCGGGTATTTGATGATGATTGAGATGACTGATAATATTAATCAAGCGTCTTGTATTGTTTGAGGACAAACGACCCTTAATAAATCCAGTCTGGTCTGTGCTTACTATGTCTGATACAACCCGCTCTAATCTATTGGCCAACACCTTTGACAATATTTTCATGTCTACTCCTAGCAAGCTTATTGGCCGATAGGAAGAAGGCAGTTCTGGGTCCTTATCTTTTTTTGGTATTACTGTTATATTGGCAATATACATAGTCCCCGGAAGACTTGAGTGTTCAAAAGATGCATTAAATACTCTCTGTAATAATTTATTAATCTTGCCTTTCAAAACCTTAAAAAACTCAACAGGATATCCGTCAGCTCCAGGGTATTTACATTTACATTACATTTACATTCTAACAATGTAATGGGACCTTCCAGTAAGTTAGCCTGGTCTTCGGTTAGTCGTGGTATATTCAAGCTGTTTAAAAAGTAGAAATCTTTTAATTTGTCACAGTCAGTCTCAGAACTATACAATTCCTCATAAAATTGTCTAAAACACTCATTAATGTGCTTATTATCCATATGGCGCTGACCATTCTCATCCTTAACTGCCGAGATAAAGAATTTAGGGGGAGCACTGTTTGCCAACCTCGCCAAGAATTTGTTTGGTTTATTGCCAAATTCAAATAGTCTTTGTTGTGCAAATAACATATCCTTCTCAGCTTTCCTTGTCACTAAGTCACTTAACATGTACCTGGATATCTTTAATTCCTTAAGGACTTCATCTGATTTTGATGCATAATATTCTTCTTCCAGTCTTTTAATTTTTATTTCAAGGTCATTTTGTAATATTATTCGTTCCTTCTTTTTACAGCTTGTATATGAGATTATAACCCCTCTCATGTAGGCTTTATAAGCATCCCATACCATTCTAGGGTCAGCGTCCTCTTTGTCATTGATGTTTAGATACAAATCTGTCTGTTCTTCTAAAAGTTTAATAAAATTGTCGTCAAAAAGTAATAGCCTGTTTAACTTCCAATAAATAGTTTGCTTTAGTGGTCTGGGCGGTTGCATCTCTAAGCTAACAGGAGCGTGATCAGAAATGGCAATAACTCCTATATCTGACTTCTCCACTAGATGGGCCAAATGCCTTGAGATAAATATATAGTCAGTGCGGGACATTGATGAATGAGGTAAGGAGTGAAAGGTAAAGCTTTGTGTTGAAGGGTTTAAATGCCTCCAAATATCTAACAGGCCGATTTCCTCTAATACGTTTTTAAGCGACCTTGCTGTTTTAGACTGACTGTTCTGAGCTGGGCTCCTGTCCAAAAAAGGACAAAGAGAACAATTAAAATCGCCTCCTATCAAAATGTTTGATGAGTCCATCTCAACAAGCCGATCAAAAAGTAAGGCAGAAAAATCATCATCATTTACGTTAGGACTATAAATGCTACCCAGCAAAATAATTTCCCCATAAAGCATTCCTTTGGTTAAAACGATTCTCCCCTCTGTATCTTTATATGTGTCTGTAACAACAAACGGCAAGTTTTTATGTATCAATATTATTACCCCCCTCTTACTTGTTGAGTAAGATGAATAATAAACCTGACCAACCCACTCCCGGAGATATTTCTTATGTTCATTGTCACTGAGGTGTGTTTCCTGTAAAAAGGCTATTTGGATTTTGTCCTTTTTTAGACTGTTTAGGATAGCTTTCCTTTTCACTGGATTGTTGGATCCCTTAACATTCCAAGTACGAATTCTAATACTCATTACTAAATATAATATACTTTATGTACTTAATGCTGTATTCAGAAAGGTAAAAATAAGTAAGTTTAGTCCAATCCCAACATTTAACTCTGCCTGTGCTGATAAAGAAAACATAAAAAATCCCAAGCAAAAACAAAACACACAGCTTGGAGTAACAAACAATAACCTAAATATCCACCAACCAATTAAAAGGTAGAAGATACAAAAACCAAGAACAAACTTCGTCATACTCTTATTAAGGAGTATCCAACTGGGGTCTTAGCGAGCCAGAAAAAGGATTGCAAAGAAAAAAAAAGAAAGAAAAAAACCTTCCCAACTGGGTCGTTGGTCAATGTAACCAGCCATGTGATAACACTAATTAAAACGTACATTTAAACAGCTACGGTTTGAGTGTCTTAACCCACAACATAAAATAACAGAGAATGAGGTCCAGTATTTGTCAAAGCACTCAAACAAGCGTTTAAACAAACGCTTTTTAAGTTCTGTCATTTGTCATCGGAGCTTATTAATAGCCAAACGTTGCTATTACCGGAACACAGGCAAAGTTATTTACCTGTGTCTTATCTCTCAGTCAGTCCTTTAATGTAATTGTTGACGTCTTTAATGTTGGAAAGTGTTTTTGTAGTCCCATCCTGCTGAAAGATCCGTATTGCGGCCGGGTACACAAGAGCGTATCGGATGCCCGCTTCCCGTAACCTCCGCCGAGCGTTTGCCGACTCTTGCCTCTTCTTGATCACTTCAGCCGAAAAGTCTTGGTAGAAGGACACATCCTGACCGTCCACTGTCAGCCTGCCTTTGTTCCTCGCTGCATTAAGGATCTTCTGTTTATCGGTGTAATTGTGTAATCTCACTAGGACCGCTCGAGAGCCGCTTTTCTCTCCTCCTCCAAGCGCGGGTCCCGTGCGATGGGCTCTCTCAATCTTGACCCTGTCCTGCTGCATATCCAAAACTTCAGGAATCCATTTCTCAAAGAGCGTAACTGGATCTTCACCCTCAAAGCCAGCCTTAAGCCCTGTGATCTTAATATTTTGGCAACGACTTTGATTCTCATAATTATCAAGGCGTTCCAGTGCTTTTTTGAGAGCATTTTCCAGGATTCCAGTCTCGGCTCAGTAACCGTTGATGCGTCCTCAAGATCAGATACGCGCTGTTCTACAGCCGTCACTCTTTCCAAAATGCCGTCCAACTTCTGAGACAGTTCCGTAACTGGTTTAACAACAGCAGCAAGCTTGGTGTCTAGCATCTCAGCGATGTTGGTGGTCACTCTCTCAACTAATATGTCATCTCTTTGGAGGTTGACGTCCTCCGGCTCCGCTTCACATTCTATAGCCGCCTGCTCCGTATCACGCGCATCCTCTTCGTGTTCAGTGTCAATTTGGCTAGCAACAGATGTCACGTTAGCAGTGCTATTAGCATTAGCCTTGCTAGCCATTTTCTTTCGTCCGTCTCTCTTCTTACTCGATGCGGGCGGTGCAAAAAAGTTATCCAGGGACATTTTGACACTTATTACAGCTGTTGCGGTGAATCACACAGCGAAATTGTTACTTCAAATAGTTATTTTACGTCAACCCAGTGGGGAGGCGAAGAAAGTGCGTCTATCTAGTTGCAAGCATCACGTGATCCCCCCCCTTTCAGGATGCTTTTAATATATTGAACTGAAAAAGATTTTTTGGCTCCTTGTTAAAATTGCTTCATTAAAATGAGCTTGCAACACATTTGCTATATATTTTGTCCAAACGTAATTTGATTGTGTTCCGTCTGCCTAAATATATGTAAAATGTAAGTTTACTTAATCCGTTTGTGTTGGATTACATGAATGATTTGTGTTCCATTAATTTTTTGTGTTCCATTAAATTTTTTTTTATGCAATTTTGAGAAAATGAGAAAAGAGGAAGACTTGATAGTGTGTAATTCTGTTTAATGTTCAATTACATTGCAATTATTAGAACCATTTTAATTACAGTGGGTTACCATTGTGGAGAAAAGTGGAGCATTTGGTCAGGCTGTGGACTGATTCAAAGAAGTTTCACTCCTGTGGCTGAAGGAGCATATCGCTCTTATTAGTTAATAGCTAGCTATAGTCTAGAAGTTCAATTGAGAAATCATGTACATCCATCACACTTTTGTCATCACAACTCTTCTGATTATTCGTTTCACTCCTCTATCAGAAATCTTGCGAGGAGCACTGGTCGAGGCAAATTTATGGTGAAATTATTGTCTTTCCACTTCCGTATTATGGCCCCAAAAGTGCTTACTGGACCATTCAAAAGCTTAGAATGGCGCCTATAACCAATGCCATCATTATGTTTTGCAACAATTAGGTTGCGAAGGTCTTGAGACAGCTCTTTGCTTTTACCCATCATGAGATGTGTCTTGTGTGACACCTTGGCAATGAGACCTTTTTGTAGGCCATCATTTGGGACTGAACCAGCTGTTATTAATTTCCACTGACAGGGGGCTGGATTGCTTTTTAATTACTGTAAGTTTTCAGCAGTTGTCTTGGCTTTCCATGCCTTTTTGCGCCTCCCTTTCTTCATGTGTTCAATACTTTTTCCCTGTGTCATTTCACATTATTACACATAACTTAACTTAATTTCTGAACTTATTTTCTTTGTATGCATGGCTTACTTGGGTTGTTACCAACATCTGGTGAAAATTTCATGTCAATAGCACCTTTGGAAATATATTTACTGAGAAAAATGATGATGTGTTCAATACTTATTTCCCCCGCTGTACACTTTCTCCAGAATATTTTGACTCACACGAACTCTTTCAGTGTCCTAATTAAAAACATTCTCTGCCCGGCTTTTTTACAGATGCAATCAGTATTTTCAATGAAACTTAATTTATCATCCACATGTGTACCTAGATACTTAAAACTGTTTACTATCTCCACTATTTGACCACAGAGTGTAAGCGACAGGGATGGTTCTGCAAGATGTAAAATCAGCTCCTTTGTTTTCACAGCATTGATTGACAAAAAGCTGGACCTACACCATTGCTCCAGCCAGGAAACCTGACCAAAATAATCAGACACAGCATCATTCTTATAAAAAAGACCAACTAAGGCCATATCATCAGCATATTTAAATAGTTTATACTTGTTGTCTTGCATTGTCATCTCATTAGTATACACAGAGAATAATAACGGTGATAGAACACAACCCTGAGGTGCTCCTGTGTTTAGGACAATTTCCTCCGATACTGTTCCTCTGACACAGACTAGACTCTCTGTGGGCGGTCAGTAAAAAAGTCCTTGACCCAATGTACAAGACCCCCATTCACACCCAAGTCCAAAAGCCGTTGCAGCAGAATATGGATCTGCATTGTATTAAAAGCAGGGTTAAAATCTATAAATAAAATCTGTGCATACGTGTTATTCTGCTGTAAATGATGTAATGGATCACGATCAATACCGTTCACAATTATCTTAAAACCATCCTCAAAGTTTATAGAGATAATCTTGCGGTAACTAAAGAGCCTATCCTTTAGTCGTGCCCTTAAGGAGTTAGGCGATCAGTCTATACAAGTTAATATTCTACTATAAAAATAATAGAGATATCACAAGTATTATAAGTCTGTCTTTTGAGGTACTCCTTAAACCTTTTTTGCAATATAACATCACCCTGTTGCATGCTGCCTCTTTGGCTAGGCTATATGATCAAATCAAAATACATGGTAATAATTCTTTTATCAAAAAGAATGCTCACCCCACGTGCGTCTCCTGCACAAAGGACTTCCTGATCCAGGCAGAAGAAAATGGTACTCAAAGAATCCAAGGTCCAGTCAGATGATTATAAAAAAATGTTTAACAAACTTTATTAAAAATAATCAAATGAAAAGGATACTTGTTACAGATTATAAATGAGTACTAACTAACAGATGTAAAAAATAGCTAAAGATAGCATGCTTCTTGCATCTAGTAAAGCTGGCGTACTAGATTGTCTAGGCAAGGAAGAGCAATAAATCTTCCTTTGTTTGCGTCTTATATAGTCTTGAGTTCCGTTGAACTCAGGTTCTGCCTTTAAAATTGCTTTCCACACATTTATTACAACAAAGCTCTAAAAAGCAATTCTAACGGCATAGCATCTAACAGTCTTTGATACTGATCTTCTGCACAAGCTCAAGCATTTCTGCTTCCGTCATCTCATGCAGGGTAGGTGGCTTCCTGTTCTGTTGCATTGCCCCAGAAACGACGTTTGCAAAGGAAATGTCATCTTCACACAATCTGTTGGCAGACATCTTCACAATGACTAGAAACCATGTTAACCATAGTAAGAGTAGCATCATCAGTCCCTCTGTTTGTCCTGTAAGCAAACTGTAATGGATCAAATTGTTCTTTTATGCATGAGGTAAGATGTTTACTAACAACCTTCTCCATGCACTTAGCCAGTATGGGGGCGGAAGTGTTTTTTTGGGTACTGGTCTTATGATAGAATTTTTCCATGTCTTCGTTACAGTGCTGGTATTTAATAAAAACTGGAATAATCTAGTTAAAACAGTCTTTAGCTGGCTGGCACACACCTTCAGAGCACGCCCACCTAAACCATCAGGTCCCGGTGCTTTGTGGGGCTTAATCTGTGAGAGACAGATGCCAACCTCCTGTTCTGAAAGCTGAATGGTGGGGTTTCTGTGTGCACCTAGACAAATGGCATTGCTCTTATCTTTAAAATCTGCAATGTCAAATCTTCCATAAAACCGGTTAAGATCATTCACAAAGGAGGGAGTGTCCAGTAAGTCGTTGTCATCTCCTCCTTTGGATCTCCTTCCCATCATTGTGTTAAGTCCCTTCCATGCTTGTCTGGGGTTCCCTGTACAAAACTGATCCTCCACCTTATGCTTAAAGTCCATTTTGGCCCTTTGTATCTTGGCTCTGAGCTCCTTTCTTTTATTTTTAACACCTTCAGTGTCTCCCCTCAGAAAAGCCACCTTTTTGTCATTAAGACATCTCATGTCTTTTGTCAGCCAGAGCTTGTTATGAGGGAATACTCAGAGAACAGTATATATGAAGTGATGCAATCTGTCAGTTCATGTGCAATCTGTCAGTTCATGTGGGTCTCTGCATGAGTCAAAGAACATGTCCCAGTCTGTGGCTTCAAAACAGCTCCTTAGCTTATCCTCACTCTCTCTGTCCCAGACCTTAATTGTCTTGACGATGGGCTTTTCCCTCTTCACGTGTTGTCTGTACTTCGGCAATAAATGAATGACAATATGATCTGATTTACCAATGGGAGGTCTACATATTGCCTTATATGCATCCTCAATATTGCCATAACATAAGTCAAGGATGCATGATGAGCGGGTTGGACAGTCAACATATTGTTGTAACATTGGGAGATGTGTTGCTAAAGACAGTGTATTAAAGTCCCCAAGAATAAACACAGGTTGATCAGCTGATTTTGAGAGCATGGTGTTCAAACTATCCGAAATGCACTCAGCTGCCTCTTTGTTATTGGGACCTGGAACATACACTAAATTAATTGTGAGCTGCCCAAATTCGCGGGGTAAATAAAAGGGTCTAAAAGATACCACCAGGATCCCATAGTCCCTTGTGCATGTCTGTTCAACCACGGTAAATTGTGTTGCCCACGTTTTGTCAACAAACATACAGAGCCCCCCACCGATAGTTTTTCGTGATTTTAACTTCTGTCTGCTCTGATTGCGTTATATCCTTCTATAATCACATTATGGTCTTTATTTAACCATGTCTTGGTGAAACAGATGAGATTACTGCGTCTGAAGTCCTCCTAATGTTTAACACAAAGTATTACCTCATCCAGCTTGTTGTTAAGTGATCTCACGTTTGATAGAGTGATTACTGGAAGAGGGTGACGACTTCTCCGCCTCCTTAACCAGTTTCTAATTCCTCCTCTGGAGCCTCGCTTTTTAATTTTTTTCCTTTTTTCCTCTTCCCTCCTTCAAGGGGCAACTGTTGAAGATGGTCCCGATTTCCAAGCTGTTTGAATTATTCCTTAGAGAGAGCAAAAACTCCTGAGAATAGGCGATAGTGGGTATAATCCAAACTTCAGTATTGTCCGAGTTGACGGCGTTGCTTCCAGGTATTACTGACAAAACTGCCAGAACGGCACAGACAGTGGAGAGATTCATGGCGGTAAAGCGCAAAAACGCTTAAACAACACAACAATAACAACTAAAAACACACTAAAATGCTAAAAACGTTTAAACCTAATAACGTTAAAAATAGTAGCGGTGAGACACAGGGTCAGCAGCGTAACCGCGCCCCCGGAAGTATGTTCCCCGGAAGTATTGTATCTAGTTCTTATTTAGTAGTTGTTTAACCCTCTGAGGTTGACAAACGCGCCCGCACGTTTTGCTGGATTTTCTCCACAGCACTATAAACTTAAATTTCTCTGTCATTTATGGTCATACAGAAAAAAGAAATATAAAAAAAGTATCTGTGATATTTCTACTTTTGTATGTGTCCACTTACAATCAAATCAAAACATTGTGCTTTTGTAAAATAAAGAAAATAGACAGGGTGTGCGTTCTGCCTCTCCGTCGCGGTGAACTTTTTTTTCTTGAGCACGTCTATAAACTGAAACAAAACTCAGCGAATACTTGTCACACATTTATGAGCCATACACCTTTATAAACATTTAAGTGTGTACTTTTAAATGATCGGATTCAAAACGAAAACAAATATTCTCTGTTTAAGTAATTTGTATAAAACCAACAAGATGTCCAGCTTCTCAAATGCTTCCTAATTATTTTTTAATTTACCACGCCCACTCGCGCAAAAGATATTCACATGCAAATCTCCACATGCAACGCGATCGCGCTCATTACCTCAACAACAAAACACTTCACTTCACTTTTCGTCGAGTTTGAAAGACGTGCCTGAGCTTACATTGGATTTACATCAGAAGAAGAAGAACCCGATTTGAAGACAAGAAAGATAAGGTAAGAAATTCTTGCATATTAGTTTGCTATTGTTGCATAAATTTCACATTGCAGTTGAACCATGTATATGGTAACCATAATGTTTTATATTTGAGCGCGACCGCGTTTGAATGTATCATATTTTGGATCGTGATTGCGTTTGAATGTATCATATTTTGCAGCGCGATCGTGTTTGAATGCATCATATTTTGGATCGCGATCGCGTTTGAAAAGCAAACGGCTTCATGTTTTTACTATTATCTCATTTCATATCATCATAACGAATGGAAACATTTGAAGTAACATGATAATCAATATATTTTTCTCTAGCTTAGTTGTTACTGAAATCTTTTGGAAGATTTATACTGTTATAGGTTATTATTATTTTATCCAGCACTGCGCATAGCTTATGCCTACAAGGCACAACAAACCTGGTGTTCACTGTTCATTATATATTGTTGGAAACATTTGTGTGTGTGTGTGTGTGTATTCTGTGAATTTTAAAAAGCAATTTTAACCAGAAAAATCTAAAATTTATTTCCAAAATCGTGCAGGCCTTTCTGTTGATATCAGTATGTTCACTTTTTTTTTCAGGGCCCAGATGACACTGAGTCCTGCTGAATTCAACATTCACATGAGTCTCTGTACATGGTAAAGTGAAAATCAAACACCTTGGAAATGAAAGGTATGTACAATGTTTTTAGGAATGGCACAAAGGTCTCTGTCTTTGGATCATTGGTTATCTTTGGATTATGTTGTGTTGTAAATAAATCAAACAATCTAAAAGCCATTCTTTTTTAAATCTCCTCATTTACAGTATTGTGCAAGGTTGCCCAGAATGACAGGGCCTGATAGCTCCTAATAGGGCCGTTAGGGGAGGGTCTTTGTCTTTCTCAGGTGAGAAAAGCTTACATATTAATGACCTCTCGCATAAGGCTTTTTCACACAAAACACGTCGTAAAATTTTTAAATCAATATATTGTCTTATCTGAATGAGCAGTCAGGGTGATTTTCATATAGTTTTAGAGCAAATATTCTAGGCTACGTGATACAATTTTCAAAAGTCTTGTGAAGAAATAATCAGTATGGGTTTCATAGCCTTATTTCAGTGAGAATTTTTTTTTGTATTTTCACAAACCACGCATAAATGTCATTATCTCAAAACTACAAACTTTTACATACATGCTGTTGATATATTATTGTAGCAGAGTTTGTGCTGAATACAGTGTAATTAGACTTTAGCCATGAAAATGTCACAAGTAACAGAAATAACCAGAAATGTCAGAGCATGTCAGAACACCTCCAGGGCCCAGAAAACAGCTCAGACCTCAGAGGGTTAAGTTTCTTTGATACCCATGGCTTATTATTATCTGGAAATAAATGATACATTTTTGTGGGTAGAACGGACTCCACACAAACATTTATATAATCGGAGACCACATTTGTGCGAGTATCCAGATCAGGGGATTCAAATGAGCTCTAGGACTGACTCACGGGGTAACCTCGGCGACTTGACTTACTGAAATGAGCCTTTGCATGTACAAGTTGCTTGCAGAAGTTTTAATTAAGGGTTTTAATTAAGACCATTGTAAACATATCAACCATTTGTAAAATCATACAGTAAATATTCTAGTAAATGTACTTGTATAAGATCTGCTACTGGTACTCTTATTGGCCCTGTAATTGATGCTTGCTGTTACAGATGTGGCCATTAAGAATGCGCATTACAGGGAAAGGGATTCCACGGCAAGACCCGGCCGTAGTGAAGTTCTCTGGCACATGACGTACATTACCAGAAGGGGGCAATTCTGTTTCTTTCTCAGTTATAGCCAGGGGGGGCTGGCCAATAGAGGGCGCTAGGGCTCTGAACTGATCTGAGGGGAAACCATCAAGCAAAAAAATTCTGGGTGCACTGGAATATCTCTTTCTAAAACTTTATTGATTTCCCTTTTAACCCCCTGCCAATACACTTGTATTTTGGGACATTCCCAGAATATATGCACATAGTCCCCCACCATCCCACAACCTTTCCAGCATTGTGATAATGGCGAAGTAATATCAAATTTGGCAACCACCAGTGGAACTCTAAAAAATCTCATTTTCATTTTCCAATCAAATTCCTTCCACATTTGACTGCTGATACCCTTATGACAGCCAGCACATATATTTATCCACATCTCATCCTCTATTACAGTATTTAACTCTAGTTCCCAGTTTCTTTTGATATGAAACGTGTCATCAGATCGGTCTTGCATTAACTTCCCATAAATATGTGCTATATGGTTTTTAGTATGTAGATCATGTTCAATAATATTGATAAAATCTTTTTCAACATTTGTTGGAGATCTTTTAATTATGTCCCAATGTTTATGAATTGTGATATAGTGTCGTAATTGTAAATATCTAAAGAGATCATTCGATCTCAGTGTAAACTTGTCACATAATTGAGAAAAAGATCTTAGGGTTTCTCCTTCCAGGCAGCTAACCCTAACCTCAACCTTAAACCTACCCATCCCCTCGCTGCCTGGAAGGCGCCGTTGGGGGCTAAAAACACCAAACACCTCAATACAATAGAGCACTGGAGAACTCGCCCCAGAGAGGTAGCCAGAAAGGTAGAAACTGTAGCCAATCAGCAAGCTCAAATATAGTCAGCTATGGGCGATTCTTTTAGCGCCCCAAGCTGTGGGCGCCCGTGCTAATCTCTATCAGACAGCGTCTATCGGCCTGGCTAGCTGTATGCGGGATGCTAATGCCTTGTTTTGCTTTCCGTGATTACTTTTTAAAACAACAAGCAGATCCAGCATGGATAGTTGAGGGAGTGAGGGAAGCAGAAACTGAGAAAGTAACTAAACAGTTTGAGTTCATTTCAAATGCAAATGGAAAGTGTGTGCAATTTGTTTGTTTTTGTGTAAGAATGCCTCAGCTTCGCGTCGGGGTCCTGATCAGCCTGTCGGGGTTGTATTTGCTATAACAACCGCCTCGCTCTACATTATTCTTTACATATATGACTTCAAACATTGTTTTACATTTTCAATGCTTTCATGCTCATTCCTTTTACAGTTTGACGATGGCCACATACCTACTATCCACTTAATAATGAATCAAGTGATTATCAAATAATTCACTCCATCGATTCAAAATTCTACGTGTTTTAATGGGCGTGCTTGCTGAAAATTCCATTCGAGCCATCTGAACTGGTGTGAACTGAGTGGAGGGCATTACCATGGAAACGGGGCGGCAGCTCAACTGATAAGCTGCAAAACTCCGTCTCTCACAGTTGTTTTAAATACTTTCAGGAAAGTTTAGTCCCTACAATTACACAACTATTACAAACAAATGTTTCTGACACTTTCTTTCATGTAAATGACTCGCTTCCGTTGAATATTTACTTTATAGAAATGGTTTAGTGTCTTCGAAAAAATCTGTTAGCATCTCAACCGTTAGGCTAAGTGAGTTAGGTTAAGGCTAGGTGAGTTAGGTTAAGCTGTAATCACATTGTGGGCCCTATTTTAACGATCTGAAACGCAAGTGTCAAAGCGCAAAGCGCAAGTAACTTTGTGGGCGGGTCTTGGCGCTGTTGCTATTTTCCCAGCGGGATAAATGACTCTTGCGCCAGGCGCAAATCTAAAATGGGTTGGTCTGAAGTAGCTTCATTATTCATAGGTGTGGTTTGGGCGTATCGTGAAATAAACCAATCAGAGCGACATCTCACATTCCCTTTAAGAGCAGGCGCGCTTTGTTCTAAAGCGGATTCCTATTATAACGGCGGATTTGCCAGGCGCGCGCCAGGAGCGGTTCACAGCCGAGGAGAGCAACGCTCTCGTCAGGGACGTTGGGGATGGAGAAACCCACCCAAATTAACTTCGGTTAAAAAGGCGTATGATAATTTGGGTAAATGTGTAAGCTAGATGTATGCTTTTATAACAAATTGTCTATCTATATTTCTATCTATCTATCTATCTATCTATCGTAATAATATATGATTTGCAAAAATGAAAACTGCTGCTTCTGTGTAGATGAGAGAATCAAAGTGTATGCGCGTTGTGCACACGCTACATTGATTATGGCCAAGCATGCGCCCTTAAAATAGCATATGAATAACATGCGCAACCCGCCACTGACTTTAAACTATTTTTTCCTGGTTAGTGGCGCAATTGTTTTCTAAACCTGCAAAATAGCATGAAGGAACGTTTGCGCCGGAACACGCCTCCTTTTTTGCGCTGAACCGCCCAGGGAGCGCAAGTTCATTCCCTAGTTTAGCGACGTGCTTTTGTGGAGGGAAAAGCGCGCTTTGCACGGTTGCAAAATAGGAATGATACATGCGTCGGTGTACAAAGTCAATTGCGCTGGGTGCAAGATAGGGCCCTGTATGTGTAGATGAGAGATTTTGATAGTTTTGTAAAGGTTTTGCTGGCAATTGGTCAATGGATGAATGGAAGTAAGCTAATTTATTTAACCTAAAAGTATGCACTGTACGGGTTAATTCATAGTTTTCACATGACGTCACTCAATCAAGCAAACATTTAGCCTACAATTTATCTATGACTGAAATCTTGCACGTATATGTAGAGGGAAAACTCCAGTGTATACTTCACATTTTGGACAACTATTGTTTTTTTACATTTACATTTTGGTTATTGTTTTCTTTCTCACTTTAGATGCTGGAGAAAAAACACCCAGGCTAAAGCATTCAAAGTGGAAACTTCTGTCTTGGCTCAGCAATCCTTGCGAGCCATGACTAACTCTTTCTAGCTCACATTTCAATCATTCATTTCTAAACCAGTAACTGAATATACAGCCTGATCTCACGGCAATTCGTACGAATTCTACGAGGTGGCTAATTCGTACAAATTCATACGACCTCACTCGTATGATACGGTACAGATTTTTACTAATTGCCCAATTCGTATGAATTCATATGAATGACCTACCCCTGACCCCGCCCCTAAACCTACCCATCACGTGGGTTTAGAGTTTAGACAAATTGTACAAATTCGTACGATTGAGGTTGTACGAATTCGTACGAATTAGCCACCTTTTTATCACTAGAACGAATTCGTACAAATTGGTCGTGAGATAGCGTTGGAATATACGAACTGTGATTTTTTTTTTTAGTATGAGAGCTTTTAGAGAATCATGATTTGTTCGTTAATAATGTTGCGTTCGTGTGCTTGACAAAAATGCTGCTTAATCTAGCAAGACTATTTATTTATTAACAGTCTACAATAATCATGCCAATTTTTTTTATTCTTCTTTGACAGACCCAAATTGGACATGTACACTTTAATATGTTGTTTCACAAATTAATTGTTTCACTAAGGTGACAAAGTGAGAACTGGTATTAGACACAAACAACTGATTTGATTGCAATAATATAATTTCAGTCCCCTTCCACTCTGAAAGCGAAGAAGAAAATAAAATGTAGCTAGTTTTGGCATTTTGTTGTTGTTTTAATCAAATGTACTTTTTATGTAATTAATTCAGTTTTCGGAGAAAAAAGAGATTTTGAGAAAAAAAATATTTTTATTAAATAACATTCGAAAAACCTGTATAAACTGAACACCAAAGAACAATATTAACTAGGCCTATGCAAATTATTAACAATATACACCCAAGTAAAATAAATAAATAGCCAAAGCTCTAACACTTCTTCAACCATAGATATACATAATAAAGGCTAGATGTCTTGCGGCGGAGTCTATAACGTCATCACCGGCGGCCATCTAGTCACAGGCAAGCTTTCTGGCGTGCTCTGTGGTACCTGATGTAAGGTGAGTGATCTGCACGAACACGAATACTCTTATCTCACTGAAATCTTGACGGATTTACAAACGGTTTGGTTTCTTACAAACGTTATTAACGTGGCTATAATTCTGAATGTTTGAACGTTGAAATCGCAGATTTTAATCGTGCAGCATAGTTGTGTATCACGGCTACTTGCGCAAGTTATCAAGTCTGATACCACAATCGAGCTGTTCAATTATATAGGTTTTACTGACACCAATAACGTTATGACAAGCGGTCAGCATAGAGGACGCACGGCAAGAGCGCGCAAATGGTTTTTCAGAATACTCAGTTCTCCTGTTATTTCAGTGTTGTATTTAACTTAAGGTAAGCCTATCTTCGATTCTCTGCTTATTTTTCATTTTTAACTTCACATAATTCTGTATTTTATTTAGACGCATTGCTACATTAATAAACAGGCGCGTGTGAAAATTATTATTGCTGTTTAATTGCACTTAAAGGTATAGTGGAGGGTCTTTCCGAATTTTAGATAAGACCCGCCCTCTCCACTTTTTGAATAAGTTTGATTGATTCACCAGAATGATTGACAATTAGGAGGACCAATAGTATAGGTGATCCACCCGGAAGTAAAAAAATCCTCCGCTATACCTTTAAGGATTGGCTCCTAGCTCGTTTCGATTCGGCCCATTTTCGCTTTATTGACTTAATTGCCGGACCGAGACAGCAACTTAAGAATAGATATAAATAGAGGAGTTTCAGGTCATTACTTCAGGACCAGCGGTCAGCATAGAGGACGCACGGCAAGAGCGCGCAAGTGGTTTTTCAGAATACTCAGTTCTCCTCTTATTTCAGTGTTGTATTTAACTTAAGGTAAGCATATCTTCGATTCTCTGCTTATTTTTCATTTTTAACTTCACATAATTCTGTATTTTATTTAGACGCATTATTATTGCAGTTTAATTGCACTTAAGTACTGGCTCCTAGCTAGTTTCGATTCGGCCCATTTTCGCTTTATTGTCTTAATTGCCGGACCGAGACAGCTGTTCTCACTCAAGCGGTGATAGCATTATATCTATATCTATGTAATTGCCGCGACAGCGGAAGCGTTCAGCTCTCGTGTTCAGCCTCCTCGTGTTCAGACCGACTCGGGTAAAGACCAGCGACTCCACCGAGCAAGGACACCAGAAAGGCACTCAAGTATCTCCTTTTCCCTTTCCCTTCCCACTTTTTATCTTATTTTTCACCTTACTCAAAATGTGCTTTCAATACATTCCTGTTATCTCTCGGCAACGCCCTTTCATCACGCGCAAAAGGCAGCGCAATACTGCTAATCTGCGTCCCATTCTCTCATCCTCACACACACCTCTCTCTCTTTCCGTGGGTCTATGGAATTGTCAGTCAGCAGTCAATAAAGCTGACTTTATTCCAGCCTTTGCATCTCATTCTACTCTTAGTATCCTGGGCTTGACTGAGACCTGGATTCATCCAGAAGACTCAGCAACCCCCGCTGCTCTCTCTAGCAATTTCTCCTTCTCTCACTCCCCTCGCCAGTCTGGGAGGGGTGGGGGTACAGGGCTTTTCATTTCTAACAATTGGAAATACTCAGTGCTCTCTTCTCTATGCAACAACAACTCATATGAATATCATGCTATTACACTTACAACTCCCAATAAGATCCATATTGTAGTCATTTATCACCCCCCAGGTCAGCTGGGTAACTTCGTAGAGGAGCTGGATGTGCTGCTGTCCTCTTTCCCTGAGGACGGCACCCCACTTCTAGTCTTTGGTGACTTCAACATTCATCTCGAAAAGCTGCATGCAACAGACTTCCAGACTTCATCTCTCTCCTAGCCTCTTTCGATTTCAAACGACTCATCACCACAGGAACTCACAAATCAGGCAACCAACTGGACCTGGTTTACACACGCAACTGCATCACAAACAACATTTTGGTGAGACCTCTCCATGTTTCAGATCATTTTCTCATTACTTTTCATACTACAACTCTCTGCCCCTGCACCTTCAACCCCACCACCAGTCACTTTCAGGCGAAACCTGCGCTCACTTTCTCCCTCCCATCTTTCCTCTGCCGTGTCATCTTCTCTTCCCCCACCCTCACAATTCTCATCTCTGGATGTGAATACCGCAACGGATACCTTATGCTCCACTCTAACCTCTTCTCTAGACAGTATCTGCCCTCTCTCCTCCAGGCCAGCACGCGCTACTCCCTCCAACCCCTGGTTATCTGAGGCTCTTCGTGAACACCGGACCGAACTCAGGGCAGCGGAGAGGAAATGGCGCAAATCAAAAGACACATCTGATCTGAGTATGTATAAATCTCTCCTCTCTTCCTTTTCTGTTGATGTTCATGCTGCAAAATCTTCATACTTCCACAACAAGATCAACAGCTCCTCCAACACACGATCACTCTTCAAGACATTCAACTCTCTCCTCTGTCCACCTCCACCACCACCCACCTCCTCTTTAACTGCTGACGATTTTGCGAACTTCTTCACCAACAAAACAAGAACTATCAGCAGTCAGTTCTCAGCTCCACACACACAGGAACTCAGTCTGACCCCTTCCACAGCCAATATCCCTCTGTCCTCCTTTTCTCCGCTAACCGAGGAAGAAGTATCTACACTTCTCTTCTCCAGTCATCCTACCACCTGTCCTCTAGACCCCATCCCCTCACACCTTCTACAAGCCATCTCTCCCACACTTCTACCAGCACTCACACACATCATCAACGCATCCCTACATACTGGCACTTTCCCTACAGCATTCAAGCAGGCTCGGGTTACTCCACTGCTTAAAAAAACAATGCTAAACACATCATCTGTAGAGAATTACAGACCTATCTCTCTCCTACCATTCATTGCGAAAACACTTGAAAGAGCTGTTTTCAACCAAGTAACATCCTTCTTGTCTCTAAACAACCAGCTGGATGTCAACCAATCTGGCTTCAAGAAAGGACATTCAACTGAGACTGCATTACTGCTGGTCACAGAAGCCCTACGGATCGCAAAAGCTGCTTCCAAATCTTCAGTCCTCATTCTCCTGGATCTGTCTGCTGCCTTCGACACTGTGAATCATCAGATCCTTATGTCCAGCCTCTCATCACTGGGCATCACAGGAACTTCACTCCACTGGTTCGAGTCCTATCTCACAGGTAGATCCTTCAGGACTGCATGGAGAGGCGAGGTATCCAGAGCACATCTACTGACCACAGGGGTTCCTCAGGGCTCAGTGCTGGGACCCCTCCTCTTCTCCATCTACACCACATCACTGGGACACATCATACAGGCACACGGTTTCTCCTACCACTGCTATGCGGATGACACACAGCTCTTCCTCTCATTTCAACCAGATGATCCCACAGTAGCTGCACAGATCTCAAGCTGTCTGGCGGACATCTCGACATGGATGAAGGAACATCACCTGCAGCTCAACCTGGCAAAGACTGAGCTTCTCGTCCTCCCTGCCAATCCATCTTTACAGCACGACTTCACTATCCAGCTAGATTCATCATCAATCACCCCATCAAGGTTGGTCAGAAATCTTGGAGTAACGTTTGATGACCAGCTGACCTTCACAGATCACATTTCAAAGACGGCTCGATCATGCAAGTTTGCACTGCACAACATCAGGAAGATCAGGCCTTTCCTAACTGAGCATGCAACACAACTTCTCGTCCAGGCCCTGGTCATCTCTAGGCTTGACTACTGCAATGCTCTTCTGGCTGGACTTCCATCACGTGCAACCAAACCTCTACAAATGATTCAGAATGCTGCAGCTTGTCTTGACTTCAACGAGCCCAAAAGGGCCCACGTCACTCCTCTATTCATCACTTTGGACTGGCTACCTCTCGCTGTTCGCATCAAGTTCAAGGCATTGACGCTTGCTTACAGATCTATCACATGCTCAGCTCCCTCCTACTTTCACTCACTCCTACAAGTCTACATCCCTACCAGAAACCTACGATCGATCAACGAGCGACGTCTCGTGGTTCCATCGCAGAGAGCCACAAAATCACTTTCCAGAACATTCTCAATCACAGTTCAATGCTGGTGGAATGCTCTATCCACCCTCATCCGGAATGCAGAATCCCTGGCAACATTCAAAAGACAACTGAAAACCCTTCTCTTCCGTGAGCACTTATCTTTATAAAAAAAAAAAAAAAAAAAAAAACTTTCATTTTCCTTTATTTCCTACCTTTCCTTTTCCCTTATGGCCTCGCTTATGCTGCTCTGAACAATGACTGAACTTCGTATTTTGAGCACTTCTTGCGTTGTTTTTTTGCCTCTTCACGATGACTCGCTTAATTTAGTCCTAATTTGTAAGTCGCTTTGGACAAAAGCATCTGCTAAATGACTAAATGTAAAAATGACTAAATGTAAATGATGCAGCAACTGCACGAACATATGGCGAGTCGGCAGAGGCGAGCGGACCAATCGGAGCGCTTGGTGCCTTGCCAGCCTCGAGCGCACCAAAGTAGGCGTGGCTGAAGAGTATAAATTCAGAAAAAACTCGCCATATGATAGATTTAATCTCCTTCAGCTCGAGCACTGGATAAGAAGCCTTCTCGCCGTCGACTAGCCCTTCAGCGCCTGGCTTTCCTCGCCCAAGCTGATCGTTTCCCTGTGGCATCCGACGAGATTTCCTTTCAAAGCCTTCTATCTAAAAGAGCAGAGCGCGTTGTTTCAAATGCCGCTCCCCATCTGCGAATCCTGCGGGATTCCCCTTCATGTGTCGGACCGACACACCCAGTGTGCTGTCTGCCTCGGTCGCCTTTCATGCGACAGCATCCCCGTCTCGGCGCTTCGATCCATGCTTCAATCTCGCTACGTCAGAGAGCGCGCCCACCCATCTTCATCAGAGGGATCCACGAGCGCGGTGATTTGAGTGCGTGCACGCCCGGTCCCTCCGCGCGTGCCTCACCTACACCTTCTGACACTTCTCCTGTGTTATTCACAAAGAGTGACCAACACTCCTCCCTCGAAGCGGCTGCACTCGTCTCTTTCGGCGGATCTGCAGAGGACCTGGATGAAGCTGTTTCTGTGGCGGCGTCTGAGTGTGAGGATTGGTCGGGCTCCGTGGAATCGACACCAGAGCGAGTATTGACGCCAAACTTCTCCGCGTTATCACTCGCGCTGTCGACGAACTGGGTCTCGACTGGCTTTCCCCAGAAGAGCCTGCTAGAAGCCGCCTTGATGAATGGTTCCTGCCGGGGCACCCTGCCAGCGTGCTGCTCCGTTTTTCCCCGCAACAGGCTCCCTGCCAGCGTGCCGCTCCGTTTTTCCCCGAGGTCCACAATGAGCTCACTAAATCCTGGCGCGCGCCCTTTTCAGCGCGAACGTGCTCTTCTGCTTCCACTACGCTCTCATCTGTTGATGGCGCTGAAGAGAAGGGCTATGTGAAGCTCCCGCGCCTTGAGGAAGCGGTCGCCGCTCATCTGTGCCCTCCCACTGCAGGCAGTTGGAGAACGAAAGCGACACACCCGTCTAAGCCATTCAGAACTACTTCCGCTATTGCCGGTCGCGCCTGCGCCGCCACTGGTCAAGCACATGGGCCCATCATTTGTCACACACCCCTGCACCCAAACGCTATTTTAACAGTGACCCACACAAAACAAATCGAACAAATCTCCACACATAATCCCCTGTCAGGTCGAGCTCCCGAATCTGGGTGCTTCGCCTCCAGATATGATGCAGCCGCTGGCTAATCGGGCTCTGGCTTGGCAAGCCATTCCCGAAGTATTTGGGTGATGAATATCATAATGAACGGTTACTCGCTTAAATTCGCCCGCAGACCTCCACGCTGTCGTGCCATAACTCACACTTCGGTAGGAAGCACTATGGCTCATTTCCTCCGCTCCAAAGTATCGAGTCTGCTAGCAAAAGGGGCTATCGAGATAGTTCCCACATCACAAAGTGAGTCGGGCTTCTACAGTCGTTACTTTCTCGTCCAGAAGAAAGACGGCAGCCTGAGACCCATTTTAGATCTCAGACACCTGAACTGGGCCCTCATGTTCTCAGTCACGTGACCTGTGCGGTGGCCTGAAGGGCAAAACAATGGGCCGCATGGTGGCTTGGTTATCAGCATGATGAATAAATTATATTAACATTAACTGTATCCAGAAAGAGAGCAGAGAATGTGACCGATATTAGCGCTAGTTTAAGCACTCTCACCAACACCCCTGTTAAAATCACGTAAGCTGACGACACTGCGATATGAATCTCTTACATTGAATCTGCACTTTGTTGTTTGTGACGGGAGAATTCACGAGTTTCAGTCAAAATTTTGACAGAGAGCACGCACTGAACAAAACTCTTCATTTCAACGATGACTAATCTGAACGCCTCTGATTGGCAAATGACATTCAACAGAAACAGGGGATTTGTTATAATGCTCAACGCTGCAAAATGAAATCTGACGGAATTCTGCTGTCAAATGGATCGAATAAACATTATACATTTGTAGTTTGTTTAACCAATATTTTATACTTTCTGGGTTTATTTATTTTTCCAAACTTTTCCAGGCCTGGAATTTTTGCTTTATTTTAATTCCATGACTTTTCCAAGTTTTTCATAACTGTACGAACCATGTTATCTTATTATTATGAACATAAATTTAAAGTGCATTTACCAAAATTCATCATGAAAGATCTATTGTAAAATACACGATTGATGTTTGCTTCAGCATTAGATACTGATATATTTTTAGGCTAACTTATTGTTGCACTTCGTCTTATAGCAGGGACATGCAGGCATCTTTAAATTTGAACAACAACAGCACTGTGAGTGTGTTTACAAAGCAAGCACATCAAATAATGATCTGCTTTGCACTCATGTTGTACGGGACATGTGAATGTCTTTTATTTATTCCACAAGTTTTGACGCACATCTTCTTGTCTTGTATTCACACTCGAAATCCATATAGTTCCTTTTCACTGTTTATTCTTCCAAGTCAATAAAGAATCACATTTCTTACATACTGCATAATCGTCTTGCACAGCGATGTCTTCTCAACAACTTATTTGAAGAGGTACTATACTTGAGGCAATTTATGCTATATTATAATAATCGGTCAAAAGCTTTGTGTTCTCCCACTGTGCGTCTGCACTTATTGTATGCGCATCAAACTTTTTGTCTAATACGATTTTATTTAGCCTATATTGTATTGTGGTTTTCTTACAATGACAACATTACATGCAGTTAATACTTTATTAGACACTGATAATTATGTTAATTATATATTTTTAAATGTAACATACTGTAATAATCTAGAAGCATATTTAACAATTAAAACAACAATTTAACAAAAGTGTTTATGAGCAATTTGGTCTGGCCTATAGATACAGTATGTTGTTCCATGCGCCATCTGGTGGATATACTGTGAATCACAACACATTTATTTAAAAAAAAAAAACAAAAAAAACGTGCTGACAGGATTCAGCGGCATGTCATGTGAAAAATGTGCATTCTTAATGGCCACATCTGTATATTTTTGTTTCTGTGTTTCTATGTACAGACAGTGATTGTTATTTTTCCCAGCTCTGTTTTGAATGAGCTCCAACAGCGGTACATGTCTTCATATTGCCTGTCAATTACGTTACAGTCAGAGTGAATTAAATGTTACCTTGCTTGTGATTGTTCTCCAGCTGCTCAGCCAGATTATTTTGGTTTATCTTCTTCAGGATCTCAACTGTGATCTTCACAGCTTCTTCTGATCCAAAACACTCCATCTTATCCACAGTTTTCAACCTATCTGCATTCTCCATTTCAGATTTTGATATACGCTCATGCTTCTTTAATTGCCATTGAAACTCCTTTAGATCATCTTCACTCAGGTCCTTTAGTGAGTTCAGAAGCAGATCTTCAACAGACGCCATCGTCCTTCACTGATTTACACAGATTCACAGCTGCAGGACAAAAAGAAAAAGATCTGAAGTAGTTTCACTCCTAACATTTGGACCTAAGCACTCAAATGTTATTTGGATTATGAAATGAAGCTGTGATTGGATCTGGACTCTCACTGAACTAATACAAATTCTTCTGTTGAAGAAGTCCTATAATGATCCTTATTACAAGATCGTCTAAACCGGTGGAGCGAACGCTGGCGCTGTTAGCAGCCGCTGCTCTGAGGAACTTTGAACGATTTAACGTTTTTTAACGTTTCTAGCTTTTAGACTACCTTTTTAGTTCACTGTGTTTTATTCACCTGCCTGGACTGCATACAATTTTTGTACGTTTGTGCACGATTTTGGATTCACCGAGATTCACTGAGATTTTGCTGCTACCTGAGACTGTTGCCGGCATTCCTGGATTCCTGCTCACCTGTCAATTTGGTTTGCGGCTGCCAGACTTTTTTTCTATCCTCCTTCAGCTGCGGCAATGATGATCGTCAAACTGATGGATTTCAATTGTGTGGATTGTCCTTTGCTCAATCTTCCATCCTGTGTATCCGCTCTATCACTACTCGGCAGCGGAATTGTTGCAGCTAAGCGTGCACTACGGCGAGCCTCCGTCTGCTTTAAAACTACATCAGGATATTGCTTTTACACCACGCCGTAAATATGTTCATCGTGGATCTCGCCGGAGTTTTAAGGTTGTCTCTCCAAGTGGAATTCCTTCCATTTGGTCTACAAACCCTCGTCCTCCAAGGAAACATGTTCGGACTATTGATCACAGTGTCTTAGTCAAGCCAACTAAGACGATCACCTCTGTCAACGGTAAGAACAATCTTTCATTTGGACTATGGAATATTCGATCAATCTCTGATAAAGGTCCTTTCGTGAATGATCTGCTGCTTGATCGTAAGTTCGACTTTCTTTGTCTTACTGAGACTTGGCAAAAAAGTAATGACTTTTACCATTTGAACCATTCTGTTCCTCCTGGATATGCTTCTATCTGTAAACCACGCACTGTTGGCCGGGGCGGGGGGGTTGCAGCACTATATAAGGAAAAATGGAAAGTTACTACTCTTCCTGAAACTGATTATACTTCCTTTGAATCTGTTGCTTTGCAAATCAATGGATTCATACCAACTATCATTTCTATTGTATACAGGCCTCCGAAGGCCAATTCTGTATTCCAACAGGAATTTTCAACATTTTTAACTTCTCTTTGTTCATTGTCTCCAAACGTGATTTTGGTTGGTGATTTTAATATCCATGTGGATAATATAGAAAATTCATGTTCTAGGGAGTTTTTATCATGCCTAGATAGTTTTGGACTACAGTAATTTATCAATGTCCAAACTCATTCAAAAGGTCATACTCTTGATTTGGTCTGCTGTTCAGGTGTGATTCCTGGAAATTGCACTACTTCTGACTTATCACTGTCAGACCACTTGCTGGTGTCTTTCAATGTCTCTTTATCTGTGTTTAAGCCTAATTTGAGTCGTACAATCACATTTCGTAATATTAAGAACATTGATCCCTCAATTCTTGGGGAATGTTTGTCCACACTTCCCTACAAAGACCATTCAGGGAATCTTGATGATTTAATCCAGCATTACAATGACAATCTTCAAATGATCCTTGACACTTGTGCCCCATTGAAAACCAGGAATGTTTCGTTTGTCAACTTCGTCTGCTAAAAGTCAAGGGGTGTCGTTTAGAACGCTTGAATTCCAAGACTGGACTTGTAGTTCATAAAGATTTGTATGCTGATCACATGCAAGTTTATAAGAATTGCACTTTCCACAGCGAAATCAGATTATTATGCAGGTTTAAAGGGGTGGTAAAACACGATTTCACTTTTCTAACTTTAGTTAGTGTGTAATGTTGCTGTTTGAGCATAAACAACATCTGCAAAGTTACAACGTTCAAAGTTTAAAGCAAAGGGAGATATTTGCTTTTAAAGAAATCAATTTCTAAGAACTACAGAAACAGCCGATAGGGACTACACGACATTCCTGTGGGCTTGCTGACATCACTAAGCCCAATATTTACATAAACCCCTCCTCTGGGAACACAATACATAAAGGGGGCGAGGACATTTTATGTTGCTTTGGAGAAGAGTTGTTGTGGTACTGGAGTGTCGTTGCCGCTATGCCATCTAAACGCTGTTATTTTCACCCAGATTGCAGGTCCACTTTATTCAGTCTTCCTAAGGACGGTTACAATTTATTTTTAACTCGGTCCCTCATAATTATAATCCAAATGTTGCACATTTTCCAGAGGAAAGCTTACATCTACAATGTAGGATTCGCAAACGGCTTGTCCTGAAACATGGAGCAGTTCCAACTTTAAAAACAGAAGCTGTTGTTTACGACCAACAACCTGTAAGTATGATTTTTTCGTTGATGTGTTTTCCTGTAATAGTTTGTATTGTTAATTGTACGTTGTAGCGAGGAAGTAAACGAAAGACAACGCAGTTTGTCTCCACAAACCAGTTTGTTAAATGCTAATTCATACTTATCTGACAAACACATACAAACTTGTGTTTAATATCACCAGCGCAGCGAACTTGGAATGTTCGTGGCTGTTGTCGTTTATAAGTGATCACTGTAAATAGCTTTTATGTATTGTTTATCTACAGGCATGCTAAACATGGTTTGTGTTTGATTTGGCTACTGTTGTAAAGCCAATGTTTAGTGTTCGTATTGGGTTAATAGTTCTGGTGACAGATATTTAGCTACAATCGTTTTAAATATACAAAAGTAACAGTCAGTGTCATATAGCGATCACAATAGATCTGCATTTTTAAAAAATAAAAAAACATACCTTTCTGAAACGTCCTTTAACAGCCGTTCTTGAACAGGTTCTGCTCAAACTGGTATGGGAATATTAACGCCATTGTTTACTTTAGCACAAACTACCGGTAAGGGTAAGGGGCGTTTCGGAAACAACATGCACTTGGCGGTTAGCGAATCACAACACACTGGGCCAGCTAACCAATCTGAGCCCATTGCGTATTTTTGAGGGCGGGGCTTCATAGAACCCGGAATCATCAGACCGTTTTTACAAGGAGGGACAGAGCAGTGTAGAATAATGGTTAAATATGTGAAAAATAATGCGAATTTTTAAAAACGAAGCATGAACACATATTACAGTGAACCCCACAAACACAATCAAGCCTTCGAAAAAAGGCGTTTTACCACCCCTTTAATTGGATCTGGTGTAGGAAACCAAAAATCTCTATTCTCTGTGGTTAACACTATTTTAAAGGTCCCGTTCTTCGTGATCCCATGTTTCAAACTTTAGTTAGTGTGTAATGTTGTTGTTAGAGTATAAATAATATCTGTAAAATTATAAAGCTCAAAGTTCAATGCCAAGCGAGATATTTTATTTAACAGAAGTCGCCTACATCGAACGGCCCGTTTGGACTACATCCCTCTACTTCCTTCTTTAATGACGTCAGTAGAACAGTTTTTTTGACGGACCTCCGCCCACAGGAATGCTCCCTCAACTCTACCGAAATTCGTTTATGTACTTGCGCACTTCTTATGCTGTTTACTCAGCTCTTACGGTGGTTTTCTGAAGTAAAACTGACGCTTCATCTTTTGTGTGATGTACAATAAACTTTATTAAACTCATCAGTATATGTTTGATCATCATTTGGACCTGGTCTGAAACAGCAGACTTGTAGGCTATTAATAAATAATGGATACATACAAGCAGATGACAAATACGTTATAATAACCGTAATTAAAGTACTAAACTATACCTGTTTCATCTCTATACAGCACTCTGACTCTGTAGGCATTATTGTCCGACTTGAAATGAACACCATTACTGAGAGTTTCTGATATTATCATCATTCCGTGAGATGAGATTGTCCTGAGAGACTGAGCGCGAGCTCATGAAGCTCCGCCCCCTGGGTCGTCCAGCAGCAGCTTATTTGCATTTAAAGGGCACACACTAAAACAGCGCGTTTTTCTGAGCCCCAAAAAATGACAATTTAAACGTGCTGTAAAAAATTATCTGTTGGGTATTTTGAGCTGAAACTTCACATACACACTCTGGGGACATCAGAAACTTAATTTACATCTTGTGAAAAGGGGCATAATACGGGACCTTTAAAGCCACCTGAGTGTTCTAACTGGCATATAAACTCTACAGAATTGTGTGAAGCATTTATGCTCTTTTTTAATAAGAAAATTGAACACATCCACCAGCAATTGGTTTCACCAAACCCTGATCGGAACATAACTCATTCTAGCTTTGCGCCATCTCCCTTATTTTCATTTTCTGCTTTTAAAATTCCAACAGTTGAGGACATTTGTTCCATTGTACAAAAATCTAAATCTGTCACGTCAACTGGATCCATTACCGACTCACTTGGTTAAAGCTGGTTTATCATTTCTTTCCTCTTTAATCACTGATATTATGCATGCATCACTTCTTACTGGTACTGTCCCTACTGCACTTAAAACTGCTGTTATAACACCTATTCTTAAGAAACCTGGGACAGACACAAAGAATTTTGCTAATTTTCGACCTATTTCAAATCTGCCGTTTTTGTCAAAAATCCTGGAAAAATGTTTTGCTCTTCAGCTCCATGAACATCTCTCTTGCAATAGTTTATATGAGCAGTTACAATCAGGGTTTCATGCTTTTCACAGTGTTGAAACTGCACTTGTAAAGATTTCTAATGATCTATTACTAGCGGCTGATGCTGGTCTTCTGTCAATACTTATACTTCTTGACCTTAGTGCAGCATTTGACACCATTTCACATCCCATACTTTTGAGCAGGCTGGAATCTATTGGAATTACTGGTATGGCTTTAAGCTGGTTTCGTTCTCATCTCACAGATCGCATTCAATTTGTACAACTTAAACAGTTTAAATCAAAACCCACTTATGTTGTCACTGGTGTTCCCCAGGGCTCTGTTTTAGGACCTCTTCTGTTTATTATCTATCTTTTACCTATTGGCAGCATTTTTAGGAAATATGATATCCATTTTCATTGTTATGCCGACGACACCCAACTTTACCTGTCTTCTAAACCTTCTTCAAAGTTTCCCTCTTCTGCTCTTGGTGAGTGCTAAAGTGAATTAAAAAATTGGTTTTCAAGTAATTTTCTAAAATTGAACAGCAGTAAAACAGAAATTCTTCTTGTTGGTTCAAAAAATACAATAAGTAAGTCGAATATTTCTTCTGTGGAAATAGATAACTGTTCTGTTCCTCTATCGAATCAGGTCAAAAGTCTGGGTGTCATTTTTGACACAACTCTGTCTTTTGAATCTCACATTAATAGAGTTACCCGTTCTGCATTTTTCCATATTCGCAATATAAATCGTCTGCGTCCTGTCCTTTCACTCAAGAGTACTGCTACGCTTGTGCATGCTCTTGTAACATCAAGAATCGACTATTGTAATGCTTTGTTTTATGGGCTTCCTTCAAAATCTCTTCATAAATTACAGTTAGTACAAAATGCTGCAGCTCGAGTCATTACCAAAACTTCCACTTTTGAACACATTTCTCCTGTTTTACAGAAGTTGCATTGGCTCCCAGTTAAATTCCGTGTGAATTTTAAAATTTTACTTTTAACTTACAAAGCACTTAACAATTTGGCTCCTTCATATCTTCAAGATCTTCTTCATATACACACTCCTTCCCGCACTCTAAGATCTGCTTCTGCACTTTCACTTGTTCTGCCACGTACTCGGACAACTTCTATGGGGTCACGAGCTTTTGGCTATGCTGCTCCCCATTTATGGAACTCTCTTCCTGTAGAAGTTTGCAACAGTTCTAGTCTCTCAGTTTTTAAATCTTGTCTTAAAACGTATCTGTTTAGGCAGGCTTTTATGTGATTTAATGTTTGTTGCTGTACTGGTTTGATTGTTTAATGTCTTTTTTTATGAATTTTGTAAGGTGTCCTTGAGTGCCATGAAAGGCGCCTTTAAATAAAATATATTATTATTATAAGATAATATAATAACACAAGATAATATGAGTCTCAGGTGTCCCATAGAATGTGAATTTAATTATTTAAAAAGTCAGCGGTTCCTCACACAAGAGTCACACAAACACTGACACACAAAAACAGGCAGACGTGCGTCAAGCTCAAAGTGAGGTAAAAAGATGTGCAAGCAGAGGTTTGACACATAATGTTTCTGTGGACAGACTGAATTATGAATAATATACTGTCACATGATCTAAATTATTTATTTAAAATAAAGATTCTGAGATGAATGTGTGTATTAATAAATAGAGAAATGAGATACAGTCTGATTTGAGAGACATACAGTATGAGGTATCAGAAAGCTGTGTTGATTAAATCTGCTAAAATTACTGTAAGAGATCAAATAATTGCTTTGAGTTTTGTTAGCAATCAAAAATATTATACACAATGTGTCAATGCTGTTTGATAAGTCTAGATCAATGTGAATGGATTCATGACACTGTTAAATCTATACAGTACAGGTCAAAAGTTTGGAAACATTACGATTTTTAATATTTTTGAAAGAAGTCTCTAATGCTTATCAAGGCTGCGTTTATTTGATCAAAAATACAGAAAAAAACCACAGTAATATTGTGAAATATTATTACAACTTAAAATAATAGTTTTCTATTTGAATATACTTTTTTTTTTTAAATGTATTCCTGTGATGCAAAGCTGAATTTTCAGCATCATTACTCCAGTCTTCAGTGTCACATGTGACATCCAGTCTTTCACATGATCCTTTAGAAATCATTCTAATATTCTGATTTATTATGAGTGATGGAAACAGTTCTGCTGCCTAATATATTTGATGAATAAAAGGTTAAAAAGAACTGCATTTATTCAAAGTAAAAAAAATTTTTTCTTTACTATCACTTTTTATCAATTTAACACGTCCTTGCTGAATAAAAGTATTGATTTATTTAAAATTATTTTTACTGACCCCAAATTACTGACCAGTAGTGTATATTGTTGTTACAAAAGATTTATATTTTTAAAAAATGTGCTTCTTTTTTTTTTTTTTTACTTTTTATTCATTAAAGTATCCTAAAAAATTATCACAGGTTATGAAAAAAATATTAAGCACCAGAACTGTTTCCAACTTTGATAATGAATCATCATATTAGAATGATTTCTAACGGATCATGTGATAGACTGGAGTAATGATCCTGAAAATTCAGCTTTGCATCACAGAAATAAATGATCATTTAAAGTATAATAAATTGAAAACCAATTATTTTAAATTGTAATAATATATCACAATATTACATTTTTTTTTTTTCTGTATTTTTGATCAAATAAATGTAGGCTTGATGAGCAGAAGAAACTTCTTTCAAAAACATTAAAATAGTAATGTTTCCAAACTTTTGACCTGTACTGTATATGTCAGTATTTTATAAAGTAGAATTTACTAACCATGAATAATGACGGTGAAGATGTGTCTTGTTCCTCCACTGAACTTGAACTGTCTTGAGCAGAAGTTGCTTTGAAACTCCTTTCAATTCTGCGTTATCATAAAGGACTGTGGAGGGGGAGTTTTTTCTTCAGAACTTAAACCTGTTATAACCTGCTGCTTTTTCATAAAACTAATAGAACCAGTTTTTCGAAAAAGGACTCATCAAACTATCTGTAGAATCAGTCTGTCGTCAAAAGACCTACACATGACATATCTGAAATTACAGGTAAAAAGAGACAAACAACACTGAAAATACAGATAAACAGAGACAGACAGACATACAGCACTGAAACACTGAAATATATAGTTCAGACACAGACAGACAGGTAAATAGACAGACAGCACTGATATATATATAGTTAGGAGACAGACAGACAGACAGGTAAATAGACAGACAACACTGATATATACAGTTAGGAGACAGACAGACAGACAGACAGACAGGTAAATAGACAGACAGCACTGATATATATATAGTTAGGAGACAGACAGACAGACAGGTAAATAGACAGACAACACTGATATATATAGTTAGGAGACAGACAGACAGCACTGATATATATAGTTAGGAGACAGACGGACAGACAGACAGCACTGATATATATATATAGTTAGGAGACAGACAGACAGACAGACAGCACTGATATATATATATATATATATAGTTAGGAGACAGACAGACAGACAGAGAGACAGCACTGATATATATAGTTAGGAGACAGACGGCACTGATTTGTATAGTTAGGAGACAGACAGACAGACAGCACTGATATATAGTTAGGAGACAGACAGACAGACGGGTAAATAGACAGACAGCACTGATATATATAGTTAGGAGACAGACAGACAGACAGGTAAATAGACAGACAGCACTGATATATATAGTTAGGAGACAGACAGACGGGTAAATAGACATACAGCACTGATATACATAGTTAGGAGACAGACAGACAGACAGACAGGTAAATAGACAGACAGCACTGATATATATAGTTAGGAGACAGACAGACAGACAGGTAAATAGACAGACAACACTGATATATATAGTTAGGAGACAGACAGACAGACAGACAGCACTGATATATATATAGTTAGGCGACAGACAGACAGACGGGTAAATAGACAGACAGCACTGATATATATAGTTAGGAGACAGACAGACAGACAGGTAAATAGACAGACAGCACTGATATATATAGTTAGGAGACAGACAGACAGACAGACAGGTAAATAGACAGACAGCACATATAGTTAGGAGACAGACACGGGTAAATAGACATACAGCACTGATATATATAGTTAGGAGACAGACAGACAGGTAAATAGACAGACAGCACTGATATATATAGTTAGGAGACAGACAGACAGACAGGTAAATAGACAACACTGATATATATAGTTAGGAGACAGACAGACAGACAGCACTGATATATATAGTTAGGAGACAGACAGACAGACAGCACTGATATATATATATATATAGTTAGGAGACAGACAGACAGACAGACAGAGAGACAGCACTGATATATATATATATATAGTTAGGAGACAGACAGAGAGACAGCACTGATATATATAGTTAGGAGACAGACAGCACTGATTTGTATAGTTAGGAGACAGACAGACAGACGGGTAAATGGACAGACAGCACTGATATATATAGTTAGGAGACAGACAGACAGCACTGATATATATAGTTAGGAGACAGACAGACAGACGGGTAAATAGACAGACAGCACTGATATATATAGTTAGGAGACAGACAGACAGACAGGTAAATAGACAGACAGCACATATAGTTAGGAGACAGACAGACGGGTAAATAGACATACAGCACTGATATATATAGTTAGGAGACAGACAGACAGACAGACAGGTAAATAGACAACACTGATATATATAGTTAGGAGACAGACAGACAGACAGACAGCACTGATATATATATATATATAGTTAGGAGACAGACAGAGAGACAGCACTGATATATATATATATATATATAGTTAGGAGACAGACAGAGAGACAGCACTGATATATATATATATATAGTTAGGAGACAGACAGAGAGACAGCACTGATATATATAGTTAGGAGACAGACAGCACTGATTTGTATAGTTAGGAGACAGACAGACAGACAGCACTGATATATAGTTAGGAGACAGACAGACAGACGGGTAAATGGACAGACAGCACTGATATATATAGTTAGGAGACAGACAGACAGACAGACGGGTAAATAGACAGACAGCATTGATATATATAGTTAGGAGACAGACAGACAGACAGGTAAATAGACAGACAGCACTGATATATATAGTTAGGAGACAGACAGACAGGTAAATAGACAGACAGCACATATAGTTAGGAGACAGACAGACGGGTAAATAGACAGACAGCACATATAGTTAGGAGACAGACAGACAGACGGGTAAATAGGTGTGTTGAACATCGGCTGCTGCTCAATGAAACATGAAGTCGGACACTTTCTGCTTCCCGTAGTGGCGCTCACATGATGTTTGCATACTTTATAATAGCTAAATAAATGCAATATTTGTCAAATACACAGACGTTACAGATACGTTTCCATTTAATACTTTGTGTACTGCTTATAATAGATTGAAAATAGATTCCAATTCTGGAATTGAATACTTGAGGTCAGGAATCGGATACTTGTTATAAAATAAAATTTTCGATTGCTCTTATCGATTCCTTTGTGAGAATTTCAAATGACTTTAAACAATTCAAGCGCGAGACGACTTGCGCGTTGTTACCTGTGCTTAGCACACATCCAAAACGTGCGCACAGAAAAAGTTATTTTTAATTTGATTTTGAACCACTGAAGTGTGGTGTTCAGTCCTGCAGGTACTAGGTACTACAAGTTCTAACCAGCATGCACTGCTTCAAGTCAGCAACTGATTGGTCTGCACAGCGCTGAAGTCAAACAAGCCTTTTGTTTGTCTTCCCTCAGTTAGTTTGTTGCCAAGGTTGTTGAATTGTGTCATTCTGTTCAGCCGTGCTCACCTCATCATCTTCAGTATTTAACCCCCTGAGCCCGAACGTGCGCTCTGCTGGATTTTTTCCGCATGACAGCATAAACAACTTAAAATACGCTGTCATTTTTGGCCATACATCATAAGTCATTAAACATCATTATAAACTATAAAGGGTCTACTTGTATTTGTGTACACTCACAATAAAGCAAATCCTTGTGTTTTTGTAAAATAAAGAAAATAAACAGGGTGTGCTTTCAGCTGTCGCTGTCTCCACAAGAAACTTTCTGAAACTTTCTGAATAATGAACCGAATTTCAGCTAATACTTATCGCACAAACATGAAACGTACGTCTAAAGAAAGCTTGAAATGTCTACTTTTAATTAAAATAATTCACATTTAAAACAAATATTCCTCTGCAATGTAATCTGTATGAAACTGTTGAGATGTACAATTTCTGATGTGTTCTATCTATTCATCATATAATGTGTTCTATCTATTCATCAGATAAGGCGATCTATGCAAAATGGTAAACGCCCCAACAATGCCTTAAAAAGCGTCAATATCCATTTCTGAGCTTTTTAATTGGAACGCAACAACTGTACACAAACGCACCAGCCGAACTCACTCGCTCTTTCTCTCAACCCGGTGTTGTGCTGAATTCTGACCCCCGCCAAATAATTACCCCCCTAGCATTGGTAGGTTTAGGATTAGTTGTGGGGGAGGAGTTAGGATTAGGGATGGGGTTAGGATTAGGCAATCAGGTACTGACTTTAAAGAGGGGGGAATAATTTGGCAGAGAGTCGAAATTCGGCACAACACCAGCCTTTTCCGAACTCACTGCATTAACCCTATAACTGCCGGTGCAAAATAAAACAGCAATTTCACAACAATTATAAAGTGTCTGTGCGTTAAACTATTAAAAGTAATTAATTCAGGTAGGACACCACTGAAGGCCTAGGTGTGAAATGCACCGCCCGCTACTGATCTGTGTGTGTGTGTATATATATATATATATGTATGTATGTATGTATGTGCAGTGTAAATAAGGCCTACACAATCATGTTACCACAAAAACACCACCAAAACCAATTTATGCCTGCTTAATAGGGCTGGGCGATATATCGCATGACATTGTTAGGCGCATCTCGTCAGTAAAGCCAATTCCTTGATTAGTAGTAAATCGCCATCACCTGCTTTCAGATGGAGCGGCATTTACTACACAGAGCCATAGTTCACTGACAAGCTGAGCCATATCGCATTAATTATCGCAGGCGATACGTCCGTGATAATTAATGCGATATGGCTCAGCTTGTCAGTGAACTACGGCTCTGTGTAGTAAATGCCGCTCCATCTGAAAGCAGGTGATGGCGATAATCAAGGAACCGGCTTTACTGACGAGATGCACATAACAATGTCATGCGGTATATCGCCCAACCCTACTGCTTAACCCACATGCTCAGCTCATTGCGACCATTTAACGGAATATTACAGTTAAAACAACCTGAACTGCTACAATAACAAAATAACACTTGACAACTGCGACTAATTATCAAACCTTTTAAATCACGAGCAAAATATTTAATTGTACCTTTAGCCTCAGTAGAGCTGCAGTCTTCTCTTCGATGAGTGAAACCTCCTCAGCAGTAACGTTTCAAATGCCAGCTGAAAATACATTATTCAGCGTTGAGAAAGTTTGCGGCCCCAAATGTTAGTGGATGTTTTAAGGCAGTCAGAACCACTGGCATGGCTTGAAAAACACTGGAGTAATTTGAAAGAAGTTTGTCCAACATCATTTTCTCATCCTGTCCTTTGCACAGTGTTTGCCAAAACTGACGAGCAACGGTGAACTGACACTCCACCATTCCATTAGTAGTTGCACTTTCCCCGCATTAAAAAAGTTTTTACTACCAGGGTCCAGTGCATCCAAAGCTGCCATGTAGTTGCTATTACGTTCGCTGAAACGCACAGACATTTCTTGCTGGCCTGTCGCTGCCGTTTCGGAGGGGCAGGAACCGCATCATCTGCACCTATACTTTCAGCCCACAGTTTCGCAAACTCTACATCTGATCGTAGACTTTCAATGCAAGAAGCAGCGCTGCCAATGAGCCAAATTGCCGTCATTAGATCTGTTTGGTCAGCTTGCAGCATCCTATTCGGTGGATCCACAGGCACAACATTTTGTACATCACACAGGCAAGAAATTTGAAAGTGGGTTCTGTGACGGCCTTGTAAAGTCCACCAGCTTCAATTTTTTCTTGTGGTTGCGATTTCATTCAGAAAATCCACAAGTGTGTTGTGTGATTTCAAGATGTCCAGTCCATCATTGATCCAGCAGCCTTTTAAGCTTCTCTCCCTTATACTGTGCAGCTACAGTGGGCTCTCTCAGAGATTTGTAAAGTGCATTGCAATTGGCAGAAAAACCTTCAACAGCGCTCTCGGGTGAAACTGCATGTTCTATAACCAGATGTAACTGATGATTAAAACGGTGAATGTAGGGCACTTCTCTGTTTAATTTGTTTTGAATATGTTTCTGCATGCCTCCTTCTCTTCCAGACATAACGCTGGCCACGTCATAACATTGTATTATAACATAAGTATATATTTAATATAATAATAATTTAATATTATTTTATTTTAAGCCTGGTTCACACGGGACAATTTTAAAATTGTCGTCCGATTTTCCAAACCTGAGGGACCCCACACACGGCGATAAAAAAATCACGGGTCTAACAGTTTTGGTCGTACAGTGTGTGGTGTGCAGCCACACGGCAAAATCAACACATCACACACGAACAGATTTGACTCCCAAGCATTCCCAGGTCAGACGTGAAATCTCGCAAAATCCCTTGAGATCAAACGTGACTTCAGAGTAAACAATCATGGCGGATGAAGAGGATGCAGTGGCGATAGTTTGTAGTTTGTTTTTAACTGAAAAAAAACGTAATCAAAAGAAAAGGCGATGGTCAAAGAAGTGGAGACAACGCAAGCATGGACTATACTTGACTATATTTTGATTTTGTTTCCCGGTGCTTCCTCGCCGCCTCGTCACCTCGCTTTCTGATTGGCTACACGCCACAGTCCACAGGCTGCATGCTCGTTTGTCCCCGGGGGACACCCCACACGAGGAGAATCGGGCTAAATAAATCCAACATGTTGGATATCCCCGATTTGAGATCGGAGCGGTCCCGACGTCCTTCCGAGCAGACGAGAGCAGTCTTAACACACCACACACGGCAGGAATATTTGATCAGATTATTTTATGATAATCGGAGCATCCTTAAGATTGCCGGAAGGGGTGAATCGGGGCTAAAATCGGCCTAATTATCCTGCCGTGTGAACCAGGCTTTATTTGAATCAAACTTGTAAAGGATGTCAGAAGCGGACGGTCAAAGGGCTAGCTTTCTTTACGTTACAAGAAAGCTACCCTGCCCCTCGCGCCCCGTTTGCGTGCATCACTCACCGGCGAAAGGAGGAAAGAGAGTGTTTTTAGTCCTACCGAGGCCGGACCAACCTCCATTTCTCACACATTTCTCAGTCCCCTCCTTAGTTCAGGCGACTGGAAATATCAATATTGCAGTAAACGAGCCTGTTATAATACATGCATGCCTGCAAACAAACGCCGACGCAAAACATGATGACGCTCTCTGGCTACTCGCCCTTCTTCCCGCTCTCTCTCCCTTTGCTTGTGCCGTGCAAACTGCGCCGTCCACAAAGGATGTCAGAAGCGGACGGTCAAAGGGCTAGCTTTCTTTACATTACAAGAAAGCTACCCTGCCCCTCGCGCCCCGTTCGCGTGCATCTCTCACCGGCGAAAGGAGGAAAGAGAGTGTTTTTAGTCCTGCCGAGGCCGGACCAACCTCCATTTCTCACACATTTCTCAGTCCCCTCCTTAGTTCAGGCGACTGGAAATATCAATATTGCAGTAAACACGCCTGCAAACAAACGCCGTCACAAGACATGATGACACTCTCTGGCTGTTCGCCTATCACGACCCCGCTTCCCGCTCTCTCTCCCTTTTGTTTGAGCCGCGCAAACTGTGCCGTTTGCAAGGGATGTCAGAGCGGACGGTCACGAGCAATGTTCAGCACCCCGCGTGCCTCACTCACCGTGCGAAAGGAGGAGAGAGAGTGTTTTTAGTCCCGCTGAGGCCAGACCAACCTCCAATTCTCTCACATTTCTCAGTCCCCTCTTAACCCTCTGGGGTCTGAGGTGTTTTTGGGGTCCTTGAGATGTTCTGACATGCCCTGACATTTGTGCTTTTTTCAGTTGCTTATAAACATATTAATGGCAAAGGTGTAATTACACTCTATTTAGCACAAACAGGGCTACCATAATATGTGTGCAACATGTATGTACATGTTTTCATTTTTGAGAGAATAATGTTTATGCATGGTTATTGAAAAAACTAAAAATGAAAGTTTCTGAAATAAGGCCACAAAACACATACTAAATATGTATCAATAAGACTTTTTACTAATGGATGTCGTCGCTTAGAGTTTTTTCTTCAAAATGATGTGAAAATCATCCTGCCTAATCATTCACATAAAACGATACATTGATTTAAATTTTGTGAAACACTTTTAGTTTGGAAAGGCAATATGCGGATGGGGCGTAAACGATCCAACACCATCATGAACATTTAGTGGCTCACACCTGAGAAGTTCACACCCATAATGAGCCTTTCATTCAGGTGTGTCACTGAGCCACAGGAAAGAATGCAAGGACTATATATATATATATATATATATATATATATATATATATATATATATATATATATATATATATATATATATATATATATATATATATATAATTGGTTCACAGTTGGAAACACAGTTTTTGTTGGTTTTTTCACAAATTGTGCTTGCAAATTGTATAATATCCAAGGTAAACATTTCTAGTAATTGTGCAGTTAATTCTCATGCTGTATTTTCAGAAAGTTTTGGAATATATTCTCTACCCAAATGTGTCACTAATAAAACACAATAAAAAACTAGAAAAATGCATTTCCGGAGGAACTGCAAAGTGTGCTTGCTCGGGTGCAGTGCACTAACGTGAGCAGGTAGTGGATAAGGGTCGTTGAAGTTTGCTTGATCTGAGAATTTCAACAATAGTACTTTTTTCAAGATTGTGCAAAAAGGTGAAAAGTTATGTGCATTAAGAGACATGTCTGCAATGTAGACTAGTGCCAATGGCATTGTTTATGTGGCTTGGTTGTTGGTTTTGAAATATTTGGTTATGAATATACAGCAGAGAGTGGGAGTGTTTTGGGTGATGAAATAGTAGCCTATTGAAAAGAAGTTGACAGTCTTCATTTACTGTATCCAATAAGCCAATACAAAACTCACCCAGCTGTTCTGTGGTTGAGTGTTCCCTTTGATTAGGAACAAATTTACTATCTCAAATTAAAGGTGCTGTAAGCGATCTCGGTTGGCATAACCTCTTGTTGATGTTTGAATTATTATCAAACAAAACGGAGGCTAGCTAGACCCTCCCTCCTCCTCATCCGCGCACTAACCCCCCGAACCCCACCCCCACATCATTCTTGTCGGTTATTGGCTGGAACAGTTTGTTATGTTTCGTGCTGCGGGTCGCTCTGTTTGTTGCTCAGTTTGTTTTTGCTGCAGTTTGTGGAGCGTGGGCTGTCTGCAGAGACCGTGTTTTTTTACAGTGTGTTCAGGGGACAGGCAGCTAGCGGATAGTGAGGAGATATTTGCGGTATGTGAAAAAAAATGTTTTGGCCTAAAAAAACGCTTGAGATCGCTTACAGCGCCTTTAAGGTCTACCGTAATTAGCGATGCATTGATTGCTGCTGTCAAGATGGTTGTCATCACCTACAAAGAAACGCTGATTTTTATAGCCTACCGTCAGTCCTCATATTGTAATTAAATGAAAAACGCTATCAGTTTCACTATTAGCTTACTCTAGCGATGCAATCGCAACAACATGGATAACGCTGTTTAGCCTTGCCTAACTTTATATGACATATGCGCCATATGCTAGAGTTACACATCCCGCTGCCATTTCAGGGCTTGAATTTCGGTGCGGGAATGTGGGGATTGCGCATAATTTAAACCATTCCCGCAAGTTAGCTTTTATAGTGCGAGAAATTCCCGCACAAATATATTCGTCTTCATTTCAGAACAAATGATTAAAAAATAAATTCACAGATGCGAGAAAAAAAGATGTCAAACTGTCTTTTATTTTCGAATTTAATTCCTCAATCAGCGCTGGACTGGCATTGTCTGTCTTCCGCTGAGCCCTGGCCGTAGACAGATCATGTTTCACGCTGTCAATGCAGTGGTCTGCGTTGCGCTGATCTTATTCACACTATCGAGTGTAGGTGCAGCATTCTAACATTGAGTCATAATGAGCTGTTTGTGAAGAAATTATCCGCTTCCAAATTATGTAATTTTAATCACGAAATTGAAACATTAAAAAACTTTGCTCTTTATGGTGTGCGAGTGATAGAGCGCGGCAGCAATGAACCAACTGATCAGCTTGCAGCGTAACAACATTGAATGCTCGGCCGAACAGCTGATCATAGCTGTACAGGGCACCTTATTATTGTTCATCTCCATAAATATATCTAGTAGTAAAGCTAATGCAAGGGCTAGAAATCAATTAATCTTTTGCTGATACTTCCTTGTCATCATGGAGAGCGCAGTTCATGGTTGCATAGCAACGACAGATGCCACGAGACAGCAAGCGCTTGTGGAAAGGAGACAGCGGTGCGCTCGCGCTTTCCACTTGTTTTTACACATCTAGAGCAACGTTGTTGATTGTTTGAGTGTGACTGCACGTTTCTCCTTGTTTTCTATTGTTATGCGCAGCATATTTCCCGCGCGCACAAACATAGCCACAGACAATGAATTGTTCGGTTAGCGAAGAAGACCGAATGTATGATGCATAATAATCTTTAGTCCCCCCCCCATGTGACCCATGTAAGCGGTGGAATTCCCTCCCAGTTTTAAAAACGAAATTCAGGCCCTGCATTTATTAAGACAAACCTAGTAAAAACGAATGCAGTCTATTCACTGACTTGGCAGCTCTGTGAAATGTAATACAACAGTGCCACCTACTGTCTAAATGCATTAACATTAAAAGTGTGAGGTGAAACTCTTTTGCATAGACATAGGTAAATGGGTTTGTCAATTTGTCTGAAATTTTAAAAAGAAAATAAAAATTTCAGATCTTGTGCATCCTCACATTGGAGTCCCGAGTTCATGTACAAAGTTTGGTTTCGATACGTGACAGCGTTCCTGAAATATGAACTACTTCCTGTTTTGGCGACTACGCCGCCGATTTTGTTTGGCTGTGACGGGCAAACGCTTCCGAAAAACAAAAATCCTTCTAGTAACTTTTGTGAGGCTTGGTCCAAGGATCATGTACGTCCAGTTTCGTGAAGTTCAGACCAAATTTGTGACCTGTGAAAATATAGTTTCGCTTACTGTTCAATCCAATATGGCGAACGAACGACATGGACTTGTGATGTCATATTCGCGAGCAACTTACACCGGTACTGACCGGACGTTTTAAAGTTGTAACGGTGTCTCTGTCTCAAAGGGCCTAGGCGCAGGAGCTGGCCAAAATTTCTCTCCCGGGAATAATAATAATAACTAGAAAAATGCATTTCCGGGGGAACTGCAAAGTGTGCTTGCTTGCTCGGGTGCGGTTCACTAACGTTAGCAGGTAGTGGATAAGGGTGCGTTGAAGTTTGCTTGATCTGAGAATTTCAACAACAGTACTTTTTTCAAGATTGTGCAAAAAGGTGAAAATTCATGTGCATTATGTCATATGTATCAGTTGAAGTGGACTTCACTGACAATAACCGCTCATTTGAAACGCCCTGCAAACGTCATCAAAGAAAGTCAACGACGGGGTCGCGCAGATTATGATATAACATAAATATATATAGGACTACATTCATATTTTAATTAGGGGTTCAAGCACGAAGTGCTGAAACCCTATTGTAATTGTACTGATTTTTATTATTAGGGGTTCAAGCACGAAGTGCTGAAACCCTATTGTAATTGTGCTGATTTTTATTATTATTATTATTATTATTATTCCGCCGTAAAACGCATCGTGCAGCCCAAACCGTAAGAGCTGGAACTTTGAAACTTTGACAGATGGTAGTACAAAAATCGAGGAAAGGTTCAGAGATTATGACCCCGATTGGCCCATAGGTGGCGCTATAACAACCAAAAGCGCGAAACTGCTCATAACTCCTAGACCGTATGTCGTAGACTCAAGTGTCTTATATCATTGGAAAGCTGGACGCCTGACGAACAAAATGTATATCTCCGATTTCATTTCCGCCATGATAGATTTTCCGCCATTTTGAATTTTGTCAAAAATCTACTTTTGCGAACTAGTCCCTGGTTTTTTGCCCGATTGGAACCAAACTAGTGCAGAAATGTTCTCTGGAGACTGAATATCAATAATTATCGAAAAAAAGTGGAAATTTCGATTCACGGTCGCTAAGGGGCGCCAAAACGTACGTTGTGGGAGGGGCCTATTTTACTAAAATGGCTATAACTCCCGATGTAAATGAGGTATCTTCACCAAACTTGGTACACATGTGTATGAGCTTACTCTGGGGTCACAGTAAAAAAATCGCGACGATTGGCCTCATGGTGGCGCTATAAAATGAAAAAAACATAAAACAGGCTATAACCACCTGACCGTTAGTCCGATTGACTTGAAAATTGGTATGCAGTGTCTTGGTCCAAGGTGCCATGTATGTCTATGAGGACATTGGCGTATCTCAAAAAACATGGCCGCCATCGGCCAACGAAGTTTGAGCACCTATTAGACAAGGTTAACGGAGGCCGATCGGAACGAAACTCAATGCGCATGTTCGGCTCATGGCCCTAAAGGTCTGTAAGAATTTTGAAAGAAATCGGCCACTAGTTGGCGCTAACGAGTTTTACGGCTCTGTAATCACGTGGTGTTACAAATATCCACACAATATGCATATCATTTGATAGATCTCCTCATCCTGAACAACTTTGCCTCAAGAACCATTGCTGTCAATCAAACTGTTCATTAATTATTCATTAATATGTTAAAAACCTACTTTTGCGAACTAGTCCTAGGTTTTTTGCCCGATCGGAACCAGACCAGTCTAGGACAATTCTCTGGACTCTCTAGATCAATAATTATCAAAAAAAAGTTGAACTTTTGCATTTGGATGGCTGTAATAGGGTAATTTATAAAATGGGCGTGTCAAAATACATTAAAAAGCCTATAAATCCTAAATAAAAACTCAGAACTTCACAAAAATTGGTCAGCATATGTGACATAACATCATTAACAAGCATGAAAAATTCTATGGAGATCGGACGATAGGTGGCGCTATAACTGTTAAAAAGCTTTAAAATCATATATTTCCTATGGTAAACTGCCTGTATTGGCTGTAAATGGTCTTTTCCATCTCTGATCATATAATTTTCATATCATAATGTTCAAAACTAGTGCAATACAATTCTCTGGACTCACTAGATCAATAATTGTCAGAAAAAGTTGAACTACTTCATTTGGATAGCTATAATAGGTTCACTTCAAAATCTGGCCTTTACCAAGTGTCCCCGAAAGCCTATATCTCTTTAATCAATGCTCAGACCTTCTTAAAAACAAGTCAGAACGTGTGAAATATCACCCTGAACAAGCATGAAAATTTTCAGACAGATCGGACAAAATTTGCCTCTATAACAGTTAAAAAGGTGAAAATGATATGAATTAATGGCATGTTAAGCCAATAAGTGGTATTTTACTGCCCCCTGCTGTTTAAAATAGTCATTTTCTCATATTGGTATTGGTATCAGCCATGGTAAATCATGATAAATGATGGTGTGTGTGTGTGTGTGTGTGTGTGTGTGTGTGTGTGGTACAAATATAACAAAGGTTTTATTTTCCAACATGAAAACAAACATAACAGAGTGCTAGTGCACAAACAATAACCGACAATGATAATGGATGAGAGGGGAACTTAAATACACAGATCAAGACAAGGACAACAGGTGATGGTTATGATGATGAGGAGCAGGTGATGATGAGGAGGGTGATGAGGAGCAGGTGCAGGTGATGACGACAGATGGTGAATGTGATGAAGACAGAAGGTGAATGTGATGAAGGTGAATGTGACACCAATATCACTGAAACATTTGTGTGTGTGTGTGTGTGTGTGTGTGTGTGTGTGTGTGGCATTATTGTGTGTAGCATATGTAGCAAGTATGCATTATTGAGTTAACATGGAAACACTGGTTTGCTTTAGTGCAGAAAACTGGTCAAAATCATGAGGTTTAAAGTGAAAGTGAGCCAATAAGTGGTCTTCTAGTGCCCTCTGCTGGCCATTCTACTTATTAATTAAATATTTCCACATGTGCTTGCATTTATACTTGAATACACACTAAAAATATATAGCAATAACTATTATAACACAATCATATTTTGTCAGTGTTAATCACTTTATTTGCACTGACACTTCAAATAATTGCTAGTAATGTGATAAATCAGGCTAGAAACATGGTAAATCAAAGTAAATAATACTAGATTGTCGTTTATCTCCTGGTAAATAATACTAGAACGTGGTATATCATGGTAAATCATGGTTAACTATGCTGTGTGTGTGTGTGTGTGTGTGTGTGTGTGTGTGTGTGTGTGTGTGTGTGTGTGTGTGTGTGTAAGCATGCATTGAGTTAACATGGAAAAACTGGTTTGCTTTAGTGCAGAAAACTGGTTTAAAGTGAAAGTGAGCCAATAAGTGGTCTTCTAGTGCCCTCTGCTGGCCATTCTACTTAATAATGAAATATTTTACATGTGCTTTTGCATTCATACTTGGACACACACTAAAAATCACGTATATAACTAACTATTATAACAAAATAATATTTTGTCAGTGTTCATCACCTCATTTGCACTGACACTTCACATAATTGCTAGTAATGTGGTTAATCATGCTAGAAACATTGTAAATCATAGTGAATAATACTGAAATGAGGTGTATCAAGGTAAATCATGCTAGAATCCTAATAAATCATTCTGGAACATGGTATATGATAGTAAATCATGCTAAAATCATATTAAATAATTCTTGAATGTGGCAAATCGTTGTGGGAGGAGCCTATTTTACTCAAATGGCTATAACTCAAGAAGTAAATGAGATATCTTCACCAAAATCAGTACACATGTGTATGGGTTCAATTTGAGGTCACAATAAACAATTTTATGGAGATCGGACCATAGGTGGCGCTATAACTGTTAAAAAGCTTTAAAACCATATATATCCCATGGCAATTTGCCTGTATTGGCTGTAAATGGTCTTTTCCATCTATTATGTCAGTGGTTACATGCTTGCTAAATAAATCTTAATGACTTTTGATGCTTTTGTGCTTAAATGCCTTAAAGGCCTTAACTGCTTGAACCCCGATAAATGCTGCTTGCAGCTTTAATTATTATTATTATTATTATTATTTTCCCCTTAAACGCATCGTGCAGACCAAACCGTAAGAGCTGGAACCTTGAAACTTGGCCAAATGGTAGTCCTCAATTTGGGGAGAACCTATAAAAGTATGACCCCGATTGGCCCATAGGTGGCGCTATAGCAACCAAAAGCGCAAAACTGCTCATAACTACTAGACCGTATGACATAGACTCAAGTGTCTTATATCATTGGAAAGCTGGACGCCTGACGAACAAAACGTATATCTCCGATTTCATTTCCGCCATGATAGATTTTCCGCCATTTTGAATTTTGTCAAAAACCTACTTTTGCGAACTAGTCCTAGGTTTTTCGCCCGATCGGAACCAAACCAGTGCAGAAATGTTCTCTTGAGTCTGAATATCAAAAACTATCGAAAAAAAGTTGAAATTTCGATTAACGGACGCTAAGGGGCGCCAAAACGTATGTTGTGGGAGGGGCCTATTTTACTAAAATGGCTATAACTCCAGAAGTAAATGAGGTATCTTCACCAAACTTGGTACACATGTGTAAGAGGTCAATCTGAGGTCACAATAAAAAAACCGCGGTGATTGTCCACATGGTGGCGCTATAACATGAAAAAAACATAAAACAGGCTATAACCACCTGACCATTAGTCCGATTGACTTGAAAATTGGTATGTAGTGTCTTGGTCCAAGGTGCCATGTATGTGTATGAGGACATTGGCGTATCTCAAAAAACATGGCCGCCATTGGCCAATGAAGTTTGAGCACCTATTAGACAAGGTTAACGGAGGCCGAACGGAACGAAACTCGATGGGCATGTTCGACTCAAGGCCCTAGAGGTCTGTAAGAATTTTGAAAGAAATCGGCCACTAGTTGGCGCTAACGAGTTTTACGGCTCTGTAATCACGTGGTGTTACAAATATCCACACAATATGCATATAATTTGATAGATCTCCTCATCCTGAACAACTTTGCCTCAAGAACCATTGCTGTCAATCAAACCGTTTATTAAATATTTGCAAACATGTTAAAAACCTACTTTTGCGAACTAGTCCTAGGTTTTTCGCCCGATCGGAACCAGACCAGTCTAGGACAATTCTCTGGACTCTCTAGATCAAAAACTATCAAAAAAAAGTTGAACTTTTGCATTTGGATGGCTGTAATAGGGTCATTTATAAAATGGGCGTGGCAAAATACACTAAAAAGCCTATAAATCCTAAATGAAAACTCAGAACGTCACAAAAATTGGTGAGCATATGTGACATAACATCTTTAACAAGCATCCAAAATTTTATGGAGATCGGACCATAGGTGGCGCTAAAACAGTTAAAAGGCTTTAAAACCATATATTTCCTATGGTACATTGCCTGTATTGGCTGTAAATGGTATTTTCCATCTCTGATCATATAATTTTCATATCATAATGTTCAAAATTAGTGCAATACAATTCTCTGGACTCACTAGATCAATAATTGTCAGAAAAAGTTGAACTACTTCATTTGGATAGCTATAATAGGTTCACTTCAAAATGTGGCCTTTACCAAGTGTCCCTGAAAGCCTATATCTATTTAATGAATGCTTAGACCTTCTTACAAACAAGTCAAAACATGAAATATCACTCTGAACGTGCATAAAAATGTTCAGACAAATCCGACAAAATGTGCCTTTATAACAGTTAAAAAGGTGAAAATGATATGAATATAATGGCATAATAAGACAATAAGTGGTATTTTACTGCCCCCTGCTGTTTAAAATAGTCATTTTGTCATATTGTTCTATAATTTATATTTAGACTTTATAAAATCACTATTTTAACATTTACAATTACATTTAGTCAAAATCCATCTGTTAAAGTATTAGTATTAGACAGTTTGATCACATCATATATTTCAAACGTCTGTATCTACAACATAATGTGTGTGTGTAGTCTTAGGTTTCTGAATAAATTCTGAATCATCTGATTAATAGCTTACAAAGACTTTGTGAAATGTTTATAGACCATTCAAATATATTTTCATAATGACATATCCCAATAGCATTGAAAAAACAACAACAACAACATTTGTCTTTGTGTGTGTGTGTGTGTGTGTGTGTGTGTGTGTCTGTGTGTGTGTGTGTGTGTGTGTGTGTGTGTGTGTGTGTGTGTGTGTGTGTGTGTGTGTAAGCATGTATTATTGAGTTAACATGGAAAAACTGGTTTGCTTTAGTGAAGAAAACTGGTGAAAATCATGAGGTTTTAAGTGAAAGTGAGCCAATAAGTGGTCTTCTACTGCCCTCTGCTGGCCATTCAACTTATTAATGAAGTATTTTCACATGTGCTTTTGCATTCATACTTGGACACACACTAAAAAATCACTTATATAACAATAACTATTATAATACAATCATATTTTTGCAGTGTTTATCACTTCATTTGCACTGACACTTTACATAATTGCTAGTAATGTGGTAAATCATGGTAAATCATGCTAAAAACATGGTAAATCATAGTAAATAATACTAGAATGTGGTGTATTAAGGTAAATCATGCTAGAATCCTGGTAAATCATTCTAGAACGTGGTATGTTATGGTAAATCTTGCTAGAACAGGGTAAATCATGGTAAATCATGATAAACTATGGTAAATCATGCTAGAATGTGGTATATCATGGTAAATCATGCTAGAATGTGCTAAATCAATGTAAACTAAGATACATTTATGATAAACTATGCTAGAACAGGATAAATCATGGTAAACCATGGTAAATCATGATAAACTATGGTAAATCATGCTAGAATGTGGTATATCATGGTAAATCATGCTAGAACATGGTAAATCAAGGTAAACTAAGATAAATTCATGGTAAACTATGCTAGAACAGGGTAAATCATGGTAAACCATGGTAAATCATGATAAACAATGGTAAATCATGCAAGAATGTGGTATATCATGGTAAATCATGCTAGAACATGGTAAATCAAGGTAAACGAAGATAAATTCATGGTAAACTATGCTAGAACAGGGTTAATCATGATGAACTATGGTAAATTATGCTAGAATGGTATATCATGGTAAATCATCCTAGAACATGGTAAATCAAGGTAAACTAAGATAAATTCATGGTAAACTATGCTACAACAGGGTAAATCATGGTAAACCATGGTAAATCATGATAAACTATGGTAAATCATGCTATAATGTGGTATATCATGGTAAATCATGCTAGAACATGGTCTTTTCCATCTATGATGTCAGTGGTTACATGCTTGCTAAATAAAACTTTATAACTTTTGATGCTTTTGTGCTTAAAGTCCTTAAAGGCCTTAACTGCTTGAACCCCGATAAATGCTGCTTGTTATTATTATTTTCCCCTAAAACGTATCGTGCAGACCAAACTGTAAGATCTGGAACCTTGAAACTTGGCCAAATGGTAGTCCTCAATTTGGGATGAACCTATCAAAGTATGACCCTGAATGGCCTATAGGTGGCGCTATAGCAACCAAAAGCGCGAAACTGCTCATAACTCCTAGAATGTATGTCGTAGACATGACGAACAAAACGTATATCTCCGATTTCATTTCCGCCATAATAGATTTTCCCCAATTTTAAATTTTGAACCTACTTTTGTGAACTAGTCCTAGGTTTTTAGCCCGATCGGAACCAAACCAGCGCAGAAATGTTCTCTAGAGTCTGATTATCAATAATTATGGGAAAAAAAGTTGAAATTTCTATTCACGACGCTAAGGGGCGCCAAAACGTACATTGTGGGAGGGGCCTATTTTTACTAAAATGGCTATAACTCCAGAAGTAAATGAGGTATCTTCACCAAACTTGGTACACATGTGCAATAGTTCAATCTAAGGTCACATTAAAAAAAATCACGATGATTGAACACTAGGTGGCGCTATAACATGAAAAAAACATAAAACAGGTTATAACTACCTGACTGTTAGTCCAATTGACTTGAAAAATTGATATGCATTGTCTTGGTCCAAGGTGCCATGTTTGTCTATGAGGACATTGGCGTATCTCAAAAAACATGGCCGCCATCGGCCAATAAAGTTTGAGCACCTATTAGACAAGGTTAACGGAGGCCGATCGGAACAAAACTCGATGGGCATGTTTGACTCATGGCCCTAGAGGTCTGTAAGAATTTGAAAGAAATCGGCCACTAGTTGGTGCTAATGAGTTTTATGGCTCTGTAATTACGTGGTGTTACACTTATTGTCACAATATGCATATCATTTGATAGATCTGCTCATGCTGAACAACATTGCCTCAAGAACCATTGCTGTCAATCAAATCGTTCATTAATTATTCGCGAATATGTTAAAAACCTACTTTTGCGAACTAGTCCCTGGTTTTTCGCCCGATCGGAACCAAACCAGTCTAGGACAATTCTCTGGACTCTCTAGATCAATAATTATCAAAAAAAAGTTGAACTTTTGCATTTGCCTGGCTGTAATAGGGTCATTTAGAAAATGGGCGTGGCAAAATACATTAAAAAGCCTATAAATCCTAAATAAAAACTCAGAACTTCACAAAAATTGGTGAACTTATGTGATATAACATCATTAACAAGCATGCAAAATTTCATGGAGATCGGACCATAGTTGGCGCTATAACTGTTAAAAACCTTTAAAACCATATATTTCCTATGGTACATTGCCTGTATTGGCTGTAAATGGTGTTTTCCATCTATTATGTCAGTGGTTAAATGCTTGCTAAATAAAACTTGATAACTTTTGATGCTATTGTGCTTAAAAACCCTCAAAGGCCTTAATAGCTTGAACCCCGATAAATGCTGCTTGCAGCTTTAATTGTTACTGTAACTGGAAATGCACAATTCATGCATACAAATCTGTATATATTAATAAATGAAGATGATTAAATTAGGCCGATGCAAAAAACGAAATTCAGGCCCTTGCATTTATTAAGACAAACCTAGTAAAAACGAATGCAGTCTATACACTGACTTTGCCAAATGATGTAAAATTTTGGAATGTTTATTTTTTATTTTTTATCTTGTACATCCTCACATTGGAGTCTCGAGTTAATGTACAAAGTTTGGTTTCGATACGTGACAGAGTTCCTGAGATATGGACGACTTCCAGTTTGGCGACTACGCCGCTGATTTCGTTTGGCTGTGACGGGCAAACGCTTCCGAAAATCAAAAATCCTTCTAGTAACTTTTGTGAGGCTTGGTCCAAGGATCATGTACGTCCAGTTTCGTGAAGTTCGGACCAAATTTGTGACCTGTGAAAATTTGGTTTCGCTTTCTGTTCAATTCAATATGGCGGACGAACGACATGGACTCGTGATGTCATCTTCGCGAGCAACTTACACCGGTACTGACCGGACGTTTTAAAGTTGGAACGGTGTCTCTGTCTCAAAGGGCCTAGGCGCAGGAGCTGGCCAAAATTTATCTCCCGGGAATAATAATAATAACTAGAAAAATGCATTTCCGGAGGAACTGCAAAGTGTGCTTGCTCGGGTGCAGTGCACTAACGTTAGCAGGTAGTGGATAGATGCGAGAAAAAAGATGTCAAACTGTCTTTTATTTTCGAATTTAATTCCTCAATCAGCGCTGGACCGGCATTTTCTGTCTTCCGCTGAGCCCTGGCCGTAGACAGATCATATGTTTCACGCTGTCAATGCAGTGGTCTGCGTTGCGCTGATCTTATTCACACTATCGAGTGTAGGTGCAGCATTCTAACATTGAGTCATAATGAGCTGTTTGTGAAGAAATTATCTGCTTCCAAATTATGTCATTTTAATCACGAAATTGAAACATTAAAAAACAATTTGCTCTTTATGGTGTGCGAGTGATAGAGCGCGGCAGCAACGAACCATCAGCTTGCAGCGTAACAACATTGAATGCTCGGCCGAACAGCTGATCATAGCTGTACAGGGTGCCTTATTATTTTTCATCTCCATAAATATATCTAGTAGTAAAGCTAATGCAAGGGCTAGAAATCTATTAATCTTTTGCTGATACTTCCTTAGCTGTGTCTAAAACCGCTCACTCATTCACTAATCCCTACATAGTGAATGGCAGTTGAGTGCACTACATCAGCAAAGAATTCGGACGCTGACATAATTATCACGCGCCAGAGAGCTCGGACAATTTGTCATAAACATTACCTACCCATCTTTAATATTTCCTTTTTTTGGCTGTATGAATTATATGTAACAATTTTATGTATGTATTTTTCACGTTTATTGCGTTATTTGATTAAAAAAAAAGATAATAAAAACACTTGCTTGTCATATTTATTTACTTTTTACATTTATATGTGAAAATAAAAGAGAATAAAACACTACACAACACATTTGTTTATTCAAATATAGATATAACGGTATATATAAATAAATAACCAGGCGTCTGGTCTTATAAATGATTGTTTTCTAACTCGCATGCACCGTTGCCATGGTGACATTTTTGTTTATTTTTCATTCGCGCTCTATCACTTTATCGTGTTGGATTGTGGGAAATAGTGTCTCAGCAAGTGTACATATGTACACTCGAATTCAGAGAGGATTGTGGGTAAAAGTAGTGAAGAATGTAGGGAATGATGTCGTTCACTCAGAATTCGGACACCACTACAAAATGGCCGACACCCTAAATAGTGCACTATATAGTGGATAGGGAGCGATTTCAGACACAGCTCTTGTCATCATGGAGAGCGCAGTTCACGGTTGCATAGCAACGACAGACGCCACAGGAGAACAATCGCTTGTGGAAAGGAGACAGCGGCGCGCTCGCGCTTTCCACTTGTTTTTACACATCTAATGTGCGTTCCATTCGACAGGGTCCATACGCAGTGTTCACTGCTCCCCTACTCCCTGAGCACGGTATATCAGTTGAAGTGGACTTCACTGACAATAACCGCTCATTTGAAACGCCCTGCAAATGTCATCAAAGAAAGTCAACGACGGAGTTGCGCAGATTATGATATAACATAAATACATATAGGACTACATTCATATTTTAATTTTTATTATTATATTATATATTTACAATTATATTGCACTATTTTACAACTACCTAAAATAAAATCACTTTACTTCACAAACTAGCTAAGCTGGCTGCATTCACTGAGGTAAATTATAATCATCAAAAATAGTATATGTAATATTCACAACAATAACCGTTAAAATACTGTCATTTGTATAACAATGGCGAAATGTATGAATACTTACACACATACGTAAACTCCTCCATCGTTAGTTATGACCGTTCTGACTGGTGATGACGTGGTGCGCGAAATGACAGTTGAGTGATCATCGCTCTCCACTTCCTGTGAAGTGATGTATCGATGTTCCCTTATTCCCTATGCCGTGCGCAGTGCCCTTCGAACTGAACATGTTCGCTCCCTTCGGATTAGAATCTAACTTAAGATGGCGGAAAACCCTGTGAAGTCCACTTCGCAGTCCACTTACGGTCAAATGGAACGCACTGTTTGAGCATGTGACTGCGCGTTTCTCCTTGTTTTCTATTGTTATGCGCAACATATTTCCCGTGCACACAAACACAGCCACAGACAATGAATTGTTTGTTCGGTTAGCGAAGAAGAGCATGATGTATTTTGTATAAAGTGTTTTTTGTTTTTTTGTTATTAACTGCTTTGAGAACTGGAAATGCCCAATTCATGCATACAAATCTGTATATATTAATAAATGAAGATAATTAAATTAGACCAATGCAAAAAACGAAATTCATGCCTGCATTTATTAAGACAAACCTAGTAAAAACGAATGCAGTATATACACTGACTTGGCAGCTCTGTGAAATGTAATACAACAGTGCCACCTACTGTCTAAATGCATTAACATTAAAAGTGTGAGGTGAAACTCTTGCATAGACATAGGTAAATGGGTTTGTCTATTAGCCAGAAATAAAAAATAATAATAAAAAAAAAACAGATCTTGTGCTTCCTCACATTGGAGTCCCGAGTTCATGTACAAAGTTTGGTTTCGATACGTGACAGAGTTCCTGAGATATGGACGACTTCCTGTTTGGCGACTACGCCGATGATTTCGTTTGGCTGTGACGGGCAAACGCTTCCGAAAATCAAAAATCCTTCTAGTAACTTTTGTGAGGCTTGGTCCAAGGATCATGTACGTCCAGTTTCGTGAAGTTCGGACCAAATTTGTGACCTGTGAAACTTTAGTTTCGCTTTCTGTTCAATCCACTATGGTGGACAAACGACATGGACTCGTGATGTCATCTTCGCGAGCAACTTACACCGGTACTGACCGTACGTTTTAAAGTTGGAACGGTGTCTCTGTCTCAAAGGGCCTAGGCGCAGGAGCTGGCCAAAATTTTTCTCCCGGGAATAATAATAAGAAGAAGAAGAAGAAGAAGAAAACTTAAGAAGAACAATAAGTGTGCTGCTTTCAGCAAGCACACTTAATTATTTAAAGAGAAGGCTTATATTGACCTTTTAAGGCTTATATTGACCTTTTAGCTATTTTATTAAAAAGGTTATACAATTACAATTAAAATTTTAACAATATTTCCAGTGTAATCTTTCTTTGTAAAAATACATTTTATCATACGTATTTCAAAGTTAAGGATTCATTAGTTTGAATATCGCCTACATTGGAACAAACACTATAACATCTTAGTTGATTATTTTTGACAAAACATATATATATATTTAACACATGAGCAGAAATTGGCAACATTATAAGCTTATTTGATGTGGCAGTATTTTACAGTAAAAACTTCTATCCGATTTTTTGTAGTCGATTTGCACATATGAATTGCAATTCTATCTTCTAATGATTCGCACCAATTCACAAAAGTTTCTTGATTGATGATGTATCTGTCAATCAGATGCACTGATAGCAACAGTGGGCTCCGGCACATTTTCGGTAGAACAAAAAAAAAAAGCTTTTTTATTTACTTTACCCATACCCCCGTTTGTTTTACTTGAACTATTTTATTCATACAATTTGAATCCCTCATTTCTTTGAAAATAGAAAAATATACTAAAGTACTTTGTAACATAGTAACTTGAGTAGTTTTTCAGCAAACTACTTATTTACTCATATTCATATTCATAGTCATATTATTTTCCATTACTTCTACTTGAACTCAAGTAAATTATTTCTTAAGTAGCAATACTTTTACTTGAGTATTGTTTAGTACTCTTTCCACCACTGGTTGGGATGTAAGTGTGAATGATAGCGTGCGCATGCTCTAAAGCAAGACAATCAACAATCCTGTGATGCTCTCATGGCAAGCTAATCTGATAAGATGAGCCGGCCCGATGATTTAGTGCCAAAACGAAGAAGCACCTCAAAGATATGGCAGCATTTTGGTTTTAAAAGAGATGAACACATGCATACTGAAGTCATGTGTAAAACATGTAAATCTCGAGTGGCAAAGCAAAGGGGAAACACTACAAATCTTTACAGTCACCTCAAAGCGAAGCACAACAATTTGTATGAGCTATACTTGCCAGAAAAATCTTCAAGCACAGGTGAATCAACCCTCATTCCCAAACCTAAGCAACAATAGCATCAAGCTTTGAAAGCCTAACACCATATCCTGCAAGCTCCCGGGCCCAGTTTTTCAAAAGGTTTAATCCGGATAAAATTGATCCGGATTTAGTAATCCTTTTTTTTGCGATCCGTGATCACGTAATCCATCTTACTTTTGAGCCAGTTTTTCAAAGCAACATCGGATTGGATCAATCTGATCCGGATAGGAACTTTTCAGGATCACCAAATCCTGTTTACTAGAGCCTTAAATGGAACCAACAGTGTAGCCTACTGGCTTAGCAAAGAACAACAGTTGGCAAAATACCGGTGGCCACAAATAACCATTGTTTATTTTAATTTTAAGAAACAGAAACACTGTAATAAACAGAAACATTTTACTTTCCTTATTTTGTTATAATGTTAGATTGTAGATTTTGTTGTTTTACCATATCTCATTAGATGTGACATGCTTCATATATGCTTCAAATATGAAGAAATGTATATATCATCAGTAAACATTGATTTTGTGATCATTCACTTAAAAAAAAAACCTCTCTGGTTTTATTTGGTTCGAAAAATCACAACTGAATCCACCCTTCTGATGGGATCAGGATAATCCTGTTTTTTTGGATCAAATAGATCCCAAACCAAGTTCAAAGTTCTGAAAAACCCAAAGGGCAGGTTTGATCCAGATCAAATTTAAGATCGGATTACATGATCTGATCTTAGTTCAGAATCCCTCTTTTGCTTTTGAAAAACCCATTTCCAAGATTTGATCCAATCCGTGATCCGAAATCCCACTGGATTACTTTTGAAAAACTGGGCCCCGGTGTCATAGAGAGATAACAGAGGCCATTACACGCTATCTGGCAAAGTGTATGCTTCTGATCGCCACAGTCGGGAAACCAGGTTTTGTGCACCTGATGAATACCATAGACAAACGGTACAACTTTCCCTCTCTGTGCTATGTTTCCCACACTGCTTTCCCCCAAATATACGAGTATACTCGCGACTGTCATGTTGGAACTGAGAGATGTCGCACATTTAGCGTGTACGACAGACCTCTGCTCCAGTAGGACAACAGAGCCGTACATTAGTTTAACAGTTCATTTTATTGACCAAGACTTTAAAATGAGAAGTTGGTGCTTACAGACGGCATATTTTCCCAGAGAGCACAGCAGGAAAACACAGTTCTGGGACTGCGAGAGGCTTTTTCTGCTGGGAATTTGAGTCAGGCACGTCTAGTGTGTTTTACCACGGACAATGCAACTAATATGATCAAAGCTGCGGTAATAAATGGTTGACCCCGACTTCAGTGCTTCGGCCACAGACTACACCTTGCTATTGGTAAGTTTGAAGTTATTTCAGTATTATTATTAGTATTATTTTAACATAATTTTACATTAAACATGTTTTATTGTATATTCTGTCACACCTTTTCTAGTGTTGATACTCTATTTAAATTAATAAAGCATTATAGATAAGTTAAATTATAGATGTAACAGTTTTATTAAAATGAATTTTTATTTATAGTACAATTTTAAATTTTATGAAACTATAATGGGTTCCAGGTTATAGTTGTGCTGATGGACTGAATAAAGACACTTCAACCCTCTTGCTGTTCAGCACTGTATTTATTTTCTGCATCAATGAGAAATATATGTTGTAAACATATTTTGTGGCTTTTTCTGCATTTAATAGCACCTGTTGGCAAACGGAGAGTAAATAAGCCATGCTCATACAATCTCCAATAGAGTCACAATCATTTACAAATACATTTTTATAATCCCACATCACAAAGTATGTTTTACAAACTAAGAAACAGCTTAAGTTCAAAACATATCATCAAATATAAGCAATATTACCATTCAATGGCTCATTGAGCCGCGAGACAACCTCCTCTCTATCCAGAAAATACTGTTAAAGGGGACACGCATCAGTCATGCTGTAGGAATGTGCAAACGGCTGGAGGGACGTTTCTCTCATAGTTGGACAAAACAACAGAGAGAACTTAACCTGCCAGAACATGATCTGATCACAGAGTGTTCAACACGATGAGGCACTAAACAGCAAATGATGGGAAGGATACTGGAACAGCAGAGGGATCTGTCACCAATTCTCTCAGAGAACACGACATCTGCGGGACATTGAGGTCCTCGAGTCAGTAAACAAGGCATTGAAGCCTCTTCAGGAGATTACAGATGAACCTCTGAATCCTCTGACCAAGCAATCGCTGAAGCAGAATTTAACAGACACTGTTTTTGTGGGGAATTCATAAGGCCAATGTTCCCCACTTTAGCAGGCTGGCGTAAAAGTATGTGTGTGTGCCTGGCACTAGCACACCCTCTGAAAGATTACAACACCTCAGGCAATGTAGTTACATGTCGACACACAGATCTCTGAAACCAAGTGTAATATATATATATATATATATATTTTTTTTTTATGCAACAAAAAATATACAAAGATTTGTACATGCATATACACCTCACAACAAGTAGAAAATAACATACATAATATGTAAAATAAAGTAGGTCATGCCAGGGGTAAAATTACAACAATTTAAAGTAACAAAAAGCTTCATAGGCTCTTAATTTTATCTAATGTAGTACCATATTGTTTAATCTCTTTTATAAAATGTTCAAAGCTTGGCTTAGTTTTAGTAAAAAAAAATTCACATGAATGTGATATTTTCAAAGTAAAATAAAAAGTTGTATGAGGAAGCACATCGTACTTTTGGAAACAACATTGTCCTGTACAAATTTTTTTTAATACAACATCATACAGATCAATTTGTAAACATGTTCCAAACAACCTAGAAATGAAATTTGAAACATCCAACCAAAACATTTTTGAATACAAAAAAAAAAAAAAAAAAAAAAGATTAAAAAAAAAGATGAGTCACAGATTATTTAGCATTGCCACAAAATTCACATAAATTTTCAATATTCAAATGGAAACGTTCAAGCAACTCATTGACGGTAAATTCTGTGTACAATTGTATAGGATACCTCTCTAATTTTATTATTAACCATACTCTTTTCCAGTTGATATTTTCATATTTAGTAGACCAAAACACTGCTGAACAAGGCAAATAGTTTGTTTTTAAAATATTTCTAATATATTTGTTACTGCATTTATCTATTAATATATTAATATCCCCAATAAGTATTGTATCACTACAAAAACTGGGTTGACGATCAACATTTATAGGATAGAATCGAGGATTTCGTAATAGTGATACAACCCTGCCAGGGATCCCATATGGAAAAGGTTTGCTAAAAACACCTGTGATTCTTATATGTTCCAACAGAATATTGTAAGGGACATATATGTTGCAAAAACCACATATATAAATTGCATAATATTAATGTATTTTTAATCATATTAGCCTATGTCATATATGTCCTACATACAACTAAAGCCATATAGATTTTCATGATGTAAAAACATAGGAAAATAATGCTAGTTTAATATGATTGTCCAGCATGGACGTGTATAAAACACAGTGCAGTTTACCAATCAGTATAAGGCTGTACTTCACTCATGCGCTTGCTCTTGCTCTTATCTTGTCCTAAGTCGAGCCCTATGCCTGTAGTCAATCATGGTTATATAGCCTACTGTATAATCAGCCTTAGATGAAGCACACATTTTAATTACAAAATAATTTATTAGAGTGTATTCTACAAGATACAGTTGCATATTTCACCATACCTGTCAACATTTGGGTACCAAAATACGGGAGACCTGGGGGGGTTTCAGTTCAACCACATGCGGTTTCATGTCATCTATGCATTCAACACCCCATCGCCAAATCATAGAAAAATTCAGTTAAGACAGTTGTATTCATATTAACAATACACAACAAATCAATATACAGAAAAACAGATTTCTAAAATAAGGTTTAGGCCACATATCTGTGAGTAGGCTACAGTTTTAAAAATTGAACAGGTGATGTTGTGTAATATTCAGTTACTGTAAGAAACTGTTCCAGCGGGTGGAGTTTACTGGTAGGCTACTGAATATTACACATCACCTGTGTATAGCCTACTCCATTAACTGGAACAGATTTTCACTGGAACTGAATATTACATCCAAATATTGTTATGTAATCAATCAGCATATTGTTGTGTAACTTCACCTATTGGAACAGTATTTCACAATTTTTAACAGGAACTGAATATTACAAACAACTATTGCGAAAGGACGATTTACAAAACAACGATTGCGAAAGCGTGCACGGATTATGAATTTGTTCACTGTTACTGTTGTACGGTTTAAAAAAAAGAAGAAAAAAAAGATGTGTAACATTACAAGTGATGAATAGTTTACACTTTAGATTAGGGGATGCAGAAAGTGTTTTAAATGATTTATTCATGCATTTACACATCATTGTGTTGAACACTGTTACTTACCTGTTACAAATGATCTGTGCGTGTATTCAAGGCATTTACAGCACTTTCTGCACCCTCTAATTGCTACATACATACAAAAAAAATTACAGAATTTATTAAACATTTATGAAATGCATATTCATGTTTTGTAAATGATTAGTTAATCATTAACTAATCAAATGTAAATGACTTATAACTGAATCTACAAAACATACACACAATAATGAACATATCACTTATTAATCATATGTGACCCGTCACGGAAACCAGTGACACAAATCGGCAGCACAACTTTCGAGCAAAATGAGAAGCATTTTTTTGCAGAATCTGTTAGTTAAGATCACGAAGAAGCCTCTCCATGTTTGAGATAGCAGTATTGGTATATTTAAAAGCGTACATTTTGAGTTTGAAATCGGCTTGTTTTTCGGAGATTCTAGCACGCAGTAGGGGCGTGTCATTGTCAGTGCGCATTTCCATACTGAATAAGCCGGCGTGGCTCCTTATTATGCAGCGCTCTGGCCGGCTCTATCTGATTTCAAAATTCAATGAAGATGGATGCCAATAACATTACGATGTCCAGCAATCGATTTAAATAGTAGGTTACATGGGGTTTAATTTGTCATTTAATGAGATGTAGCCTAATACATGTTGTCAGTGCCAATACATAGATCCGCATATTTAATAAACGTGTATCTTAATGGTCCAGTAGTAGAGCTTTTGCCAACGGTGTCAGAGGTTTTTGGTTCGAAGCTGCCCTCGTATAGGTTTTTTTTTTCCTCGTATAGTTTTTTTCTCTCATCAAAACGATTATGTTCATCAGTGGTTGTTGTATATCAAGCAGGGACACGCAAACATTTGCATTATGTTTTATGGTTTCACCAGAATGAATAGAGAGTATCCGCAACGCATTGAAGCGTGCGTCGAGTGAAGACAGTGCGGTGTGTGCGTGAGCCACACGAGAAAACACTGTATCCGCGCCCCTGATCGCAGCGGCAACGAGCACTTCGATCACTTGATTTAAAAAACACATTTCAGCGCTAGTCTCTTATTTAAAAAACGAACGAAATGAATGCTCTGCCAGTTAACTGGAGATGTTTTATTTATTTGTAGAATTGGTACATTCGTGCCGCGAGATGTTTTAAAAAGTGGTGGGGACAATATCGACCCTGGCAAAAAGTGGTGGGAACATGTCCCATCCGCAAATTACGCCTATGGCTATTTCCATAGTTTATTGCTTATTATTTATCATTATGTAGCAGATTGGGAATTTCCCTTTGTTTCTCCCCCTGGTGGAGAACTGAATTATCTGCCCAGTAAATTTAGTGGTGTCAGGTAACCGTCTGGTGACTAATTACCATGATTGCACTCTAAATAAAAATGCAGCATTCAAATGGCTGGGGATGTTACTTTTTGCATCCTGGTTGCCTGTTCCTAGTGGAGTCGTGTGGTTCGGGGCATTTAGTCTGCTCATTGCGTGATCAGGTATGTGAATGAGCGGAATATGGAATGTGATTTTATAATATTAGTGTGTAATTTTAAAGTTTGTGTCCTGCAGTCACTACACAATTTGAGTGTAGCGAGAACCTGTACAGTCGTGTAGAATCATTGAAAACGCAGTGAGTATGATCTCTTTTCTGGTGGATCGTTTCATGTTTATAAAAAAAGTTAATTTCACTGCTGTGTGTGCGTGCAGGTTGGAAGGAACGTGCATAACAGGCTTGCTTCCAGCTCTGAGCGGTGTAAGCTTATCTTTAATGGCAAGACGCACGGCCCCGGATTACGCTGCTGTTTTGTTTCTATTTTGAATGTTTTATTTTCATTAATGTCTTTGTTTTGTGCTATTTTCTTTTATTAGTAATTGTTATAATCTGTATGATTTGATTTCCTTTCTTTGTTTATATAATTTGTAATTAATGTAAGCGCTCGAGTCTCCTGTGGCCAATGGTAAAAAGGGTACTTTGCCCACCTCTCTTTTTGGGGGTATTGTGTTTAACACTTGAGTGTGAGTTTCTCATTCCCTTTCTAGTGTGCAACACCAGTGTGAGTGGTTGGTTGTAGTGAGCGATTACTGTTTGAGGTGGGGCAGGATTCTTTTTCCCTGTTAGTGTCTTTTGACGACCCAAGTGCTGCCCGTAGTCTTTTAATCTTTTCTTTTCTTTATTTTAAGTACCTTTTTTGGTATGTGTTGGTAATGTAAGAGGTAGGCTAAATGTATTGAAGGTACTTATTAGTGACTGTTATGTGCAAGAACCTTTTTTTTGGAATGTGTCAGTAATGTAAGAGGTAAATGTATTGAAGGTACTTATTAGTGACTGTCATGTGCAATAAAACAAAAATTGTTTTAATTTGCAGAGCTGTCTCCGTCCTCTCTGGAAAGAACGAACCTGGGGTTTAGATTTTCTGAGTACTAGTATATCCTGGGGTGAAAGTCCCTAGGTGGCGTAGTTGGCTACTGTTAAGACTTTGAGTATCTTCATGTGAGCTTTTGCTTATCTTAGTTCTCATCTTGCTCTCCGCCTCACCATCTTGCCACAATTAGCAAAAGTTTTTTTTATGTTGCACAAGTACACCGAAGAAAATTCCTAGTCTGTGAAACCTTTCATTGACAATGGCAATAATATCTATTCTGATTCTGATTCATACTCATACTGTATATATATATATATATATATATATGAGTTTGGTTCCAAAACGCGATAAATCCATTTTGATTAATTTGAGTAAAAATGTGTTTTCTTTACCAAGAATGTGGCAAGATGAAAACCACTATTTTCTGTTTCAAACTTTCACATAGCATCTTTAGGTTATAATAACAAAACAAATTCAAATCCAGATTTTGATTTTCAAAGATTTATTATAAAAACTGATCATTTTTTCCCCAAAATGCAATAAATTCATAACACTTTTTTTCCACAAATGCAATTAATCCATTGAATCAATATAAAAGTTATTTTTCATATTGAAACTGTTGAAAATACACAACAAAATAAGTTGATCTACATATGACAGCCTCTGAACTCGGTCAATATCTTATTACAGGCACTAGACTAAAAATACATTCAATCAGCTATCGCTAGGAAATACCTCCTGAACTTTTTTGACGGCGATCATCTGTAAAATGGCTTAATCCTGCTTGGTTCTCTTACGAGAGTTCTCTCGTACTGCGTCTTAGCTAAGACGCTGCGGGAAAAGTCTCTTTTCACGAAATACTGAAGCAAAAAATTATCCTTAATTTTGTAATATTGTAAAGCGCATTTGCAGCAACATACAGCCATAGGCGAGACGGCTCGCTCGCTCATTGGCTGCTCTGCGGCAACTGCATAAGCCTATCGAGCGAGGGCTGATGCAACATCAGACCAATGAGACTTCCCGCCGAAACGGGCGTGGCCTAGCCCTATAAAGGTAGCTCGAAAAGGCTGACTCACTTGATTTTTCATCTCTTCAGCGAAGCTCACGCATCGTTGGATCACGAGAGAAGCAACGCGTCGTCTGAGAAGCAATTCAGCGGGACGAGACACTTGAAGCCGCTGGCCAGCGCCGCCTTCCACTGCCGTACCTGCTGCGCATTCCGGCGCCTATATCCTTCTATATATATTCTGTGTATAATGTGTATTATGTATGTACATTTTACACTAAAAGAGCCGGGCGTCTTTTTCAAGACGCCCCCCTTTCCTAGAGGATCTCGCAGCTCTCGCGCTCGCTGACGGCGACCGCCCTCACTCCGAGCCAATTGCCTATGGTGACTCTGAGGACTCACCTGGCATCCTTCTCTGAGGCTGCTCCTCCTGGAAGCGGACGGTCGGGGTTAGTTTTTCTTTACGTTACAAGAAAAACTACCCTGCCTCTGCGCGTCATTCACCGGCGAAAGGAGAAAAGTGTGTTCGTAGTTACTGGCCTCTTTTCTCTTACATTTCCCAGTTCCCTGTCGGCGACTGGAAATGTCATTTGCAGCAAGCGCACGCCTGCCAGCAAACGCCGAAGAATACATGTTGACGCTCAACGCATACCAAAAGCCTGTATCCCCCTGTGGCTCAGTGGTGGAATGATAGGTTTTTCCGCATGGGAGACCGGAGTTCGTTTCCCGGTCTTGCGGCATATATTTATGCCGCCAATGCTCCGCTCTGTCAGTTCCCCGGGGGCGACTGCAGAGGTGCATTTTTGCAGCCAGCAAGCGCGTAGTACCCGCTTGCCTGCAACCGAACACCGTTTCTACGGTTCCCGTGCGTCACTGGCGAAAAGAGAATGGAGTGTTTTAGCCCCGCTGAAACCGGGCGATATCCACTCTTCTCACATTCTGACACTTTTCAGGCGTCTGAAAATGTCAGTATTGCATGTTGTACTACACGCATGCCTGCAACAAACGCTAGTGTGGTTAATACTCGCGGTAACTGAAAGCCTATGTGTCTTCCTCTGTGGTCCAGTGGTAGATTCATAGCCTTTCGCGCAGTCGACCCGGGTTCGATTCCCAGGTCCGACGGCAGAAAAAAATTATGCTGTCACATACAATTCGCTCTATCAGTCCCCTGAAAGGCGACTGCAGATGTGAATTTTTGCAGCCGACGAGCACGTGGTACAACCCGTGCCCACTTGTCTGCACACGAAAGCCGTTCTACGGCTACCTAGAAAAATTCCATTGGGTGCCCACAAACACTATGTTTTGCATGCCTCATGGTTTTTCTATAAAAGAAGCCTGTCCGCATTCGCTCTGCTCAGGCAGACAGTGCGCTCAATGCAGTAAATGTGTCCGCTCTTCCGAGCCCACATTCACTCACAGACATTACATGTCCTACGGGACTCGCCCAGCCCTCCCTCACTCGGTTAAACACCGTGGCGAGGTCGAGTGCGTCTGAAAAATGTCGATATTGCATGTTATGCTACCCGCATGCTTGCAAACAAATACTCGCGTTTAACTGAAAGTCAATGTGTCTTCCACTGTGGTCCAGTGGTAGATTCTAAGGCTTTCGCGCGGGCGACCCGGGTTCGATTCCCAGGTCTGACGGCAAAAAGTTTTTATGCCGCCAAATACAAATCGCTCTGCCAGTGCCCTGAGAGGCGACTGCAGATATGTATTTTGCAGCCGACGACCACGTGGTACAACCCGTGCCTGTTTGCCTGCACACAAAAGCCGTTTTACGGCTACCCAGAAATATCCCATATGGATGTATTTTCTGGTGTCCCGGCCACAGCCGATGGTGCTATAAATGTAGTGCTGATGCCCACTGCCCAGTGCCCATCGCTACACACAAGCACAGCCCCTCACACAGGGCTTGCGCCCATAAATTCGACTCAGGTCGATCGCGCACCCAACATAGTAAATGTGCACCCAGTGCCACAAACACTATGTCACACGTGTCACGTGGTTTTCTGTAAAACGAAACCTGTGCACGCTCGCTCTGCTCAGGCAGACAGCGCGTCAAAAGCAGTAAATGTGCCCGCTTCCCGCCCACACTTACTCACAGACAACGAGTCCCACGAGACTCGCTCAGCCCTCCCTCTCTCGGTTAAGCACCGTAGTGGGGTCGAGGACGAGCGCTCTGCCCGCTATGATCAGCGCGCTCCCGGCATAACGCCTACGTTACAGCACGCCGAAGCACCTCTGTCGCCCAGAGGTTTCGGAATGGGTGCTAGACATTATAAAGAGAGGCTACTCGCTACAGTTTTGTCGACGCCCTCCCCGCTTCACAGCGCGCGTCGAAACTAAGGTGAATTCAGAAGTAGCACACTTACTTCGTGCCGAAATATCAAAACTGATGAGCAAAGGGGCTATAGAGCCTGTATCTCAAGCTCAAAGCGAAGGGGGGCTATACAGCAGATACTGTCTGGCAAGAAAGACGGGGGTTTCAGACCCATACTGGATCTAAGACAGCTGAACGAAGCATTAGCGAAACGCAGTTTCAGAATGCTTACAACCAGGAAAATCCTCGCGCATATTCGCAGAGGAGGCTGGTTCATGTCAATAGATCTGAAGGACGCGTATTTTCAAATACAGATAGCGTCATGTCACAGGCAATACTTGAGATTCGCCTTCGAGGGCCAGACATACCAGTATAACAGTCCTGCCGTTCGGCCTGTCCCTGGCGCCTCGTACATTTACGAGGTGCATGGACGCAGCGCTCGCTCCTCTCAGACTCAGAGGCATGCGAGTGCTGAACTATTTGGACGACTGGCTGATTCTGGCTCAATCACGATCAGAGCTCGTGGAGCACAGGGCCATTTTACTCGATCACCTCGAGAAACTTGGTCTCAGAGTCAACTGGACGAAGAGTTCACTGAACCCCAGTCAAACGCTCCCGTTTTTGGGTATAGTTCTGGACTCACAGTCTATGACGGCGCGGCTGTCGCCACTGCGCGCGCTGGACATTCAGCGCGCAGCGAGCTCTCTCCGCTGCGGCGCGACCTTCCCGCTCAGGGAATTTCAGAAGATGCTAGGTCTCATGGCCTCAGCATCACCAGTTCTTCAGTTGGGCCTGCTCCGCATGCGCCCCTTGCAGTTCTGGCTGAAAGCGCGGGTACCGCGCAGAGCGTGGATATCCGGTCGGCTGCGTCTCAAGGTCAATCAGAGCTGTGTTACAGCTCTAAAACCTTGGACAGCAAACGACTGGTACCAATCAGGTGTAAGCCTGGGGACTTCCTCGAGAGTGAAAGTGGTGTCGACGGACACCTCCACCTCGGGATGGGGAGTGCTGCTCGAGGGCAGTCCGTTCTTTGGCCTGTGGTCAGAACGAGAAAAGCTCCGACATATCAACTGTCTGGAAATGCTGGCAGTGGAAAACGCGCTGACGCGCTTTCGTCCCCGAATCAAGGACCATCACGTCTTAGTCCGTTCGGACAACATGTCTGTGGTGTCCTACATAAATCACCAGGGCGGTCTCAGATCCCGAGACCTGTACAGGTTGGCGGAACGCCTCCTGGTTTGGGCTCAGCACAACTTGCGCTCGCTGAGAGCAGTTCATGTGCCTGGGCTACAGAATCTGGGTCCAGACAGACTGTCCAGAAACAACATTCCCACGAGCGAATGGTCTTTACACCCACAAACAGTCCAGCTGCTGTGGGAGAGATTTGGCAGAGCGGAAGTGGACCTCTTCGCGTCCCACGAAAACGCTCACTGCCCCGCGTTCTTTTCCAAGAACGAAAGCGCGCTGTCCCAAAGGTGGCCTCGCTGTCCGCTCTATGCTTTTCCCCCCGTCTCCCTCCTTCCTCAGGTGATAGAACGGGTGAGGGAAACGAAATGCTCAGTGCTGCTTGTAGCACCACTTTGGAAGAACCAACCATGGTTTCCAGATTTGATGCAGTTAGCAGACACTGCCCCGTGGCCAGTGCCGTTGAGGAGGGACCCCCTCTCGCAAGCCAGGGGCTCGATTTGGCACCCTCGACCAGAGTTGTGGTCCCTCCACGTGTGGGTGCTCAACGGTTACCCGCTGATCTCTCAGTGGGAGTGCTAAATACTATCACTCAGGCTAGAGCTCCGTCGACTCGACGGCTCTATGCTTCAAAGTGGTCGGTATTCTCCAGCTGGTGCACAGCTCGGGGATGTTCACCCCTCGATTGTGAGGTGACGGAGGTTCTCTCCTTCCTACAGGAGCTGTTGGATAAGGGCAGAGCCCCCTCCACGCTCAAAGTTTATGTGGCGGCTATCGCAGCGTTCTCTGAAACAACGCTCGGTCAGTCAATAGGAAGGAACGATTTGGTCATCCGCTTCTTCAGGGGAGCTAGGAGGCTGAATCCTCCCAGACCTCCCTCAGTCCCTGTATGGGACCTCTCTACGGTTTTGGAGGCCATGAAAGGTTCCCCTTTCGAGCCCATCCAGACGATTAGCCTCAAACATCTGTCATTTAAGACCGTGTTCTTGCTGGCTCTCGCTTCAGTGAAGCGCATAGGTGACCTGCACGCGCTCTCGGTGAGCCCGACGTGCTTGGAGTTTGGGCCTAATGACTCAGGAGTCATACTCAAACCTAGGCACGGTTATGTGCCAAAATCCCTCAACACACCGTTTCGGGCTCAGGTTTTTTCCCTGTCTGCCCTGCCGGTGTCGGAAAAGGAAGGAGACTTAAGTTCTCTTTGCCCTGTTAGGGCTTTAAGAGCTTATGTGTCTCGCTCTGCTGTCTTCAGACAGACTGAGCAGCTGTTTGTCTCGTTCAGTGGACGTTCCAAGGGAATGGCTGTTTCGAAACAAAGCCTATCCAGATGGATAGTTGACGCCATAGCGTTAGCTTACACTTCCAGGGGTCTTCAGTGCCCACTGGGTGTCAGAGCGCACTCCACGAGAGGCGTTGCCTCGTCGTGGGCCTGGTCTAGTGGGATATCCTTACAGGATATATGTATGGCGGCAGGTTGGGCCTCGCCGTCTACATTTATCAGGTTTTATAACCTAGAGGTTCCCGCCTTACAGGCTAAGCTGTTGTCGGTGTAGCTGAATCAGTAGTCTGATTGGAACACTGAGATCGCAAGCGCAGCGCGCTGCCGACTGTCATATGGGCAGTATTGCGTAAGACCCACATTCCCACATTAGTCAGGCTCTTGCCTTGACTATGTGATGTCATATTATCGCGTCTGCGGACGCTGCTATATATGGGGACGGAGGGTTCCCCCTCCTGTTCTAGGACTCTCTGTGAGTCCCTCTAGTGATTGTGCACTGTAAATCCTGGGCTTCGCTTCCAGGTTTATTGGTGTTTCATCCCTGCACGCACGGCGTTTTACATTGGGTTCCCGCAGCGTCTTAGCTAAGACGCAGTACGAGAGAACTCTCGTAAGAGAACGTACTCGGTTACTAACGTAACCTCGGTTCTCTCTAGAAGAGGGAACGAGTACTGCGTTCCCCGCCGTGCGTACGATTCACTCTGGTTCGCTTCGGCGATGAAATAAATCAAGTGAGTCAGCCTTTTCGAGCTACCTTTATAGGGCTAGGCCACGCCCGTTTCGGCGGGAAGTGGCAAGGAGGGCGCGAAGCGCCCTCATTGGTCTGATGTTGCATCAGCCCTCGCTCGATAGGCTTATGCAGTTGCCGCAGAGCAGCCAATGAGCGAGCGAGCCGTCTCGCCTATGGCTGTATGCTGCTGCAAATGCGCTTTACAATATTACAAAATTAAGGATAATTTTTTGCTTCAGTATTTCGTGAAAATAGACTTTTCCCGCAGCGTCTTAGCTAAGACGCAGTACTCGTTCCCTCTTCTAGAAAGAACCGAGGTTACGTTAGTAACCAAGTACGTTTTCGTTGACTGAGTAAAACAACTGAAAGTTTTTCAAAAGATCCCCTGGGTTCAACGTGTCAGCGTGACAGAAGTTTGATGCTGTCGTGTGAGAACAAGCAACAGCCGGCATTTTTCCTCCTCCCGCGCCTCGTCTTCTTAATCTCCTCACGTAAATGATTAGATTTCGATGGCTTACGTTTCTTCCCTACGCAGAAACCACCACAGGTTCATCAATGCCGTCAAAATTATAAAAGATTTTGTTTGATTGTTGATCAAAAAGTACAAAGTAGATAGGAAAAACTAGGATGCCGGGTGTATTCAAAGCGCTGCCGTTACTGTTTACAGTGCGTGGAATGATGCGCTGTGATTGGTTGAGCGGATTTATCTCATTCTGCAGAGAAAGGAGACTGGCGTTTGTCGCGGTTTGGAAAGAAAGGGAGAAAACATGACAGAATAACACGGCGGATATCACATTTTACGTAAAATTTAAAATTGACTTTTCAGTACCGACCCTATACAATACTGATTTTTGCAGGAACTAAATTTTTTTTTAAATGGCGTTTATCGCGTTTTGGAACCAAACTCTATATATATATATATAGCCTATATCACATAGCACATCCTGTTTTTGATTTGACATTGTCTAGAGTTTATCTTATTTTTTATTCAGTGTACACAAGAGTTGCCTATACAGTTTTATCGGTAGATGCTAAGAGACATTTATTTATATATTACCTGTTTGCAAACTTGTTTTTTTTTTTCTTTGATGGCACATTTTCCTGACCTTTTTGCTCCCCCCTGTGCTTTACAGCTTTACAGGGGGAGCTTTACAGGGGGTATGGCTTATCTAAATGAGATGTAAATGAGCCCTATTGTCACTCCCAGCAGGAGAGAGAGGTGAGAACTGCACAATCTTTAAGAGGGCGTTTTCTCCCCTTTGAGCTTTTTTGAATGCAAATGGCCACAACTTCTCCAAATATTATCAGATTTCCATGTGTTACACATCGTTGGAAAGCTTGGAGAATACACTTTCAGAATCTGTGAATAACTCAAAATGCCCCAGAACCGACTTTTGCCCCTACTTTCCGTGATTGGTCATATATGTGAATAATTAATTAATAAATAATTAGTTAATCATTTACTAATCACTTGTAAATGACTTGTAACAGAATTTACAAAACATAAATAATAGGCCGGGAGCCAGGTCCACTCCTCAGGATGTTTTTGCTACCTTTTTTTCACTATTATTTCCTATTATCTTATACCTTGGGCCGTCACAAGTTGATAATGAGCACCCCCAACTCGGCCCCGTTTGGTCTCAGGGGCCAAAAAGCACCCTTTTTGGGAAAAGCTTTTGGCGGAATGATGTAATTGTGAATATAAAGGTACTGCAGCTACATAAATGGCCATATAACCCTAAAATTTTGCATGGTGTATCCTGACACATAGGGGAAACTAGCAGAAAAAGATTCTGGGCATTGCTGCCTTTTTTCTGTCAAATATCACCCTCAACATACCCCAAAAGACTAAAAAATGGCTGTCCACCTGACAAATTGTCATCAAAAGTGATCATTTTCAAGCATTTTATTATATATATCACTGCCTCAAATGTACATGAAAAACTTCCCAAGTTTATAAGCTTCAATTTAAGTCCAAGATGACCTTTCTATCTAGAGGATTATAGCTGGTATATCAAAGTTCTCCACTGTACCTCAAATCTGAGAAAACAGTACTTTCAAGCATTACCATTCCTTATGGGTTCCATAAGTCCACAAAGTCCTCGCAACACAAGGAATAAAGATGACTCTAGTGTGTAGTCTGTTATCAAAAAAACAACCTTCAATAGAGTAAACGTTAGTAACCTTCTGTACAGGTAAACATTCTTTACAGCCAAATGGCGAAACTAAAATACAGCTCAAACATAAAATAGAAAACATTTATTTGGTTCTTAGATCTTTTTGCTGCTTATCCATGCTGTACTTCGACGACTGGTCATGTTAGTGTGTTGTATTAGTGTAGAATATAAACTCTCAATCATCATTTTCTTTATCTTCATCTATATTTGTATGGATTTCATCAGTTTTTGGAGCCAAGCACTTCAATGTGTTCTACATACCTTCAAGGAGATTGTGAAACTGAGCGAGCTTCTTCTTCTTCGGACCTCTCCACACTGGTGCGGGTGACAGCACAGCAGCGCGAGTGGTCTTTTTTCTCTCTCTTTCTTTTCTTTTTGCTTTTGTTTTGACTTGAGCAAACAAAAGCTGTTCTCACAGCTGGTAAGGTGCGCTTGAGAGCACTCAAAGGCGACGTGGTCGAGAACTTTGCCCAGCAGAAACTGGCTGAAAAGCAGACTGAGACCATCAAGCACATCCTGCCGCGACGGTCAGCTGCTGCCTCCACCCCATTGCCCGCAGCCCCTCAGTCTGCTCGTCGCCGGGGCGGCCTTCTGTGTCTGCCCTCGCTCCCGCGCCGCAGCAGCAGCCTCCACCTAAGCGGAGCCAGTCGCAGGCAGGCAGGCAGGCAGGCAGGCAGGCAGGCAGGCAGGCAGGCAGGCAGGCAGGCAGGCAGCCCCCCCCTTCGGGCTGTCCCTGTCACCCCGTGTCTTCACAAAAGTCTCACATTTCTCACATTTGGCTAATTGATTTTGTGTGAATGTACCCTATGTTGCACCCTGACCCCAGTCCACCTAGGGCAGGGCTATTCAATTGGCAGCCTGTGGGCCACATACGGCCCGCCAATCATCTCTATCTGTCCCAAAGGCACTCCCAACCTCCCTCCGCCTCTTTTCCTGGCGGTGTGTCTACATTTGGTTAGATATGCGAGTGGCTGTAGTGACGTGTGCAGCTGTACGTCTATACGCACTGTGCATACCATGAACGCTCCGACTAACCTGAGAAACGTTTTCAGTCCGAATATTTCAGCAGTTATTATGTGTGTCCCGTATTTCTGTCAACTGAACCAGCGATACCAATCATTTGTGAATGATGCGAATCTTTTGTTCGATCTTTGGTTCAATTATTTCCTTTCCATGAATTGGCTAAATGCGCTTGCATTATGGTCTGAAACGATTCAGATTCGTTCGGACCGCTCTGTCACTGAATCATCTGAAGCTGTTTCTCGGTCAGTAACAACAAATATAGAACAAATAGCGCTGTTTTCAGTTTAGTTTCAGTTCAACTCGCAGTTTAGTTTACTTTGAACTACGCAGCACCGCCCAGTGGATAACGGAACGCAAGCTTAAAGGAGTTGCGTTTACTACCGGTTCTGGGGCCTCATTTATAAACGTTGCGTACGCACAAAAGAAGGCGTACGCCGCTCTCTACGCAATAATTGGTATTTATAAAAAGCAAACTTGACAGGAAAATGTGCGGTCCTTCACGCAAACTCTGACCCAGGCGTACGCACAAAAACGGGTGAAATGAGAAATGGCGACACCATCGGCAGATGGAAGAAACACGTGAAAGTGTGTGAAACTGTAGACCGTTGTGTAAAAGAAATGGCAATACTGCCTCTCATAAATAACATGAAGACTTCACAAAGCAAGTCTTACAATTAACAGCCTACACGAACACCTGTTTGATCGATCTGCAGTGTAAAACAAACAAAATCAAACGAAGATTACAACAGAAATGCAAATTGACACATATTTGCAAAAAGATATAAATATGTTCTGCAATAATATTAGCATGTTATGCAATTCATCCTCATAACACATCTGTAGCTTGTCAGATGCAATCAAATGGATGGTAATAAAATGCCATGATGCCATCACAATGCGTAATGACGCACAATGGCTGATCATGCGCTTCATGCTTGCGTGTGAGTGAAGTTACGTTTCTTGGTTTTCCTCTGTGTTTGCCATGATTTCGCAATCGATGAATATTAACTTGTGGGCGTTTCACGGACTATTTATGGGCAACTATGGGCGTGACATGAAGCCTCAAAAGCTGCGCTACATTTAGAATTGATTGTGATTTAGTAAGGGAAAACTGCGTAGGATGTGCGTGCGCACGGTTTTATAAATCCGAATATTTCTGTGCGTACGCACGTCCTATGTTTCATCCGTACGCCACTTCTGACGCAAATCCTACGCAAAGTTTTATAAATGAGGCCCCTGGACACTATTATTAAACAGCATTGCGACATCCAGTGAGAAGTGGTTCAATTTGACACACCTCTGTTAAACCACAAATCACTCGATGATTTAACTAGTTTTAAATCAGATGAAACAGCCTCAACATTCCCAACACACCTGGGGTCTCATTTATAAAACTCTGCGTAGGAACCTTACTAAAAATGTACGTGCGCCCGAAAGCCAAAAATGGCGTACGCAAAAAAATATTCAGATTTATAAAACTGTTCGTACGCCAGAACCTGCGCAGAATTCACTTTATAAATCCCAGTCAGCGGAAGATTGTGCGCACATGCGTCTCCTCCCCGAAATAACCATATATGGAGCTTACAACGCCCAGTTTTACTATGCAGATCCTCATCTGTATATCATTTGCATATGATTATTCATCCACGTGATAACGTTTAACTGTACAAGACGCATTAGGCTACATTAATAAAAATCAAGTAGTTGCCTATCCTTGCCTTGTTTTTGAATACATAAATCAAATAGTGTAAAATACATTTCAGAGAAAGTTTTTCTCAATCTTTTCCACTGGCCGAATTGTATTTTTAATTGATGTATATTTTTAATGGAAACAGATAGGCCTTGGGCATTATTTACACGAAACTATTTTCTCAGACAATCTGGTATTATCATGATAAGCAATTATCTCATTAAAACACAGCACGCCACTGGAAAAGTGTTAAAAAAACATCGCATCCACAACAAATATTTCTATTGATTGAATATAAAAATGTTGTAACTTCTCAGTAATAATTTCATGTTTAAGTGTTTAACTCCATTAATTTGAATGGCATATTTAATCTAAATGTTTATATCAGAAGCAAAACATAGTTTAAATCATTATTTTATTTTTTTAAACTGTTATTTGCGTCAGTTTCACTAAACGGCTCAACGCGCTCGCTGGCGCGGACATTTAAGAAGGGATGGATATTTGTTTCATGTAACAGCTTGGTGAGTGAAATTATATTTGTATTATCTTTCTGTATATGTTTAATTTTCTTTAGATTTTCTGTCTAAAAGTGACCAAAAAGACATTTAACTCCAGCTCACCATCGGTGTCGCCAAACTGCTCCATCTCCAAAACGTTCGTACGCATGGGTCAGAGTTTGCGTGCAGGTGCGCAAATTTTCCCGTCAAGTTTGTTTTTATAAATCACAACTTATGCGTCGGAAGTGGCGTACGCCTCTTTCAGGGCCTGTTTTGTGCGTACGCAACGGTTATAAATGAGGCCCCTGATGAGGTAAACAGCAGAAACATTGTGCCATGAATGAAGTTAGAAGACTTTAAATCCCCTAATCACCACCTTTACATTTACCATGAATTGTACTGTAGTAATTTACTATGGTTTTGGCAGAAATGTGGAATATTTATACTGAATACTAACTTATAGTCATTTAGGCCTATATTGTAGTAGATTAATTAGGTTGGTAGAAGAATATACAATTCATTTTGTGTATAGTTTTTACCTGTGTTTAGGCATTTTATTATACAGTGGTAGTGAGTGAGTAACCATCTATGGTTTTACCTGTGGTTATCAAGTCTCACTGTTAGAATATTTTCATTTAAGCCTATAATAATTATAAATAAAATAATTCTTACCAATAGCTATGATCTTGTATAATTCATATTTTTGTACATAGCTGTAAATAAGTTATTAAATACTCATAAATCTGCATACTATTGGGTACCACATTTCCAAGTAAATACAATACTTTTTTAGGTTTACTTTAGCTTATTTATTGATACTGTTATGTTTCAATAAGTAATAATGTTTCAATAAATAAGCTAAACCCACCGGCCCTCCTCAACATTTCGATTTAATAATCCGGCCCTCGAATGAAGCTAATTGAATAGCCCTGACCTAGGGGCATAACATTGCTCACTTTTCATGCAATTAATTTCATATACAGTGAGGAAAATAAGTATTTGAACACCCTGCTATTTTGCAAGTTCTCCCACTTGGAAATCATGGAGGGGGCTGAAATTGTCATTGTAGGTGCATGTCCACTGTGAGAGACATAATCTAAAAAAAAAAATCCAGAAATCACAATATATGATTTTTTAACTATTTATTTGTATGATACAGCTGCAAATAAGTATTTGAACACCTGTCTATCAGCTAGAATTCTGACCCTCAAAGACCTGTTAGTCTGCCTTTAAAATGTCCACCTCCACTCCATTTATTATCCTAAATTAGATGCACCTGTTTGAGGTCGTTAGCTGCATAAAGACACCTGTCCACTCCATACAATCAGTAAGAATCCAACTACTAACATGGCCAAGACCAAAGAGCTGTCCAAAGACACTAGAGACAAAATTGTACACCTCCACAAGGCTGGAAAGGGCTACGGGGAAATTGCCAAGCAGCTTGGTGAAAAAAGGTCCACTGTTGGAGCAATCATTAGAAAATGGAAGAAGCTAAACATGACTGTCAATCTCCCTCTGACTGGGGCTCCATGCAAGATCTCACCTCGTGGGGTCTCAATGATCCTAAGAAAGGTGAGAAATCAGCCCAGAACTACACGGGAGGAGCTGGTCAATAACCTGAAAAGAGCTGGGACCACCGTTTCCAAGGTTACTGTTGGTAATACACTAAGACGTCATGGTTTGAAATCATGCATGGCACGGAAGGTTCCCCTGCTTAAACCAGCACATGTCAAGGCCCGTCTTAAGTTTGCCAATGACCATTTGGATGATCCAGAGGAGTCATGGGAGAAAGTCATGTGGTCAGATGAGACCAAAATAGAACTTTTTGGTCATAATTCCACTAAACGTGTTTGGAGGAAGAAGAATGATGAGTACCATCCCAAGAACACCATCCCTACTGTGAAGCATGGGGGTGGTAGCATCATGCTTTGGGGGTGTTTTTCTGCACATGGGACAGGGCGACTGCACTGTATTAAGGAGAGGATGACCGGGGCCATGTATTGCGAGATTTTGGGGAACAACCTCCTTCCCTCAGTTAGAGCATTGAAGATGGGTCGAGGCTGGGTCTTCCAACATGACAATGACCCGAAGCACACAGCCAGGATAACCAAGGAGTGGCTCTGTAAGAAGCATATCAAGGTTCTGGCGTGGCCTAGCCAGTCTCCAGACCTAAACCCAATAGAGAATCTTTGGAGGGAGCTCAAACTCCGTGTTTCTCAGCGACAGCCCAGAAACCTGACTGATCTAGAGAAGATCTGTGTGGAGGAGTGGGCCAAAGTCCCTCCTGCAGTGTGTGCAAACCTGGTGAAAAACTACAGGAAACGTTTGACCTCTGTAATTGCAAACAAAGGCTACTGTACCAAATATTAACATTGATTTTCTCAGGTGTTCAAATACTTATTTGCAGCTGTATCATACAAATAAATAGTTAAAAAATCATACATTGTGATTTCTGGATTTTTTTTTTTTTTAGATTATGTCTCTCACAGTGGACATGCACCTACGATGACAATTTCAGACCCCTCCATGATTTCTAAGTGGGAGAACTTGCAAAATAGCAGGGTGTTCAAATACTTATTTTCCTCACTGTAGTATAGCTCATAAGTCAAGTCTCAACTCTTGTTTAAGACATTGTTCATATGTAAAAAATATGCTTAATCCAATATGGAATGGTAATGCTTGAAAGTTCTGTTTTCTCAGATTTGAGGTACAGTGGAGAACTTTGATATACCAGCTATAATCCTCTAGATAAAAAAGGTCATCTTGGACTTAAATTGAAGCTTATAAACTTGGGAAGTTTTTCATGTACATTTGAGGCAGTGATATATATAATAAAATGCTTGAAAATGATCACTTTTGATGACAATTTGTCAGGCAGACAGCCATTTTTTTGTCTTTTGGGGTATGTTGAGGGTGATATTTGACAGAAAAAAGGCAGCAATGCCCAGAATCTTTTTCTGCTAGTTTCCCCTATGTGTCAGGATACACCATGAAACATTTTAGGGTTATATGGCCATTTATGTAGCTGCAGTACCTTTATATTCACAATTACATCATTCCGCCAAAAGCTTTTCCCAAAAAGGGTGTTTTTTGGCCCCTGAGACCAAACGGGGCCGAGTTGGGGGTGCTCATTATCAACTTGTGATGGCCCAAGGTATAAGATAATAGGAAATAATAGTGAAAAAAAGGTAGCAAAAAACATCCTGAGGAGTGGACCTGGCTCCCGGCCTATAAAATGTTAGTATAACACTTGCTAATCATTTATGAATGTTTTGTAAATGATTAGTTCATAGTAGTATTGCCATATACCTTGTGTCAAAATGATTGATGGCTTCCGGTTGTCATTGACCTTTCCGGTTGACCTTCCGGCCTGTATTGTTATGGATTGACCTATTGACCCTACCTACCCCTTCGATCATGTGTTTTGACAGGTTGGCCTTCCGGTGTCTTTCCGGCATATGTTGTTATGGTTTGCCCTATTGACCTAGCTAGTCCTAGATCATGTGGTTTGACAGAAAGTTTTGCCCTATTTGAACCTTTTTATCCCTAGATCATGTGTTTTTGAAGAGGATGTTAAAATAATTTATGGATTTGACAGAAAGTTTGAAGGCGCTGTTAGGAAATGTGTCAGCATTCCAGAGCGCATTGTGAGCCCCTTTGGAAAGTGAGAAGAAAAAGACTGTGTAAGTGTGTCACACGACCATTGAAAAACAATTATACAAGCAGTTATATATATATAAATATATATATATATATATATATATATATATATATATATATATATATATATATATATATATATATATATATATATATATATATATATATATAGGATATGTGTCAGCATATCCTCCGCATTCCAGAGCATTGTGGACCCCTTTGGAAAAGTGAGAAGAAAAAGACTGTGTAAGTGTGTCACACGACCATTGAAAAACAATTATACAAGCAGTTATATATATATATATATATATATATATATATAGGATATGTGTCAGCATATCCTCCACATTCCAGAGCATTGTGGACCCCTTTGGAAAAGTGAGAAGAAAAAGAAGTTTTTCCTGAATGCCTCACCAGCCAGAGTAGTAGTGTGTGTGTGTGTGTGTGTGTGTGTGTGTGTGTGCACTTGTTTTCATGACAACTGAGGACATTTTTATGATAACACACCAGCAATATGAGGACACTCGGAAAAATGAGGACATTTTGGGGGTCCTCATTTTTCCACGCTCACTAAACAGTTGTAGATGCTCCTAGAATGCCTCTAAACCAAAAATCTCCAAAGTCCTGAAACATCACAATTTTATGACATGAAGTGTTTAAATGCAAAGGAGCTGCAGCTCCGCCTCTGTTCAGAAGAGGGTGGAGTCTTTACACGAGCTTCAGAAACTCCAGCAATAACAAAACAGGCCAATCTCACTCATCCAGAATCCCAGAATCACCAGTAGCGAGTGCAGCCTTACAGAGAGACTCAGGAAGAGCTTCTGAATGTTAGTGGAGACATTTATGTAGCTGTTGTGGAGTTACACTGATCATCTCATCATCATGTTGAACTCCTCCACAAGTGTCCACAGTTCCTGAGGTCTTTATAAGACAGCGGTGACATGTTCTGGTCAATAGTGTTCAGTGCTCGTCTGTGCTCAACCACACAACAGTTTCATGCTTTGCTGGATCTTCTGCCATTGCACTAGAACTGGTCTCTGTTGTCGCTTGTAAGCCAAATGTCGGCTGGTGTGTGTAAACGTGCAGATTAAGGGGTGGTAATATTATAATAAGCTCCTCTTCATACATCAGACGGGGAGTAAAATCTGATCGGCTTATTTTTAGACATGCTTGCAGAGAAAGGTTCACCAGAACAGTTACTGGGTTTCACTTTTCATGTTTTCCGAGTCGGTAGAAGCACCGATTATAGCACTTACACACGGCATAAGTCAGATTTTCATGATATGTCCCCTTTAATTGTCTGTAAGAGTGCGCAGTCTTTGTGTATCTCAAGTCTTTGCTTATAGTCAACAGAATGTCTAAAGGGAAGTGTAAGTGAAGCGTCTCACCGTCTCGCTCTTCTCCGTCATCTCTCTCTCGTCTCTGACTGAAGAGCTAGACCGGCTCCTGGAGTCTCTGCAGTTCATCAGAGTGTTAATGTAAGCTACAGCCACATTCAGCGCCGCTAGCTTCTCCTGCGGCTCTCCAGTTCTCTCAGAAGACGGCAGAAGATCCTCAAAAAACTGCAGTATCTGATGAGAGAGAAGAAACTGGGGCTTTGGATGGATGCACTTTGATGGACTTTTCTAAAAAAAAAAAAATATACCAATGAACTCCCATTAAGTCCCTCGGAAGAGCCGGAGCATTTTTTAATATAACTCCGTGTTTGTCTGAAAGAATGTCATATACACCTAGGATGAGAGTGCCCGAAGCATACAGGCAAAAATTCAGAAATCATACTAAAGCTGCTAGACAAACTTTTGTAGAATTCGCGCATGATAAAAGGGCAATGTTAGAGAAGTGGTGTATTGCGTCTGATGCTACAACGTTTGAACGTCTCCAGGAGTTAATATTACTGGAGGATTTCAAGGGTTGTCTCCCTGAAAACTTAGTGTTACATTTAAATGAACAAAAGGTTTCTTCGTTGTCCGAAGCTGCTGTATTTGCTGATGAGTACGTGCTGACTCACCAAACCATTTTTCCCACGGCCCGTCAAAACGTTATAGCGTATGTTGAGAAGAGTTCTGCGGCTGTGCGTTCAAAGACTGACACTCGTACGAGCGCGCCCGGGGGAAGAATGTTTAAGGCCACCGAATCGAAACGCGTGTGTTTCTTCTGTCTTGATCCCAGTCATTTAATTGCGGACTGCAAGGCATGGAAACAAAAGAATGCGGCTGCTAAAGCAAAAAGCGTTGCACATTTGGTACTTGAACCGCAGGTAGGAACGGCTGAGACGTTTTCTCCTGGAACGGAGTTATTTAAACCCTTCCTGATGAGCGGCTCTATTTCTTTTTTTTCTATCAGTTTCTATTTCTCCCGACGGTACGTTAAAACCTGTGCATTGTCTGTACAGTGCGTATAAATGCATACACAATTATACATGATTTTGCTTCGCCAACGGTCGACGCGCGTTCATGGCAGATGGATGCTGGCGTAGGACGTAGCGTAAGAAACGTTGTGACGTAGAACTAAGTATAGCTAAATCAAACGCTACGTCCTAGGTCGGCATCCATCTGCCGTGAACGCGCGTCGACCGTTGGCGGAAGCCAGATATTTTCGTTTATAAAGTTTTAAATATGTATATTTTTACGACAAAACCGCAGGGATTACCCTCAGAAGGCCTTCGTTTATCCCCCTGGAGCCGGATGGATTACTTTTGTGAAGGATGCATGCACATTTTTGGACTTGAAGGCGGTGGACCCCATAACTTCACATTATAACCACTGAAAGATCTAAGACATTTTCTAAAATAACTGAAAATGTGTTCGTCTGAAAAAATATTGACATATGCATCTCGAACGGCTTGAGGGGGAGTAAATCATGGGTTAAATATCATTTTTGGCCGAACTATCCCTTTAAAGACTCTGCAATAAATGAAAAGTAATACTAGTGAATAACAACTCACTTTTTGTTGCGCGTTTCAACTGCAGCACCTGGTGGTCTGTGACTGGATTCAGCCTGTGTGTCCATGGGGTCATTAAGAATTAAAAAATGCCTTTCACGAAGGTCTTCCAGAAGAGCCTGTCTGGATGCCTCATCGGGGTACCGCTTGACCATGGCGTTGTAGTCCCAGGTTCTGCCTCGGAGGGTCCAGGCCTTCATGGACTTTTTGGCTCTCTCCACCTCTGCTTTCCTCTCCTCATCAGTCTGGTCCTTCATGCAGACCCTCAACAGGTGGTTAGGCAGCATCTCCTGTGGTCTGAACCACTGCAGACAGGAAATGATGCGACAATCCTTGTCACTGTGAGAGAGAAGGCAGACATAAAGCAAAAGAATCCAGAAAGACTTGAGAGTTGATGGAAACAACCAACAGGGCACACTGGGTACAGCAGTAAGGCTCTTCTTGATATTTTGTGACTTTTTTTAATCATCATGAACATGCATGCAAAGTTTCAACATGCGTGTTTTGACATGTACAAACAAAATTATTACCTTCGTAGAATAAAATAAAATGTTTACAGTTTATTATGTCAGACATATATAATATATATCAAATAACAAACTTTCCAATTAAAAAAAAATTTAACTTCACTTGCTGATAAACTGGTGCTGAATATCACTGAGAAAAGTAGGAGAAGCCACTGTATACAAAAATAATTATATAGGCCTGTAATAAATTACTTAATTGCACAGACGGAACACAATAAACACATTATTTTGCTTTCAGAGGCAGCGGCTGCTGTTTGGGAATGCAGTCATTTAAGAGTTCTGGGAGGGAATTATACTGAACCATTTTGACAACACTTTGCTCAGGCATTGGAGAACAACCCAAACAGGTTTTCAGATATGGTGAAACGAGATCAGCACACCGGTCATGTTGTCCCATCGCAGTCACATGATTTTTTTTTTTTTTTTTTTAATGCGCATCAAGGAAATTACTCTGTAAATGCGTTTCCATCGTAGTTTATGTCCGCGTTTACTTATCAGATAAATGTATCCGCCTCAAACGAGCGCTTACGATTTAAATGCGCCTTTTTTAGAATTTATGAGCATAAAAATAGATGGATGGAAACATCGCTAGAGTTAAAAGAGAGTGAGAACAAAAATTTACTAGTTGTATAGGCACTGATAAACAGGCATTATACAGAGGTAAGAAAATGCCATTGAAAGCTTTCTGAAGATAGACAGTTGCTTTTAGAGCTACATTAATAAAATAAATTAAAAAACAATTTAACATTTCAGGCATCGCAAACCGTGAGCTTGCTGTGCCTGGTACAGTATTTTCTCTGCTGGCACATCACTGTTCTTCTCTTTGCACCTGTCTTCAGCAGGTTCTGCCACTGGCCTGTGTTAAAGTCCTGTTTAAAGACTTCACAATATATCCACAAAAATTACATTTAGGTAAATGATCGCATTGCAGTTTGTGCGCAAGTCTGGAATAGAGAGCAAAAAAAACAGCCAGTTCCGATTTCTGGCTGGTCGACTGGTGCATCTCTAATAAGCAGATCTCTCTTTACCTGCGTGCTTGATCAGGAACGCATTTCTGGTGTGCTTGACCAGGAGTTGTATGCGATCTGCTGTTCCCCTGTGATGTGACTATGTGTCACGGACCTTTCCAGTCTGTGTGGCAGGCGCTAGCTTCTGAGAAGACGCTGGTGAGAAAGAAACATACCTTGAAAACCAGGTCTTATGGGTTAGCGTGAATTCATCTGCCAATATGGCAGCCTGCTGCAGACTGGTAACCTTCTGCTCATTCATATAGACGGCCGTTCGTTCAGGCAGACAATTTCTGGCGTGCTTGACCAGGAGTTGTATGCGATCTGCTGTTCCCCCGTGATGTGACTATGTGTCACGGACCTTTCCAGTCTGTGTGGCTGGCGCTGGCTTCTGAGAAGACGCTGGTGAGAAAGAAACATACCTTGAAAACCAGGTCTTATGGGTTAGCGTGAATTCATCTGCCAATATGGCAGACTGCTGCAGACTGGTAACCTTCTGCTCATTCATATAGACGGCCGTTCGTTCAGGCAGACAATTTTTAAACTCCTCCAACAGCACTAACTCCATCAAAGAGGTAAAATCGTTGGCCTTACTGGCTGCGCACCATCTGTCAAACAATGTTCTTTTCTCCCGAGCCAGATCGACATAGGTTTGATCAGTGGTTTTTCGAAGGCTTCAGAAACGTTGTCTATATGCCTCCGGCACCAACTCATAAGCACGGAGAATAGCGCCTTTCACTTTCTCATAGCTCAGCCCATCTTCCACTGACAGAGCCGAGCATGCTTCCTGAGCTTTACCTGTCAAATGACACTGCAGTAAAATTGCCCACACATCTTCAGGCCACCGCAACGCAGCTGCAATACGTTCGAAAAAACGCCAAAATACGCCTCAACTTCTGACTCGCGGAAAACTGGAACTAACGAAATGTTCTTACTCACATCGAAACCGGAAGTGATGGTTCTGCCGTGGGAATGCTCACCCCCAGGAGCGACCTTCTGGCCTCCCGACCTTGCCTGGAGTTCTACTTGGCGCATCTTTACAGCAGTCTCCGCCTCAAGTTTTTTCAACTCCAGTTCACGGCGAAGCTGAAAATCCCGTTCTCGCTCCTCTCTTTCCATCTGAAGATGCTGCAGGCGCACCTTCAGTCGAACATCTAACTTCGAACCAGGAGAAGTTTCTGAGGAGAAAGGAACAAATTGTGGAAGAGTAACAGGTTTCCCCACCGTTCCCTCATTTTGCTGCGCTGGGGTAACATTAACTGCCTGCCCCTCCTCCCCTTCAGTATCTGAGCTCTTCTCTGGCCCAGGCGCTACCAGCACTCCCTGACCGACCAGACCTTCTAGAACAGCAGCCTTAAGCTGATCTTTACGGAATGAGGATGACACCACTATACTGTATTGCTCTGCAATTAAATGCAGATCTCTCTTCTTACAGGCATTTATGTCCGACCCGTCGGTAAGACAGTTAGATAAGTGTAACTCAAAAACTACTATTTTAAATAATAAACTCAAAAAGTCACTATACTACCCATATAAGGTAGGTTGCGATCACCACAACCACTTCCTGCCCCTTCTCACTCAAGCACTGCTTCCCCAGCACCTGCCTAAACCCAGACTCACCTATCTGTCTTCAGAGCCGTGCCGAGCTCGAGGCGTCTTATAGGCTCACATCAGCGGCCGAAGCCCTGAAACGCCAGCCCCCTTTGGAGAACATTGCCTCCGCTCAGGATTAGACCCCAAAAATAAAAAAGGCAAAATAACAAATCAGCATCCAAAGGAAGGACTGTAATCAGCCCAGCTGGACACTGCCTATTTTAGCTGAGGAACAGTCTCATGCAGAAGTGACACAAAGTGACAGTAAAACTATTCAACCTACCACCAGAAAACACACACAAGTGCAAAAAACTAATTTAAGCAAACACATGCACCAACCAGCTTTGACTTTCCAGAAAAATCCCGGACGAGCCCCCAAATTGTTACGTCCCAGTTGCATCCAAAGGATGTGGGACCAACTTAATACACACTAACAGGGACATGCAATAATTGTTTATCTAAGGCGCACCACCCAGCACACACAGTGACACGCCGCCAACCGGATTTGACAGTCGATCACAGCACAGCACCAGCACCAGCACAGCACAGCACCAGCACCAGCACGATCAAACTCCTCTCTCCAGCCCTGAGGGCTTTATCCCTGCAGCTGATTAGCAGCAACCAGCCGCAGCTGCGAGATTGATACCTGCAGCTGATTAACAATAACCAGCTGCAGCTGCGAGACTGACGTCACAGCACCAGCACATACCTAGAGAGAGAGAGAGAGAGAAAGAGAGAGAGAAATGAAAAAAAAACGGACTACAAATAATAACCCCAATACAGGACCTTACGGGACGTAACACTATGTTAGATGGGTCAGTGCGACCATCTCACAATTTCAGAATTATGGTATAAAGTCACTATTATCTTTATTTATACCAAAATATACACTATTTTCTGTATATCACAATTAATGACAGGAACACAAATATGCATATTATACTTAAAAAGCCTTACCAGAACTCTGGAACGCATAAGATTCCATACTGTCAATCTGAAAAAAAAATCACGTATTTTCAGTCAAACTGCATCTAACACAATATTTTACATAAAATAAATCAAAAAGGGACATGAAGTACACTGGAACTGCATTTCCTGCAGAATGGCACAAAATGGCAGTTAAAGGGGTCATATAATGCCATTTTTGTACAAGCTAATAAGATTCTTTAGGGTCTAAATTAAAAGTTTGTAATGTACTTTAATTATAATTATATATTACTGTTGAAAGTCTTTGTGAAGTTAAATTAAACTGTCGTCTTCCCCTGTATAAGCATCAGTAGCCACGAGTCGCATTGGTGTGACATCAACTCCCCTCTTCAATTGATTGGCTAGAGGAGTAGCTGTCAATCTAGAACTAGCCTAGTGGACCAATGGTGTCACTTAAGCCTGCCCTTATTTACATGAAACTGGAACTGCAACATTTGGGAAAACAAGCGCAGAACATAGAAAGAAGAGCGAAGAGAAAAACAGCACAAGCATACAAAGAGTAAAATATGAGCAGAAGATGCAAGAGCACAAAGTACAGAGTAATAAAACCAAGGAAAACATACTTTAAGCATGACCATAAGTTTATGCTTTGTGCAAAATAACTTTTAATGCATTTAAAGTTTTTATTCATGCTTGTTATTTCTTGATTTACACTCATTATATTTTGATCTGTGACCACGTTGTTTGCTATTCTGATCATTTTGCATTATTTTTTTCAGTTTATGCAATATATTTTTTAAATGCGTTTTTAAATTTTTGATTCACACTTCTTTTTTGATCCGTGGCTGCAATACTTTAGGCGGGAAATTGATCCCATAAGGGTCATGCCTTTTTTTCACAATCATTTGGGTCATAGAAAAATGTATTGCCGGCGAAGGGAGGTTCAAGTCTTTTTTGATTACAGATCACAAAACTCATCCGGTATCCCCTTAAATAAAAAACAAACAGTCCCATGGTTACAAGCTTTTTACGATTACGGTCCAAAACGGCCGCACCAATTTAACGTTAAAGGCCGTGTTGCAGGGTTCATTTTTCAACGAATTTGTGCAATTTGCTTGTTGGTAATAAACATTTAAACTGTTATCCATTGTATTTTATGTTGTTGGGCATCACAAAACGGAATATAATACGAAAAAGTAAGTACTATCTTACAGCGGTTTGCAACAATTCTCCTTTCCCCCACAATGCATTGCGTCACCTTGTGGATAGGCGGATCGATCCTGAAGGATCCTCACAAAATTATTGACCCAAATGTGTGTTTTTTTGCCAGTAATTTTTTATTAATTTATCACGTAATTCAGTGCGTAAAATCAGCTTCTAAGTGGAAAAATAAGCGAATGTTAGCGGATAATTGTGTAGGATATAACTTTTTCTCCTAGTCATCTGGATACAAGACGAAACCAATCAGTCACAGTTTCAGAGAGCGTTCGATGCTGGTGCTTCGCTGAGCTCACAAGCCCAGTGCGTTAATGGGAAACGAAGCCTTGCTTAGGTGACAGAGAAGGGAGTTATTTCGCAATAAACAAACCAAAAGTGTACATAACGGTTCAAAATGTTGACGTCAGTAAGAAAAATTGATCAAAAGTAACAGTCAGGGGTTTTACGCTGTTAAAAAAATCTACTTCATATAAATGCTGTTCTTTCAACTTTGTTCATCAAATCAGCATATTAAAATGAAATATCATCATGACTGGAGTAATGATGCCGAAAATTCAGCTTTGATCACATGAATAAATTACAGTTTACTATGACATAGAAAACAGATAGCCTATGTTAACCTGTTAACCGTTGCCAGTGCGCGGGTGCACTGAAGCGGGGTTTTTTATATATAGGGTAAACGTACCTATTAAGCTCAAGTACCCATTAAGCACACTACCATCTTGGAGCTCAGATTATAAAAAGAAACAGCAATGTATTATCCTATTTGATGTATTAACCAATTGATGTGTTTGTTACTATATACCTCCTGTAATTTTAAACCAATCAGACCATTGCACTCTGAGATATGTGTATCCATGTGTTCACAATGTCTGGCGGCTATTTTCAAAGCTGTCTGAAAACTTTCACCAGAAGAGGAGCCCCTCAAATGTGCATTTTTTATATGTTTAAGCCTTTATTTTGAAGAAGTACATCTTCTTATTGCAAAAATTAAGAGATTAATGTTTAGACTTTTGCATATTATAACCTGGAACCTGGATGTGGGAAATAATTACAGTTAGATCTAAAAGATAGTTTTAGCAACATAGCCCAGATGCTACGAACATAGCTAGTTTACTAGCTGTATAAGATTGTGTGCTACACTAATATATTACTTCACAGGCATTAATGGCTTGTACTTTTAAATCCATAATATTATAACTTTACATTTTATTGATAGTCTATGGTTTTAAACTGCTGTAATTTTTAAAGAATTCATATTATTGTTAGGTGAGCTTAAAGGGTGCACTACTATGACAATCACACAGCTTCAGTGTGACATCAATTTCATAGATATTGTCAATAATAGTTGTTCATATTAAAATTGGTATAAACGTAATACATTACCTAGATTATTAATTTAGCTAAATATTTTTCTTTAAATTGAATTTAATATTTATTAATTAAATTGTTTTTGCTCCAATTAAGCACAGTGTGCTCCCTTTAAGCTCACCCACATTGAACGTCTATGTAAATACTTAATAATCAGAATTTAAATATTAACTGATGGTTGTCACTGTTAATCTTCAAAAAAATGATTAATACACTTATTTTCACAGTCTTAGAATGACAAAAGCTAGACGAAACTATAGTGTATGCCCAAAGATGAAAGAGGCATGTCATACAAAGAAGGAGCCATCAAAAACCTGTCGTATCTGTCCAAGAAGTTTGGAGTAGACAGGAAAGCTCTGACCCAGAGAGTTAAAGGGATACTCCACTTTTTTTGGAAATAAGCTCATTTTACAACTCCCCCAGAGTTAAACAGTTGAGTTTTACCGGTTTCGAATCCATTCAGCTGATCTCCGGGTCTGGCGGTACCAGTTTTAGCATAGCTTAGCATAGATCATTGAATCGGACAAGACTATTAGCATCTCTCTCAAAAAAATGACCAAAGAGTTTCGATATTTTTCCTATTTAAAACTTGAGTTGTAAAATGAGCCTATTTCCAAAAAAAGTGGAGTATCCCTTTAAGGAGCACATTGGTTTGTTTTGTTATTTGATTTTTCAATATGTGTTACTTAGCTGAACGTGGACTAGTCTAGATGTTGCAATGAGTTTAAATGACACGTCACTATGAATAGAATAGGCTACCTGATCAAATTGAATGCCTTGTTGCTTGATTTTAGTGTTCTGTTTTTTTGTGATTGACTCTGTACCTTCAAATAAAACTTTTTTCAATTATTCCTTAAAAAGGTTGTTTAAAATAAACAAGAATTTTTAATAAAACTTGTTGTGAGCTTATTGGGAACAGGGGTGTGCTTAAAGGGTACAAAACGTACCCATTAAGCACAGCCAGACTTTTTATATTTAATGATGTACATCTTAATTGAAATACTTTTGTCATTTAAAATAAAATGAAATATTATAGTGTGAGAGATTAATATTTTATTTTAAAATAACTTCCTGTACTAAAACCAATATCTTGTGCACTAAAAATGTCTCAATGTAGATTTTGGTGAGCTTTATAGGTACGTTTACCCAAAGTTACTATCAGATTTAATGTTATACCTTGACAAACTATACATCATTAAAAAGATAAGACTCAAGTTTCAGTATTTGACCAATATTGTATTCTGAGAAACTTATAGCGACAGTTATTTCTAAATTTGTGTCAGGAGTTATGAAATGAAAAAATGAGTCCATACCTTTAATATCGTCGCTGTCGGGCGGAATCCTCGTATCTCCTAAACCATTATTTTTCAGGAAATAAAAAAAAATGCATATTTTTTGAGTTATTAAAAATTGTATCATTAAAGTTTGTATTATAACTTATATTGCTATCATATACTGTTGTATACCAACATTAACACAACATTTCCCCAAAATCATGTTTAATCGGAGATACAAGCTTTATGACTTGGGAGCGGGGAGATACGAGGTTACGCTGTCATTGATTAGAATGGTATGGACACAGACGTCGCTGCTGCCAGCAGTGTTCATCAAAGTCTGAGGTCGCGTTGAGCCTTTTGACAAGAGTTAAGGCTTTAAGAGCTATTCAAATCTAATGATTGTGGTTACATACATCTTCCTAAACTCTATTTTAAACATTTAAGAGATATGAGTGCGCAATACCAAAATACTAGGCTGTCTAAAATAGGCGGAAATTAATCTGCACGCAAACAAAGTCGGCGGTCGCGTTGAGCCTTTTGACAAGAGAAAAGGCTTCAATAGTTAACCAAAGCTAACCACTGTGGTTACATACATCTTCCTAAACTCTATTTTAAAGGTTTAAGAGCTATACGTGAAGCAGAACAAAAAACGATGAGGTACGTTAACTAGGCTGTCTGTTAACTAGGCTATCGACTGCTATTGACTTCCTGTTTCGAATGCGCATGCGTCGCGTCTGAACGCGTTGTTGTCTTTGGAGCTCCATCGATTGATTTATAATTCTTGATTTCTCTTTAAACTCACTTACAACGAACATTTTCTATTTTTCCTCACCTCATAGTTACAACGCGGACTGTTGAGCAGACGCGTCTCAAGCCTATTAGTGATCCAACGTCGGATACTCTCATAGGTTACTCCTGTGGATCACGGCTGAACGCGTCTTCTCCACACTCACTTACAAACAAACATTTTTTTCGCCTATCGTGCGTCTACTCTACACCTGTACCACTAAAAAGACGGATTATATCCAAGACTTCAGTCATAAATTAGTATTAATATTGATAGCATCACTGGTAGCGTCGTTGCTAACTTAACTTACTGTCCATCTGTTAAAATGGCGAATATATCAGATGTAAGTAGTCTACCTTTTGGTGCAGGTGAGGACACATTTGAGCTACACGCGTTGCAGTCTGAGCTGGAAGCTGTTGAGAAACAGATCCACGACCTTTTAGTGAGAAAAGCCGAGCTGATAGACCGGCGGTTAGCTCTTGAAACATCACGCGCCGATGAACACAAATCAGTGATCAACGTTACTAACCCGCTGACTCCGACCTCGTCTACTCCGTGCGTTACTCAGCATCGGTCACGAGCGTCGAGGCCGCGATCAGCTATGGTCTCGTTTACGCCGGCTCCAACATGCCACCACGAAGCCTGGATATTTCCGCAGTGGAAGACGCGAGTCAGGTCTAGACCAAGAAAACTCTCTCCGACCCTCCCGGTTTTCGAGATATCCACACAAAACCGCTTCTCCCCTCTTCGCGAAACAGAACGCGATGCTGTGATCATCGGTGATTCCATCGTTCGACACGTACAAGCTACGTTAAATAAAAGTAAGGTGCATAGTCACTGCTTTCCTGGTGCTCGTGTTTCTGAAATCGCTGCTCACGTTCCCGAGATTCTGAACGAGCGCGTCGGAACTGTGGTCCTGCACGCGGGAGGGGCCGACATCAGGCTGCGACAGACAGAGGTTCTGAAGAAAGACTTCAGGAATCTGATCGATACGGTACGCAGCACATCGCCTGATATAACGATCATTGTGTCAGGACCGCTTCCCACGTACCGACTAGGTCATGAAAAGTTTAGTAGATTATTCGCGCTAAATGAATGGTTAATATCATGGTGCAATGAGCAGAAACTGCTCTTTGTAAATAATTGGAATCTGTTTTGGGAGCGTCCTAGGCTTTACCGTGCTGATGGCTTACACCCAAGCAGATTCGGATCGGATCTTCTGTCAGATAACATCTCCAAAATGTTAAATACCTTTTGACTAGTACCAAAAGTTCAAATCATAGTCTCTGCTGCACCAAATTAACTGATATAAATAGTGTAGAACATTGCATAGAAACTGTGTCTATTCCTCGTTTAGTGAGATCAAATAATAAATCTACTGCAGGATCTAGAAAAAATCTAATTGTTATTAAACCAGAAAATGTTGCTATTAGTAACCAAAAACAATTTCTAAAGCTAGGTCTTCTAAACATTAGATCACTCACACCTAAGGCAGTTATTGTAAATGAAATAGTCACGGATAATAGCTTCGATGTACTTTGCCTTACTGAAACTTGGCTTAAACCTAATGATTATTTCGGTCTAAATGAGTCTACTCCATTAGGATACTCCTATAAGCACGAACCCCGTCTGATTGGTCGTGGCGGCGGTGTTGCAGCGGTCTATAGAGATATTCTCAATGTTACTCAGAAAACGGGTTATAAGTTTATTTCGTTTGAAATACTTGTACTAAATGTTACGCTCTTAGATGTTAGAAAAAAATCCATATTATCTCTAGCCTTGGCTACCGTATATAGACCGCCTGGGCCTTACGCTGATTTCCTAAAAGAGTTTGCAGATTTTCTCTCAGATCTATTGGTCAATGTAGATAAAGCATTAATTGTTGGAGATTTTAACATACACGTAGATAATCCAAATGATGCGTTAGGAGCTGCGTTTATAGATTTATTAAATTCCTTTGGGGTCAAACAAAACGTCACCGGACCAACTCATCGTCTTAATCACACATTCGATTTAATTATATCATATGGATCCGATCCAACCGATATAGATATCATTCCACAAAGTGATGATGTCACTGACCATTACTTGGTAATTTGCATATTACGTACTGCTGTAATATGTCATGCGGCGCCGCGTTTTCGACCAGGCAGAACAATCCTTCCATCCACCATAGATAATTTCTCGAGTTGCTTGTCTGATCTGTCTCAGCTGCTGCCTGAACCCAAACAAACAGATGAACTAGAAGAACTAACTAGCACTATGAGCACCATTCTCTCTAGATCATTAGATGTTGTTCCACCCGTTAGATTAAAAAAGGTCACAGAGAAAATTAAAGCACCATGGTACAATAATACTACGCATGTTCTAAAGAGAGAAACCCGTAATTTAGAGCGTAAATGGAAACAAACTAATTTAGAGGTCTTTAGAATCGCGTGGAAAGACAGTATGTCACGTTATAAAAAGGCCCTAAAAGCGGCCAGGGCTGAGCATCTCCGCAAACTAATAGAAAACAACCAAAACAATCCTAGGTTTTTATTTAACACCGTGGCTAGACTAACAAATAAACAGACGTCACCCGAACAAAATATCCCGTTACAGTTTAGTAGTAATGATTTCATGAACTTCTTCACTGAGAAAATAGAAAACATCAGAACCACAATTGTAAACGTTCAATCCTCAATCGCACCTTATAATTCAGCCTCAATTTTCCCCCCGCAAGAACAATTACAGTGCTTTACAACTATAGAACAAAAAGAGTTAAATAAACTTATCACTTCATCTAAAACAACAACATGTTTATTAGATCCTATACCAACTAAACTACTGAAGGAAGTGTTACCTGTAGTGGAAGAGCCTCTCCTCAATATTATTAACTCGTCTTTATCTTTAGGTCATGTTCCAAGAACATTTAAACTGGCAATGATAAAACCTCTCATTAAGAAACCACAATTAGACCCGCATAATCTAGCAAATTATAGACCCATTTCAAATCTACCTTTTATGTCTAAAATACTAGAAAAAGTTGTGTCCACTCAACTGGGCTCTTTCTTGCAAGAAAATGATATCTATGAAAAGTTTCAGTCAGGATTCAGGCCGCATCATAGCACTGAAACTGCGCTCGTTAAAATCACAAATGATTTACTCTTAGCTTCTGACCAAGGCTGCATCTCAATACTAGTTTTACTTGATCTAAGTGCTGCGTTCGATACTATAGATCATACAATACTCTTAGATCGACTACAAAATTATACTGGTGTTCAAGGACAAGCATTAAGCTGGTTTAGATCATACTTATCAGACCGCTACCATTTTGTCTATTTAAATGGAGAAAAATCGATCATAATTCCAGTAAACTATGGAGTGCCGCAGGGATCTGTGTTGGGCCCTCTGTTATTCTCAATATATATGCTGCCACTTGGAAATATTATAAGGAAACATGGAATTAGTTTCCATTGTTATGCTGATGACACTCAAATATATATTTCATCACGGCCAGATGAAAACGCTAAATTATCCAAATTGACAGAGTGTGTTAAAGATATAAAAGATTGGATGACGCGTAATTTTCTTTTATTAAATCCAGACAAGACAGAGGTAATACTTATCGGTTCAAAAAACCGCCCACAGAACCTCTCACAATACAACTTTGACATCGTAGGATGTCCTGTTACTTTATCCTCTACAGTAAAAGACCTGGGTGTTATACTCGATTGTAACCTGTCTTTTGAAAATCATATTTCGTATGTTACAAAAACAGCCTTTTTCCACCTTAGAAACATTGCTAAGCTACGTAATATGCTATCAGTTTCTGATGCAGAAAAGTTAGTTCATGCATTCATGACCTCGAGACTAGATTACTGTAATGCTTTATTAGCCGGTTGTCCTGTATCCTCAATAAACAAGCTACAGTTAGTCCAAAATGCAGCCGCTAGAGTTCTTACTAGATCAAGAAAATATGATCATATAACACCGATTTTATCATCACTACATTGGCTACCTATAAAGTTCCGTATTAATTATAAGGTATTGCTATTGACTTATAAAGCCCTAAACGGCTTAGCTCCAGTCTATTTAACGGATCTTCTATCACCCTATAATCCATCACGCCCTTTAAGATCAATAAATTCGAGGCTTTTGGTCATACCTAGGATATCCAGATCAACCAAAGGAGGGAGAGCATTTTCGCATTTGGCTCCAAAACTCTGGAATAGCCTTCCTGATACTGTTCGTTACTCGGACTCACTCTCCCAGTTTAAAACTAGATTAAAGACGCATATTTTCAGCCAGGCATTCATATAATATTGTTAATCTCACAGTTTCAAACTACAATCCGGCCTCTAGTTCATAAATGCCAGAGGAGAACTGGCCCCCGACTGAGCCTGGGTTCTCCCAAGGTTTTTTTTTTTTTTCTCCATTAGGTCACCTGATGGAGTTTTAGGACACCATTAGGTCACTTGATGGAGTTTTTCGGTTCCTTGCCACTGTTGCCTTTGGCTTGCTCAGTTGGGGATATTTTGGGGATATTTAATTTAATTGTATTCTATCAATCAATAAATTCCACTAGAAACAAACTTTGTTGTATTATTTTATTTTAATACTGTGAAGCTGCTTTGATACAATCTGTATTGTGAAAAGCGCTATACAAATATACTTGATTTGATTTGATTTGATGATAAACCCTACATCAGGGAACGACAACTGGCGGCCCGTATTTTCTGGCCCGCCGGATTATTTTGGAAGTCCTAAATGCTGCACAAAACTCTTCCAATACTTGAGAAAAGCCGTAGTCGCGCGGCGATTTCACCGCCATGCGGCGCGGGATTACATTTTAAAGTAGGCTATAACTGTGCGTTCACACCGGCTGCGAATAGCGCGTCAAATTCGCGCCTGTCACGTCTAGTTATATGCTTGACCACTTTGTGTGCATTCGCGCGTCAAAAGACGGTAGCGGTCAGAAGTCTGGTGTACTTTGGACGGAGCGGGCTGTCTGACTGACAATAGCCCACTTCCAACATCTTTTGACAGCGTATCCGCGCTTAATTCTTGACCACCTGTACACCTCTGAGGAGCTGTCAGTCAACAACATTCTTTTTTTGCAAGGATGTTTGAAATAGTTCGGCAGAAAATAGCCTAGCCTACTTCATTTCTCAGTAGGGCAATATGATTTTCGTTTATGTTGCTTTGAAATTTGAGTGGGCTTTGTCCTATTCAATTTATGTTATTTATATTTCATACATTTTTCCTGTGGCATTTTTTTTCTCTGCTGACAGTAGGCTACAATGTTAAAATAATATTTTATGTTGACACGAACACAATTTTTGTATAGCCATTTATAATTGTTATAGGCTACTTAATCTCTCTCTTTCCGTTAGAGACATTTGAATGTGAGATTATGGAAACAAGATCTAAAGTGGGTGAACACAGAGTGTATTTTAAGCGGTTGCTGAATAGAACCTTTTGGGAGCGGGAAGGAAAAAACAGTCCCGCGCAGACCTTCTTAAACCTTAGGTGTGTGTCCCGAATAAATAATAATAATAAAAAAGGAATAAAGTTCAAATGTCGGACTGTAAGCGAATGAGGCATGATTGCTATTCACATGCACCTTTATTAAAATGGCTGTAATCTGTTACCACAATAGTAGGCTACTTGATTTGTTTAAAATGATTTCCTTGATATATCATGCCTAAGGTGTTAAATTCAAAATTAAAATTTGTCTAATCCAGTAATTAATTTTTTCTATTTTTGATCTGAGCATAATCAGAAAATAATCAGTTTTTTTTTTTTTTTTTTTTTTTTATAAATAAATAAATAAATAAATAAATAAATAATGGAAAAACAAGTCGTTTTTCATCTTTTTATTTTTGGTTTTAATTTGAAAAAAAACAAAAAACAAAAAAAAAACGATTGAACGAATGATCCACGGACGTGACGGACCCATCATATTCCGCGATTATAGGCCTATATAAGAGTATTTAATTTGTATCCAGGCCTACTCCGTGTAGCTGGCCCGCCATCTACTGGCTAAAAAAAATATTGGCCCACGACCAAAGTTACTTGCCGACCCCTGCTCTAGACCAAGGGTATCATAAACCTGAGTCTGTATTCAAACTATAGCCAATGAGGTCGCAGTATTACACACAAGCCCCTGCCAGGTGAGAATGGCCCATCAAGGTATGGGCTAGCTGAAAAACTGGTTTGAGTCAGCTATCTCAGAAAAAGATGCTTTTGTAAGTTTAAAATTAGTTAAAAATAAGTAAACGTGACCAAATCTTTTTAAACTGAACATAATGAGCGTAGGTATTTTAACATAATTTATGGATATGTTCTGAGTGAATGCATGGTGTTGAGTCTGTCTTGAAGCTCCTGTGACACTGTAATTTCCTGCAAAGGATTAATAAAGTATCTATCTATCTATCTATCTATCTATCTATCTATCTATCTATCTATGGACACCATCCTCTTCAGGGCACTGCAGGACATCAGTGTGGGCACCGAACTCCGCTTCGACTACGGAGTGAAGAGGAAGTCCTTCCGTGGAGAGGGCCTGGACTGGCTGGATGGATGAGTCGGCCTGGTCCAAAGGTCTTCTGTTTTCCAGAGACATGCATCCATCCACCTCCTCCACAACACCCGTGCTTACGTGTTTTTTACCATGTTTGCAAAGATTTTATTTACTTTTTTGTTAATTACCATTATGTATGTTTCTTTGTATATAGTTTTGTGTATTTCTGTTGTCAACTTTAATACATTTTATACATTTTTCATAAAATACAATTGTGTTCTTTTAACATACATGGGTGAAATTCCCAAACCGTTAAAGGAATTCAACAGCTTAAAACTCACTTTTTAAATTAATTTAATATTAACTTGCTCAGTTGTATTAATAGTTTTAAACCATTCTGTATGTTTATTGTATATAGGTTTGTGTATTTCTGTTGTCCACTTTTCATAAAATACAGTTATCAAGTTTAACTAACAGTAACTTTAGCAGGGCCACTAGCATAGCATATCAATGGTCTCTCTCTATGTGTGTGTGTGTGTGTGTGTGTGTGTGAGAGAGAGAGAGGGAGAGTTGGGGGAGGTGTGCATCAATACACTCAAAAGCACTTAGTAAGTTTAGGCTCAGATTAAAATACAGGTATTTTCTTTGCGTTTGCGTCTAAAAATATAAAGACTGAAAACTAGATATGGGTGGTCGATAAAACATTGCATGTTGGAAATATATTTTAAAAATGAGAAGAGTAGACCATAATGATGTACAAAATATTTATTTTTATTTAAAACAAATAATCAGTCATCCTCCTCTTCTTCTTCGTCGTCTGCAAAATACTGAAGAGAAATAAAAATCAAATGAAAAATTAATAACACAATTGCAACTATAGACATATTCAATGTAGGCTGTCAAACTCTATTACCTCATCAAAATCCTCCTCATGAGAGCGTCAGCCATAAGTGTCTCTCCGCTACGGTGAGAGAACACATGATTCGCCCTATGGCCTGTGCAGCGGACTTAGTGGCGCGAAGAGCCAGATCCGTGGCACTTCTCAAGTCTGACACGCAGATAGCTTCCGGTCCTTCCTCGTCCAGCTTACAGAGAAGGTCGGCCTGGAAGATTTGCAAATTGGCCATCATGCAGCCTGTCCAGCGGCGGTGTAAGCGCGACTGTGCATAGCTGAAGTCGTGCGGAAAGCTTTAGAAGGCAGCGCCGTCTTAGCATGCCGTCCAGCAGAGGGCGGGCAAAGATGGGCTGCTACAGCTTCTTCCACTGGAGGAAGAGAGAGATATCCTCTGTTTTTAGCACCATCCACCACGGAGAATGCTGCTGAAACAGAGGTGCGGACTCTGGCTGAGAAGGGGGCGTTCCAGGACTTCGCGACTTCTTCGTGAAGCTCAGGTCTAGAAAAAGGCGCAGGTCTAGAAGACTGTGAAACGCGGTCCCTTTGCGGGAAACATCCATCCAGCCGGTTGTGTGCAGGTTCTGCAGGCGCCGCCCACTCAAGACCGAGGCTCGCTACAGCCTGCGTAAGTAGACGCGTCAGCTCAGATTCAATGCTGGCCCTCTTCTCAAAAGATTCACGAACAGAGGGAGCGAGATCCACAGAGCTCAACCAATCCTCACTGCCCGACGCTAGGATAGAGCAGCTGTCATCACCCACAGACACGGCTTCCTCGTTACCATCCATGACGGAAGCTGCGGCCGCTGTCCGGCGGATAGAGACTCAGGCGAAGCAGGCGGGGAAGCTGGCGGGCGAACCGGCGAGCTCCCACAGGCTGTAGGAGGTTCAGGGACCCGCTGAGAGCGGCGCTTCTTACGGCGCGGCATTGCAGCGGGCAGAGGTGCAGACTCAGTGAATGATGCCAGGCGAGTCCTCAGAGTCACCATGGGCAATAGCTCGCAGTGAGGGCTGCCGCCGTCAGCCAGCGCGAGAGCTGCATGATCCTCACCCAGGCAGGAAACGCAGATGACATGGCGGTCCCCGTCGCTGATTGGGGCTCGGCACGAGCCACAGGAGGTACAAGGCATCTTGAAAAAGACGCTCGGCTCTTTTAGAAAGGGAGTGTGCATCACGGCGGTGAACACACACTAGCAGAGAAAAGGATATCATACGCCGGATAGCGTAGCAGGAACGGAGACTTAAGGCGGCGAGTTGTCGGCCAGCGGCTTCAGGTGCAAAGGCTCGTCCCGCAGAAGGCTTTCTCAGACGGCGCGGCTTCTTCTTCTCCGGATCCAGCGATGCGTGCGCTTCGCTGAAGAGATGAAAAATCAGTGAAATCAGCCCATCGAGCTATATTTATAGGCCCAGGCCACGCCCATTTCTACGGTACGTGATGCAGTGGGCGTGAAGACGTCACGGGGGCCTCTCTCGATAGGCTGCTGCAGTTGCAATAGGCACGCGAGCCGTCTTGCCTATGCCTGCATGCTGCCGCAACGCGTTTTACATTTCCCCGTAGTATAAGATATTACGCAGTACTCATTCCCTCTTATAGAGAGAACCGAGGTTACGTTAGTAACCGAGTACGTTTCATTGTCTCTCCACTCTTGCTCGACCATGTGCGGAGGAGAGAGTGACCTAATTACACTAAAACATCGTGTAACTCTTTAATTTGAACTTTTTCACAAAAATCCTTTTATACATCTGTCCTTTCACTTATTTAACTAACAATTCGCCGACTTGGATTTTTGTTTTGACTGTTTAACCCTCTGGAGTCTGAGGTGTTTTTGGGGCCCTTGAGATGTTTTGACATGACCTGACATTTGTGGTTATTTCAGCTACTTACAACATACTATTGGCCAACATGTAATTTTGTTGTATTCAGCACAAACTCTGCTACAATAATATGTGAGCAAAATGGATGTACATGTTTGCATTTTATAGAAAAAAAATATTATGCGTGGTTAGTATGTTTTGGGAAAAACATTGTCACTGCAATAAGGCCATTTAACACATACTGAATAGTTTTCCATAAGACTTTGGAATTACTATTCTTGTAGGCTAGAATTTTTTCTACAAAATGAGGTGAAAATCATTCTGACCACTCTTTCACAAACAACAATATAACGATTTTAATTTTGCATGTCAGTTTTTGTGTCAGCACTGCTGTATGCGTGGGCCATGAATATTAATGTGATTCACACCAGGGGTGTGACTAAAGACACTCCCCCCATGGCTAATGGGCCATCAAGGTGCTGTGAGGCAGCCTGAACAAAGAATGATGACCTAAGAATGATTCACTGATGAATAAAAAGTTAAAAAGAACAGCATTTATTCAAAATAGAAATCTTTTCTAACAATGGAAAGACTTAAAGTTATTACTATCACTTACAGTACATCCTTTCCAAAAAAGAAAGAAAAAAAGACCAAACTTTTGTTTTTTTATAAAAAAATATTTTTATTCAAAGAATCCTGAAAAAACTATTACAGGTTATAAAAAATATATATTAAGCAGCACAACGGTTTCCAACACTGATTTAAAACTCATTGCCGTTTTCTGTGACACACCACAGAGCTCTGTTATAAGTTGCTCCATAAACTCTTTATGTGACAAGTTACCATGTAGCTCTTTGTGCACAATGAAAGAGTTGGTGGAAGCAATGTCCAAGAAGTGTAGAAAAATCTTACTGTACCACTTCATGGTTATGTGCTGTGTTGTGTAGTACTGTATCAGCTGATCAGACAGGTCAACACCCCCCATGAGTTTGTTGTATGCAGTCACAGGTGCAGGACATGGAAATGTCTTTGTCCTCCATGTATCTTGTGTTTTCACCCTCATCTGCGCAGTGTCTCCTGTATAAGCAGAATGGATGGTTTTTGTCATTTCACACAAGAATAGGTAGGCTACTTTTATATTATGACGATGTAAACACAATTAGGCTACATTTCATCTGTAAAATATTACGTCTATGCACTTACTCTGTATGATTTCTCGATCGCACTGAGAACTGAAGGTTCACATTCCTAAAAAACAACATCAAAATAAAACTTTTAGCATACATTATACAAAGTAAACTGCTGAGCAAGTGATGGTTATGGACAAACAATGTATAGTTGATGGGCCATAGAACGGAGAAATATCTATTTATGGGCCATAGACCGCGTCACCGCGAGTATCTGTTGATGGGTATCCGCACGCATTTAGTGACACACGCAATGAACGGATCGTTCGCGAACGACACACATCACTACATTTCAAACATTTACACCTGTATTCACAAACATCTGTGCATAAGGCAGTATTGAAGCGTGTCTTAGGCTAACCAAAATCGAGCATTTATATAAAAATATAATGTAGACAGTAGGCTATATCACATATTTTACCGGAGGCTGAAACATATTTGCACTAAATCACATTAGTAGATATTCGCAAACAAGCTACATTACGCATAAAGAAGTATTTTAGCATTATTTCAGTGTCATAAGCTAATCAAAACTGAGTGAAATATATATGAAGTATATAAATTTAGCACTGAAAGGTTGCCTACCAGTCTAGTTCACATTTTAACATGTTTCTGTCTGTTTATAGATGCATATACATGTACAATATTAGGCTTAGTTCATGTTTTTACTCCAAACTCATTTCATAACATACATTTTAATCTGGCATGACCAGTTTAACATGTCTTACCTTAAAAATCTTCTTCGCGTTCTTCTGAGGTAAATCCCAAGGTAAACAGCACAGCACAGCACAAGGTAAACAGCACAGCACAGCACATCTTCAAACTCGATGAAAAGCAGAGAGGAGTAAGTTACCGAAGTCTCTTATTCTTTGTTTTGAGGTGATGAGGGCGTTTACAGGTCTGCGTTCTGCCGCGTGGATCATTTGCATGTCAATCGCTCGTGCGCGCGTGGGTGTGGTCACATTATAGTTAATTAGGATGTGTTTGAGAAACTGTACATGTCGCTGCTTTCTTACGGATTACTTAAACAGAGAATATTTGTTTTTTATATAATTTACATATTTTAAAAATAGAGACTCCAAGCGTTGTATAGACATGTGTTTTAAGTCTGTGTGACAAACATTCGCTGAGTTACAGGTCATTTTCTGTCGCGTTTCAGAATGAGTTTCACATTGAGAGAGACGGCAGAACGCGCATCATGTTTATTTTTCTTTATTTGGCGAAAAGCACAACACTTTGTTTTTATTATGAGTATGCACAAAAAAAATACACACTTAACAGGATCGATTGATGTACAACACAAGCATATAAGATAAAAATTAATATTAGAATTTTGATTTTGTTTGCACTGATAAGGAAAAAAAACGAGCCTATCGCACCGGCGCGACAGCCGACCTCAGGGGGTTAAAGCTTAGTTTAGCCGGTTTTCGAAAAAAAAACAACCTTTTTTTCAACAGCAGTCTATTTAAGGGGGGCGCGCAATGCGCACGCTCACACTTCACTTGCTGAATGTGCAGACACGACGATCGCTCTGTAGTATCGAATTTAAAAAAGACCACTATTTAAGACAGTTTCATTAGAAAAATATATTGTATATATTATAAAATATATTCTTATTACATAAATATATATTTCCCTTTATTTATCTTTTTTGTTTACATTAATTTGCAAGCCTGCCTGAAGAAGGTATTACATATACCGAAACAGAGGGGTTACCAGCATGTCATGTTTGGGGAGGCAACATAAACAATTGAAAAAAAATCGGCGCAAAATTAAAGCTAGGGTAGGTAATCCTGTTCAGAAACACTTTTTTTATACTGGGTGAAATGGTCCTTTCATCCTGAGAGTAGTCAATACATTATGTGTTCAGAAAAAGGAATTAAAACAATCAGACCTGCCTTCATGTCTCGTGCCCGCGCCCCACTGCGTGCGCTGCCCTGTGTGCGCTCATCACATGTCACCGTTCCCGGAAATATTCAGCTCAAAGCACCTGCATATGCAGTCAGCGAAGGCAAACAAGGCAAAAACTACTTCCTCGGACCCTGCCCGCACTCTTGAACGACCTCCTCTGCTTCGCCCTCAACCCCGGACCTGTCATCGAACACTTACGGCCTCGACCCAGCGGCCAGCCCTCTGCCCCCACGAGGAGGAGGGTTCCGCACACGCCCCCTATGAGCGGCCGCGCCGTCCTCGAGCCCCCCCCGGGGGTCCCCGAGCAGAGCGAGACCCGTGTGTAGGAAGCCAGCGTGTCGCGGTTCTCCTTCCAAGGGCGTTTACCTGGTTGATCCTGCCAGTAGCATATGCTTGTCTCAAAGATTAAGCCATGCAGGTCTAAGTGCACACAGTCGGTACATTGAAACTGCGAATGGCTCATTAAATCAGTTATGGTTCCTTTGATCGCTCCACCCGCTACTTGGATAACTGTGGCAATTCCAAAGCTAATACATGCAAACGAGCGCCGACCCGGCTCCCCCCGGGGGGTCGGGGACGCGTGCATTTATCAGATCCAAAACCCATCCGGGGTCGGCTCCGGCCGCTTTGGTGACTCTAGATAACCTTGGGCCGATCGCGCGCCCTCCGTGGCGACGACAACGACTCATTCGAATGTCTGCCCTATCAACTTTCGATGGTACATTCGGCGCCTACCATGGTGACCACGGGTAACGGGGAATCAGGGTTCGATTCCGGAGAGGGATGCCTGAGAAACGGCTACCACATCCAAGGAAGGCAGCAGGCGCGCAAATTACCCATTTCCGACACGGAGAGGTAGTGACGAAAAATAACAATACAGGTCTCTTTCGAGGCCCTGTAATTGGAATGAGCGTATCCTAATCCCATGGGCGAGGACCCATCTGAGGGCAATTCTGGTGCCAGCAGCCGCGGTAATTCCAGCTCCAATAGCGTATACTAAAGTTGCTGCAGTTAAAAAGCTCGTAGTTGGATCTCGGGAGCGGGCCGCCGCGAGGCGAGCCATCGCCTGTCCCGGACCCCTGCCTCACGGCGCCCCCCGGATGCCCTTAACTGGGTGTCCGGTCCTCGGGGCCCGAAGCGTTTACTTTGAAAAAATTTGAGTGTTCAAAGCAGGCCGCCCGTCGCCGCTGAATACCGCAGCTAGGAATACTGGAATAGGACTCCGGTTCTATTTTGTGGGTTTCTGGAACCCGGGGCCATGATTGAGAGGGACGGCCGGGGGCATTCGTATTGCGCCGCTAGAGGTGAAATTCTTGGACCGGCGCAAGACGGACGAGAGCGAAAGCATTTGCCAAGAATGTTTTCATTAATCAAGAACGAAAGTTGGAGGTTCGAAGACGGTCAGATACCGTTGTAGTTCCGACCGTAAACGATGCCGACCCGTGATCCGGCGGCGTTATTCCCATGACCCGCCACCGGATAGGTAATGGATTGTAAGGCTGAAACACAGGAGTTGATGGAAAAAGCTATAAGCAACCCCTGCTGGGGATCCCTGATTAATTGGAAACATTTGCACCAGGGAAGGCCCCCACCTGGTCGAAAAACCGCTATAGGTGGCTTGCTCCTCCCCGCCTTGTGCAAACTCTTAGATGAGGCCTACCCTCGGGTAGCTAGCCCGTTGGCCCCACCAGAATCACTGGCTTTAAGATTACGAGAATGTTCCGTGGTTCTGACTCACCTAGGACCGGGGCGGTCAGTCGTTGAGTATGGGACGGCCACGGACAATGATGCTATGGAGAGCGGTTCACGGGAATGCTTTGTGTTTGCGACTGGCTCGGGACCGGGTCAGTCGCCCGTTGAGAATGGGACGGACACAAGCAATGAGATTATGGATTTGACGGAAAGCTCAGTTGTGTCGGCTCTCCCCCAGGGGGGGAGGGTTGGAGACGGCATGGCGAGCAGTACTGCTATGGATGAAACCCACCTTGGAAGAACGGGCAATGTCCAAGACCCTCCGAGTGCAGTGCAAGCTGCCGCTTCCCAGGGGGGTGATCCCGCCCAGGTCAACCTCCCTACGAATATGGCACGGGAGGGAGATACTGGAGTGGTGGTTTTACTGCCGCTTCGGGACTTCACCTGTGTCCTGTGTGGCGTGTCGGCAGGCGCTCTAGCGTGGGTGAGAAGGCACTTCTCTACCCAGCATGGAAAAGCGCTTGTTAGATACAGTTGTAGGTCATGTGGCAAAACATCAGATTCTGCACACCCCATACATAGCCTGCCATGTTCCCAAGTGCCGGGGACCGAAGGTTGCCGCACCGGCTGGTGCGGTAAGATGCGAAGCATGCGAGGCTACATTTAACACCAAGATGGGGTTGAGCATACATGAACTGCACGTCCACCCGGATATTCGAAACAGGAAAAGGTTACAGATGAGGAAAAGAGGAAGCTCAGGACGGATGAAGAGACAGGAGCTCAGACGGCCTCGGGGGCTATTAGGGATTCCTCGGCTGAGGATTGCCCTGCTAAGAGACTCAGATCCCATACGCGTACAGACAGCAATATCTTGCGGATGTCGGTCCCTCCCATTCAACCCAACTTGCCAGAGGACGGCCTCCTGATACTCCTCAGAGAGAAGGCCCGAAAAATGGTGAGCGAGGTGGAGGGCGATGATGCAGATTATTCCAACATACTTAAAGCCTGGCTGGATGGCTGCGATCAGTTACCCGAACTGGTTGATGCGGCGACGCAAAGGATACTCCAGGGGTACATCCCCGGAGGGGAGAGAGGCCCCACTAGAAGGACGCAAACCCGGTGTAGAAGGTCCAGGCCCAAGTACAGGAGGTGGCGCAACAAAAAAGCTCTTGCCCGCAAAAGCGCATATCACACCTGCCAGTACCGATTCCACACTGATCCGGCCCGCCTCGCTGCGGAGATTCTAGATGAAAGGGTCAAAGGGCGCTGCCCAATTTCAGATACCATCATTTTCGACACCTTCCAGGCCAAATGGGGGGTTCCTCCCCCCTTTAGAGGACTGGGCCGGTTCAGGGCCGAAGGGAGTGCTGACAACACTCACCTCATGGGGCCACTCTCCCAGGGCGAGATCCAACTAAGCCTCCAACGGGCATCGAACGATTCTGCACCAGGGCCAGATGGGATTGGGAAACGGGACATTCTCAATTGGGACCCAGAGTGTAAGACTCTCACTAGACTGTTTAACATGTGGTGGTTTACAGGGATCGTACTGACACGCCTGAAGAAAAGTCGAACAGTGCTAAGTCCGAAGTCATCTGACCCAGGAGCGGTGATGGAGATTGGCAACTGGCGGCCGATCACCATCGGGTCTATGATTCTCAGGCTCTTCACAAGGGTGATAAAGCGAATGGCGGAGGCATGCCCCATTCACCCTAGACAAAGGGGATTTCGTCCTACCCCCGGGTGTGCGGAGAACATTGAGGTATTGCGGGGCCTCATCTGACACTGCAAAGAAGAGCGTAGCCCACTCGCGGTAGCATTCATCGACTTTGCACAGGCATTCGATTCCGTCTCCCATGAGCATATCCTGTCTGCTCTTGGGCAGATTAACGTGGACCCCCATGTTGTGGGTTTGATCCAGCAGATCTACACGGACAGTTCTACAAGTGTCGAGGTTGGGAGTAAGCATACCCCTGATATAAAAGTGAGTGTTAAGCGGGTGTTAAGCAAGGGGACCCGCTGTCCCCAGGGGCGTGGCCACAAGGGTGGCACGGGGTGGCAGCTGCCACCCTAAAAATGAGCTTTGCCACCCCATTTGCCACCCCAGATGACAGCTCAGATACTGATTTAATGTACAAACAGTTTTTGGAATTTGTTGATGGGTGGGCGTCGACTTACCTTCCCCCATCGGCTTTTATTTAAAAAAAAAATCAGTCGATCAACTGCGTCAGGAAAAGCACATCAAATATGATCTATAAGGCAGATCGGAGTGAATCAATAGCACTAAGCGCCGGTGCGGTAGCCTAACTGTGTCGGACTCGGAAGAAGAATGTGCTTGTCTTGTCCAGAGACGAGTATAGTTGTGAGAATCTCCACGCACACGAAAGCAGACTTTCCATTTGAATCGCACATTCTGACAGGTGTAATGGTATTGAAAACATTTTCATTCAAATTGCAGTGATTTCAGGAGACAGCCAAATCAGCACAATATATTGGAGATCTTCATTATATAAATGTTTTAATTAATATGGTAAAAGTTTTTATTTAATTTTTAAATGATTGACATTTTAGTTGTAACATATCCGAGATTATCTTGACAACAGACTTGATTGCGGATTAATTACCAATTGATATTAAAATGTAAATGTATCAAAGCAAATATAGTAGCCTAAGCAAATATTAAAATGGCAGAGCTAAATATTTTTTGGGACAGTGTTCGTCGTATAGTGATGTCACTGGCTTATCTTCACCTCTTCCCCACTCCTTAACTTTTTCGCCAAAAATATAACATGTGGCAGGCCCGTGACCAAGTTTCGGCTAGAAGTTTAGTATGATTTCTCATTTTGATGCAAAGAAGCAGGCAAAGTCAGTCATGTGTCTATCTTGTTAATCTAAAAAAGTTACCTGAGTGGTGGCTGTTACAATGAGTTATGTATATATTCAATCAATGCACTAACGTTAGCTCGTTACAATACTAAGGCTTGTCCGTGACACAAATGGTTTTTTTTTTGAAGGGGCAAGTGAAAGAAATTGACTTCCCTGACGAACAAGTAGACTGATTAAAACTTCAGTGACAAAAAATAACTAGGAGAAATGCAAGAATGGTCATGATTTTATTACATTCAGCGTAAACAGCGATTAATAAACCTAATGGATAAATTATTTCTGGTAAATCTGAGGCCAGAGCTGAGAGAATTTAGTGGAGAAATCAAAACAAATGGGCAGCACCCACAAGAAACCCACAGAAGAAACAAATTCAATATGTTGAGTTTATTATTAATAACATATGATATACATTTAAATAATAAAATGACTATGTTTTGCCGAATATTATCACGATTGCAAATATAACATTGATTAAAGTTAAATGTTCAAGTAGTTAATATTATCACGATTGCAAATATAACATTGATTAAAGTTAAATGTTCAAGTAGTTAATATTAAGTTAATTACATTTTAGACACATTATTGGCTGTTTTTTGTTCTATTTTACCAATGAAAATAGTTCCAAATAAAGAAAAGCAGCGCTCAACAGTGTTTTACTAAATGATTCAGCGTTTTGAATGAATCGGTTGAATCAATGACTCAGTTATTAAGTAACGTGCTGCCACCTACTGGCAGATTAGTTTCATGTTTAAAAGTATCATTACATTTTTTCCAACATTTCTTATTTGTATATTCAAAATGTTTTTTAAAACATTAATCTCATAGCCTAACATTAATTATTGCAGTTGTAATTTCGCAGTATACATTATTTAATTTCATTGGTACAGCCCATAGTGTGTTATTATTAACACTGAATTTATTGATCAAATGTAAACATTTGACATGAAAGATGATGCATACATTTAATAAGGTTACAAAATTGGCCTTTATCAAAACAATTAACGCCCTGGGATAAATATGCACAAGTATATAAAAGCTGATAGAATACTGATAGGATATTGCTTCAAAATAAATTATATTTACACCACCAAAAATAATTTTCCCCACACAGAAAAGTAACTTTTTTACTCAGAGAGTTATGGGTTAGGGCTAACAGATAATGATTTAATGGCTACTGCCTTATATGTTTGACTATTTGTCTGGCTAGTGTAACTAGGTTCACATAATCAGTTACAGTTGTATATGCATCTTACAGACAATGCAAAATTTCTTTTGAGGCTCACTATTTCCTGAAATTTTTCCCAAAATGCATTGTTTTTATTTTTTGGTAATAAAAATATTCTGGATTCCTTGTCTTTTTATCAATATGAATAAATAAATAAATGCAGTGTTGTGTACAAATTAAGTAATCAATTTATATTATTTTAAAAGTAGTTGTTTTTCACCAGTAATCTACAGCAAGGACATTTTTCCATGATTACTCCATTACACACACATTCCCATGCTCACACATACACTCACATACTCTCTCTCACACACACACACACACACACACAAAATGCTGGAAACAGATAGAAAATTACTATTCTTTAAAGACTTCTTATAAAACGTTAGTATTACAGCCTTCATCTTTCAGTTGAAATGGCTGATAGGTAAGAATTTACTGTTTGCCCTCTCTGAGCATCATAAACAGGGTGGGAATTATACCGCGGCCACGCGGCCATGGCCGCCGTTGCCCTACACTTTGGCCTTCATGCCCCGTGAAAAAAAAATCATCGTACGGCCACAGTGGCCTGTGTGCCCTGGCCCTGTCCAAGTTCCACCCAAGTAGTCTCTGAACTTCAATTAGTTTGTGGATTCGCGCAGGTGCAGTGTCATAATCACATCGATGATCTCACGCATCAAAACAGCAGTGCAAGAAGCATGTAACGTCAGCACCAACAGAAGAACGACACTCTGTTGTCGACACTGGTGCATAGATATATACACTAGATTTCGCCTTGGCTACGGCATTCGTTCATGAACTGCCGTAGCCAAGGCGAAATCTATATGTGTATCTATGCACCAGTCTGCGCACACGTCACACAGCAGGAAGCGCGGGCGCCCTCAGATCACTTGGACGTCGCTGTGTTACAAGAGGTAAAAACGATATAAATACTGTTCGTTTTCTCACACAAACCGCTCGTTTCGTGTCTTAGGCCATCAATGTGTACTTACGACGGGGAATTGTTTAATTTGGACGATGGGGAATTGTTTTAATTTGGACTCTGTGGATGCTCTTTGAGACCGTGACCGTAGACATGCATTATATGACTGACAGACAAGAATGGTTTGATCTAAAAATATCAAAATCTATTTGCTAGTAGATAAGTGCCCTTTTCAGAAAAGGGCCCTATGCAAGGTTCCAGAGGTAACGCCGTCGGCGCACTGAAGCGTTTTTTTTTTAATAGTTCAAAGTTACTATAAGATTTAATGTTATTACCTTGACAAACTATAACTTACATCATTTAAAAGATATAAGACTCACGTTTCAGTATTTGACCACTATTGTATTCTGAGAAATTTATATTGACAGTTATGTCTTAATTTGTGTCAGGAGTTATGAAATGCAAAAATGAGTCGATACCTTTAATATGAATTATGAGCGTCAGACGCTCCCATTCATAAAAAACTCCTGTGCTGTCGTCATGACAGCGATTCACAAAACAACGTCCCTCAGGGCTTTTAGCTCAAAAGTGTGCAGATTTGGAGAAATATTGATATATTCTCAGTTTACATCAGATTTATATTGACAGGAATTATATTTTATTGAACTTTTAGCCAAATGTGTCGATGTAATCATTATGGCATGAGCACTGTATACTGATGTGCTGTTTTCAATTCATACCAGCTGCCTGAGGGCGCTCTACTGAACATTATAGTCCATATTTGAAACACATGAAGAGCGTTCGACAATGCAGGAAATTATTAATTTATTGGCATTTGTGTTGTTTCTGAATGCTTTTATTGGCATTTGTGGTGTTTCTATTGTTGTGTGAGGGTGTATACCTTTTGGATGTAATGGCGCTCTCTCTCTCTCTCTCTCTCATTAAATTTTTTTTTTATTATTAAAAAAGTCATAATCCATGTCTTATTCCAAATTAGGATGTTATGGTATTAATCTGAATGGGAAAACCATCGAATTGTACAATGGCCTTTGTGCCCTGTCATATGGCCTTGGTGCCCCTAAAAAAAAAAAAGGTGGAGGCCAAATGGCCTTGCCCCTAAAATTATATAATTCCCACCCTGATCATAAATTCATGAAATGTCCTCCATAAGCGGTATAACTTTTTTTTTTTTTTTTTTTTAACTTTTACATATACAATGGGAAGCCTAGTTGCCACCCCTCATTCTGCTCTTGCCCCCCCTTTGCCACCCCAAATATAAAATCCTGGACACGCCCCTGGCTGTCCCCCCTGCTTTTCAACCTGGCCATGGATCTCCATGGTCTCAAACGTTTCGGCAAAGGATACATCCTGGGCAATGGTCTCTCAGTAGTGTGTCTTGCATTTGCTGGTGGTTATAGGAGGTTCTTGCAGTGATATGGTGTACAACTTGGGACTCCTTGACTCATTCTGTCAGAGCACTGGACTCACAATACAACCTGCTAAGTGCAGAAGCTTCCTCGTGAAGCCTTGCAGCGGCTCCTATTCGATCAATGATTGCACCCCATGGGTTCTGGAGGGCAGGGCCCTGCAGCAAACCACCATTGCGGAGATGGTTAAGTACCTGGGTGTTAAGATCAACCCTTGGTCAGGGGTCATGTGCCCTAATATGGTGGAGTCTCTGGACAGATGGGTAAGGAACATAGGAAAATCACTCCTTAAACCCTCACAGAGGGTAGTCCTCCTCAATCAATATGCGTTACCCCGGTTATACTACCAGGCTGACCTAGGTGAGGTTACGGATGGTGTACTCCGAGCCGCAGATGGGAGGATCAGGGGGGCGGTCAAGAAGTGGTTGCATCTGCCGCCGTCCACCTGTGATGGGCTGATATATGCAAGAAACCGATATGGCGGACTCGGGATCTGCAAGCTCGCTTGGCACATCCCATCGATCCAGGCAAGAAGGTTGGTTCGCCTTGCTTGCTCGTCGGAACAGGTCATAGGGGCATTGATGGCCTCCTCCTTCATGCGATCTAAGCTCAAAGGGGCGTGGGAGAGGGCCGGTGGAACAGAGGCCAACATTCCAGCGGTTGGTAACATCTTGAACGAAAGGGGAGACACCACCGGCCCGTTGACCCACACGTGCGTTCCTCCGTTTGATTGGAGACAGGATGAATTCCTTAAGTGGATGGGACTGCCAGTACAGGGCGTGGGGATCTCCGGCTTTAGGGGCTCAACGGTGAGCAACACGTGGTTGAGGAAGCCCGCATGGCTGTCTTAGAAGCAGTACATCGCGGCTCTTCAGCTGCGTGCTGGAGTATACCCTACTCGTGAATTTCAGTGTCGGGGAAGGAGCAAGTTTGGTGCAGCTTGCCGGCGGTGTCCGGATAGGTTGGAATCCTGTACGCTCATACTTGGACAATGCCCGGCCATGCAGGGGGCCAGGATTGCCAGGCACAATAAACTGTGCTGTCTCCTCGGGGCTGAGGCTGAGACTCTCGGGTGGGAGGCACACCAGGAATGGGAGTTCAGGACCCGTTCTGGGGTTGTGAGACGACTTGACTTGGTGCTGGTTCGAGGTGCACTCGCCTTGGTCATTGATGTAACGGTCCGCTTTGAGCTCGCTCCTGATACCCTCGCGGTTGCGGAGCGGCAAAAGGTAGACTATTACAGCCCCTATACGAATCAGATCACTACGAAACTGGACGGGAGGAAGGTGTTGGTTTTCGGATTTCCCTTGGGCTCCCGAGGCCTGTGGCATGACGGCAATTACAAGCTGCTGGAAGCCATGGGCATGGGGAAAAGGAGGATGAAATCTTTCGCGAAGCTGATGAGTCGGAGGTGCCTCCTCTACTCGTTGGACATTCTGCGGAAATTCACCTCTGCTCGGAGGAAGGGAAAGGGAGGACAAGGTACCCTGCTGACCCGGGCTCGCCCTGATGTAAGCAGGCCGGTTTCGGGTGGCGCAGTGACCAGATCCCGTGCGGTGATGGATGCTGTGTAGCCTGGACGGGTTTTGCTGCATGGTGGGTTTGGATCAGTGGGGCAGGGTGGGATCCTGTGAGGCGGGAATGAGGCCCGGGGGGCTGGTTAAGGGAGGTGCAGCTCCCTGGCTGGTCCCTGTGGCTGTCTGCCCAGCGTCGCAGGGTCCCTGGAGGCTTGAATCGCTCCCCGAGTCCTGAGCCTGTGATGGGACTACAGGATCGGCACAGCTTGACCTTGTTTCGGTTGCATGGCTATGGCCGGGACAACGGGTCTGGAACCATCTGGAGAGGAGGGGAGGCAGCCCGGTGGGAGGATGGGGAGGAGGCACCCATTGGACACCGCTGGGAGGCAGCCACTCCTCTGAGCATGAACGAGGGCGGACAATTACCATCAAGTCTGTGTTGTTTGGCCGGGAGCGGACAAGCCTGGAATGCCAAGGAGGGTGCCACCAGAAGTAGAGTTCGCTAGTAGAGTGTCTCTGGTAACCCAGGAGCGGATCGAAAGATAACATCTCACGCTTTGTGAAGGAGAACTCCGTAACATCAGCCAAGGGCTACACAAAACCGAAAGATGGGTTATCCTTCTCGATTAGTCATTGACTTTTCAATTACATGAAGTGGATGGGGCCAATGACTTCCTGCATGACCGGACTCCTAGCGAATGGACATGTCTCTGACAGGAAGGCTATCCCTGCTGGGGAAAGTACATCTCGCTTAGGGAGCGAGGAATGCTGGGAGGAAGAAGTTCCAATCAGCGACATACCCGAAAGATGGATATAAGCCCCAGTCTAATGGCACCCTCCTCGGCAGAGAAGCAAAGGGGTGGGTGGGTGGGTGGGTGGGGGGTGGGCAGAGCCAAAAATAAATACTAATCTACTCTCTTTTCTGTTTCCTTGCAGGTGCAGAAAGGGATGGCGGTTGCAGAGTTGCGGACAAGGCCGGTTGCCCGGATGGCAGGAGATGGGAGATAAGGGCAATCTCATAATGATTAGAAGTAGTGCTGCCCACTGTGAATAGGCTGCATGGCACTAGTGACACCAATTCGCAGTACGAATACATTCATGCCTATACGGTGACATAAGTATATTACTACCAATGCTTAGAATTTGCATTACGTCAAGTACGGTGGTCGGTCGGCCTTTACAAGCGTGCTGGTAGTATGGGTGAACGGGCATCCTAAACAACTCGAAAAGTCGCGCCCCCTTGTCTCGTCCAGGTACGATACATGCTCACTGGCGGCGCGGCGTGTCACTAGCCAAATGCCTCGTCATCTAATTAGTGACGCGCATGAATGGATGAACAAGATTCCCACTGTCCCTACCTGCTATCTAGCGAAACCACAGCCAAGGGAACGGGCTTGGCAGAATCAGCGGGGAAAGAAGACCCTGTTGAGCTTCACCCCTTCACCGGGCTCCTGGAGCACCTCAGAGAGCTTGACTCTGGTACCTATGGGTACACGAGCCCGTACCGATGGGTCTCGGGGGGCCCTGAGCGATCCTGACCCCCCGATGTCACGCTGGGACCCTCACTCTGTCGCCCCGTGGGCCTTTTTACGCACTTTTCACATTTTTACAATTTTTTCACATTTTGTCAAAATTTTGCACGTCAGTGTACCGATGGGTACCAGGAGACCTCACTCTGGCCCCATTCGCGGCCCCCAAATGCTTCTTGCACCCTGATGTCACGCGCTGTGACCCTCACTCAATGTCCCCATGGGCTTTTTTACACACTTTTCACCTTTTTTCACAACTTTTGCACATTTTTGAAAAACCTCTTTGTGTCAGTGTACCAGTGGGTACCAGGAGACCTCACTCTGGCCCAGGCAACAACCCCTGAATGCTTCTTGCACCCTGATGTCACGCTGTGTCCCTCACTCGATGTCCCCATGGGCTTTTTTACACACTTTTCACCTTTTTTCACAACTTTTGCACATTTTTGAAAAACCTCTTTGTGTCAGTGTACCAGTGGGTACCAGGAGACCTCACTCTGGCCCAGGCAACAACCCCTGAATGCTTCTTGCACCCTGATGTCACGCTGTGTCCCTCACTCGATGTCCCCATGGGCTTTTTTACACACTTTTCCCCTTTTTTCACAACTTTTGCACATTTTTCATAACTTTGTGTACCAGTGGGTACCAGGAGACCTCACTCTGGCCCATGCAACAACCCATTAACCGTCCCCTGCACCCTGATGTCATGCTGTGTCCCTCACTCGATCGCCCCATTCACTTTTTTTACACACTTGTTGCACATATTTCACACAACTTTAGTACCAGTGGGTACGCGTGGGATTCCCAAAAGAGTGACAGTTCCAAAAATCTCTCAAATAAAAACAATTTAAGTGCTAAGGTGCATACCTGACTGGCCACTGCAGTTGGACAGTGGAACTCTTCAACCATGTCAACAGTGGGCCAGGTGAGTCATTTAAAAAAGCAACAATTCTATTTGTATATCATGTGCCTTTGGTTTATTGAAGACAGCAGAATTTTCATCTGCCACAGTGAATCACGGAGCAGTTCGTTTAAGGCACTGTTGAGTGATCTGATGCATTGTCAGGTGTGTGCCTCACTGCTTTGTCATTTCCTGTTGCAGTACTCAAAATTCCATCAAATGTGTGTATTCACTTTTTTTCTTTTCTTAAGGATCAACCAGCGGTAGGCCCACCGACCTGTCTGTGCCCGGGACGGAGGCACCCTCCCTGGGCTGGCCAGGGAGGTCTGAGGGCATGGAGCTCTGAACCCAGTTCACTATTTTTATTTTAAGACCATTTTAAAAAATATTATTTTTAATTCACTTTTATTCACTTTATTTCTGCTTTTTATTGTATATACTTTTGTTATTGTATATAGTTCTTTAATGTTTTTTAAATGTGTGTGTGTGTGTGTATAGTTCTTTACTATGTTTTTTAATTGTGTGTATAGTTGTGTTAATGTATATATATATATATATATATATATATATATATATATATATATATATATATATATACACACATATATATACACACACACACAATAAACCTACAGAATGGTAATTAACAAAATAAGTATCTATAAGTTTGCCTAAACTATGCTGTATTTCAAGTAAATCCTGCTATACACCACACACAATACAACACACTGATGAACATACCATTAATTATGCAAAGTTATATAATTTGTGAGAATATTTACTTTGATTTAACATTTATTCTCTTTCAACCATATGCAAAGCATGCTGGGAATCTCGCGTTCAGGCGAGCGTCTTTCTGTGTGCTATTTCTGTTGGATTAGAAATATTAGAAAGAAAGGCGGCCGCCATTTTGAATCGCGCCCGCTGGTTTTCGGCAAATATCTCCGCGAAAAAAGCACCAAAAACCATGAACAATGTAGGCTACCATTCTTTTCAGCTAGATTAGACGTTTACAAAGAACTAAGCAAACGACGGATACGTCATGTTTCCGCTGAGATATTTCGCCGTGGGTTACAGTCGCGTCCAGGCCCAGCCATAGGCCCTCTTTCAGCGCCTAACACACGTGATTGTTTATGTTTAGGGAGAAGATGAGTGCCTTTTTTGTTTTAATTTTAATTAACATTAATAACTGAAAACAGCTAGGTGATACAAACAGGCCATGCATAGAGAGACATAGGCCTATACATGCAATATTTATTATTTGTGCTGACATCATTGCATGTATTTACCTTTGCTTGTTAACCCTCTGAGGTCGACAAACGCGCCGGCGCGTTTTGCTGGATTTTCTCCACATTGTAGCACTATAAACTTAAATTTCTCCGTCATTTATGGTCATACAGAAAAAAGAAATATAAAAAAGAATCTGTGATATTTCTACTTTTGTATGTGCTTTTGTAAAATAAAGAAAATAAACAGGGTGTGCGTTTTGCCTCTCTGTCACGGTGAACTTTTTTTTCTTGAGCATGTCTATAAACTGAAACAAAACTCAGCAAATACTTGTCACACATTTATGTGCCATAAACCTTTATAAACATATAAGTGTGTACTTTTAAATTATCGGATTCAAAACGAAAACAAATATTCTCTGTTTAAGTAATTTGTATAAAACCAACAAGATGTCCAGCTTCTCAAACGCTTCCTAATTATTTTTTAATTTACCACGCCCACTCGCGCAAAAGATATTCACATGCAAATCTCCACATGGAACGTGATCGCCCTCATTACCTCAACAACAAAACACTTCACTTCATTTTTCGTCGAGTTTGAAAGACGTGCCTGACCTTACATTGGATTTACATCAGGAGAAGAACGCGATTTGAAGACAAGAAAGATAAGGTAAGAAATTCTTACATATTAGTTTGCTATTGTTGCATAAATTTCACATTGCAGTTGAACTGTTGCTAGATATATGGTGAATATTATAATATTTAGACCCGTGTTACTGTTACTGTGTTTGTGGATATCTGCTCAAACGTAGATATGTATATGGTAACCATAATGTTTTATATTTGAGCGCGATCGCGTTTGAATGTATCTTATTTTGGATCGTGATCACGTTTGAATGTATCATATTTTGGATCATGATCGCATTTGAATGCATCATATTTTGGATCGTGATCGTATTTGAATGTATCATATTTTGGATCGTGATCGTATTTGAATGTATCATATATTGGATCGCGATTGAAAAACAAACAGCTTCATGTTTTTACTATTATCTCATTTCATATGGAACACGAATGGAAACATTTTAAGTAACATGATAATCAATATATTTTTCTCTAGCTTAGTTACTGAAATCTTTTGGAAGATTTATACTGTTATAGGTTATTATTATTTTATCCAGCACTGCGCATAGCTTATGCCTACAAGGCACAACAAACCTGGTGTTCACTGTTCATTATATCTTGTTGGAAACATTTGTGTGTGTGTGTGTGTGTATTCTGTGAATTTTAAAAAACAATTTTAACCAGAAAAATCTAAAATTTATTCCCAAAATCGTGCAGGCCTTTCTCTTGATATCAGTATGTTCACTTTTTTTTTCAGGGCCCAGATGACACTGAGGACTGCTGAATTCAACATTCACATGAGTCTCTGTACATGGTAAAGTGAAAATCAAACACCTTGGAAATTAAAGGTATGTACAATGTTTTTGGATCATTGTTTTCAATAAGAGCTTTTTGGCACTTCTTGTGTATCTTTGGACGATGCTGTGTTGTAAATAAATCCAAACAATTTAAAAGCCATTATTTTTTTAAATCTCCTCATTTACAGTATTGTGCAAGGTTGCTCAGAATGACAGGGCCTAATAGCTCCTAATAGGGCCGTTAGGGGAGGTTCTTTGTCTTTCTCAGGTGAGAAAAGCTTACATATTAATGAGCTCTCGCATAGAGCTTTCTTACACAAAACACGTCGTAAATTTTTTAAATCAATATATTGTCTTATCTGAATGAGCAGTCAGGGTGATTTTCACATAGATTTAGAGCAAATATTCTAGGCTACGTGATACAATTTTCAAAAGTCTTGTGAAGAAATAATCAGTATGGGTTTCATGGCCTTATTTCAGTGAGAATTTTTTTTTGTATTTTCACAAACCACGCATAAATGTCATTATCTCAAAACTACAAACTTTTACATACATGCTGTTGATATATTATTGTAGCAGAGTTTGTGCTGAATATAGTGTAATTAGACTTTAGCCATGAAAATGTCACAAGAAACAGAAATAACCAGAAATGTCAGAGCATGTCAGAACACCTCCAGGGCCCAGAAAACAGCTCAGACCCCAGAGGGTTAATAAAAATGCAATTTACCTTAACCTATAATCATTTCATTTTTTTATTTTATTAGTAGCCTACCATTGCAATTATCCTATCATTTCACAGATTATTAGACTTACGTAAGAATCAGTAGCACTTGGTGTACTGTAAAGTTAAATAGATTTAAACTTAATCTTTCTTTCACACCTACACACACACACACACACACACACACACACACAGAGAGAGAGACAATGGAAATGCTAATTACAAACATCCCCCCACTCTGTCCATGGTCTTTTAGGATTCTAGATCCACATTGCTATCTGGTGGACAGGTATATGTTTGCAGGCTCTGGTTGTTTATCCAAACACAAATACAGTTTTTTTTATTCGCTTTGGTACTATTTTCACAAGTAAGGTGCACATTTTCAAAACTCTTAATACAAAAATCCAAACTGATCACACTTGTAACACAGCTAGTCTTTCTTTTAAAACCTGATCTCATGTTTTCATTACAGTTATACACATTTCAGTCCACATAATCATTGTTTCAAACACAAGATTATTGTAATATGTAATGAGAACATTTGATTTAATCACAGAAACAGAACAGTATGATCTTCTTTCAATTTAGTACTTTTAGTTTGAGTTACAGTAATGTGGCAATCTCTACCAGTCTTTATCTGTTTACAGTATCACATGGCATACTGTAATGTAAATGTAAAAATGTAATGTAAAAAGTCTCCCTTCTACTGATAAATCTGATGTTTTACAGTCATTGACTGTTTCCTCTCCCTTGTTCTTTTCTGCTTTACAGTAATGCACAAATGGCAAATCTCTCTGTATCTCTCTCTCTCTCTCTCTCTCTCTCTCACACACACACACACACACACACACACAAATTCTGCTAAATTACAAGCACAATTCCTGCTTTACACTAAAATTGCAGTTCTAAAACACATTTTTTTCAAAACACTACACACAATTCTCTGCTTTTGGCACAATTTTCGTGCAGAAAATCTATTGTTTTCACAAGGAACACACTGCCATTCAAATATGCACACTGGTAGACCACTGTATGTACAACTGTGTGTTCGTTGGGATGTACACTGTGTACATTGTTTTCTTGTGTGTACATTGTGCACTGTGTACATTGTTGTTGTTGTGTGTGTGTGTGTGTTTTTTTATTATTTGTGTGTAGAGTTCTGAGAGTATGAGGCATGCTTTCAGAAAATGTGTGTAAACAATTGAGAACAACTGTCAAAAGAAAAGCAATGAAATTGTTTTATACTTTAAAGGGGGGGTGAAATGCTCATTTTCACTCAATCTCCTGTTAATCTTGAGTACCTATAGAGTAGTATTGCATCCTTCATATCTCCAAAAAGTCTTTAGTTTTATTATATTTATAAAAGAAAGATAGGCTGTACCGAGTCTTTCCGGAAAAAAACGAGCGGCTGGAGGCGGGCCGTGTGGGCGTTGCTAAAGCTGTGCTAACGCGCCAAGCTAACAACACACAGAGACATTAGAAGCAGTTTTACTCACCGTCTGGTTCCAACCACGACCGCGAACCTTTATCATTGTGACTGCTCCATCCTTAAGCATTAGACGATCTGCAAATCCGTCGATCTGGGCTTTGTTTATAAAACAATCATCGTCGAAATGCAGGGAACAAACAGTCTTGCACAACCTCCGTTGATGCTCTGAAAAAACAAACTCCATCCACGGGTTCCTTAACGCTGGGTTCTTTGGGAATCTGTGCAGGGTTGTCTTGCCCTGGCAACCGAAAACCCACTTCTTTGGTGACATTGGCCCTCATTTATCAAAAGTGCGTACACCAAATTTCAAGCGTACACCCAAAACCACGTTGACTTTGAGATTTATCAATATGGACGTTGGCGTACGGCACGCTCAAATCCTACGCCAGCTCAGGAGGTGGTGTACGCACGTTTTGAGTGCGGGAATGCGCAAAAAACAATTCCTAACACCACAAAACGCACTGACAAACTAAAAGATATAATATAATATGACCCACTGTAAAAAAACAACAGCATAGTAATTATAAACTTCAGTGTTTATTTTTGTGCAACATGGACTTCAAAGTTTAATTTGTGTGACTTTACCAAAGCATTTGAATTGTAGGCATATGTATTCCTTAAGTTGCGAGCCTGTGCGCTTAACCTGACGTTTCAAGCCTTGTTTATACTTTCGCCAGTCTCCGCAGACTGCGCGCGCACCTCCCCAAACGGACGAGGCGTTTATACTCGACGCGCTCGCCGTTGTACTATTCTTTGAAACGATGGTTAGGCCAGGGTTAGGACCGGCAGGTATGCACTGACTGGGTTTAGTAATGAAAGGCTTTCAATGACCAAAAAAATAATTCAGAATGACAAAATAATAAAAATGCCATTCTTCTTTTAAATAATAATAATACAAATAATAATAACGACATTCTTCTTCTAAATAACAATAAGCGTCATTAATAATAAAAATCTAGAAATCAATTTTGTTTCTTTCCACTTCCCTGGTTTCGCTTTCTCTTTCTCAAAGAAGTTTCTCTTTAATTTGCCGTCTTCCGTGTGTCCATGGCGTAAAATGAGGGCGTGGGGGGAGCGGAGACTTGAATATATAGGGGCGTGTTATTCTAATGACGATCGATTTCAGCCGCGGCATTTATCAAGGGCAGGTATTGCGTACACCAGAATTTCAAAGGTACGCACAGCTTCATAAATCAGGCGATGAGAGGAGTGTAAGCATAATATTACGCCAATATATATGCCCGTTTCTACGCAAGATTGATAAATGAGGGCCATTGACTTCCCTAATGCCGAGCAGAGCGCTTTGATGGCGAACTGCTTTCGCTCTCTTGCCCTGGTCTACGGTTTGCACGCGCGCCCGCAGTTCTTCCGGAAGAAGTGCCCTTAGGACCCATATAAGGAAATTCCGTTACATCTGACGTCACACATGCCCATGCTCGAAAAAAACTTTCCGAAACTTGTGACAAACTGGAAGGAGCATTTTTGGAACTAATTTAATACTCCTTCAAACGTACAATTTAATTTTTGAAACTTTGTCCATGTTTAGCATGGGAATCCAACTCTTTAACAGTGTAAAAAAACTCAGTATGTATGAAACAGCATTTCACCCCCCCCCCCCCTTTAAACTATGCAACACATCAGCAAAACATTTTTGATTATAAGTGATTTTTTTTCCTTTAGTCAGCATCAGTCTGCTGAAAATCAAGATAATGTCATTGTCCCTTTTAAAATAAATGAAAGAATAAAAAGAATGGAATTCTTATGATAATAAGATACTACCATATAATAATAATACCATACTGATAGACACTGGTACACAAAGTTATGAAAAATGTGCAAAAGTTGTGAAAAAAGGGGAAAAGTGTGTAAAAAAAGCCCATGGGGACATCGAGTGAGGGTCACAGCGTGACATCAGGGTGTCAGAAGCATTCGGGGCCCGTTAATGGGTTGTTGCATGGGCCAGAGTGAGGTCTCCTGGTACCCACTGATACACAAAGTTATAAAAAATTGTGCAAAAATTGTGAAAAAAAGGGAAAGGTGTGTAAAAAAAGCCCATGGGGACATCGAGTGAGGGACACAGCGTGACATCAGGGTGCAAGAAGCATTCAGGGGCGGTTAATGGGTTGTTGCCTGGGCCAGAGTGAGGTCTCCTGGTACCCACTGGTACACAAAGTTATAAAAAATTGTGCAAAAATTGTGAAAAAAAGGGAAAGGTGTGTAAAAAAAGCCCATGGGGACATCGAGTGAGGGACACAGCGTGACATCAGGGTGCAAGCAGCATTCAGGGGCGGTTAATGGGTTGTTGCCTGGGCCAGAGTGAGGTCTCCTGGTACCCACTGGTACACTGACACAAAGAGTTTTTCAAAAATGTGCCAAAGTTGTGAAAAAAGGTGAAAAGTGTGTAAAAAGCCCACGGGGAGATCGAGTGAGGGTCACAGCGTGACATCAGGGTGTCAGAAGCATTCGGGGCCCGCAAATGGGGCCAGAGTGAGGTCTCCTGGTACCCATCGGTACGCTGACATACAAAATTTTGAAAAAGTGAGAAAAAAAATTTAAAACGTGAAAAGTGCGTAAAAAAGCCCACGGGGCGATAGAGTGAGGGTCGCAGCGTGACATCGGGGGGTCAGAATCGCTCAGGGCCCCCCCGAGACCCATCGGTACGGGCTCGTGTACCCATGGGTACCAGAGTGAAGCTCTCTGAGGTGCTTTCATTACCTCTGACAGTCAACTCAGGCTTTGTGCTTCTTTGAAGACCCCGGGGGAGCCTCAGAGACATCTTCAGCATCTTGAAATGTTCTTTCCCTTGGAAATGTAGAATGAATAAACATATTCAATGTTGCCACATTTTTCTCCACATTCAGTGGAGAGACTGACTGAATCCCGAACTTATATTGGATCTAGTTCCAGATGGCTTTACGGAGCATGGAAGTCTCCACACCCTGGTGTGTGGCCATTGTGTTGAGTTGCACTGCACTTTCGTATAGAGGTTTTTGCCCTAGACAGAAAGAAAATAAAAGTATACTGTAATCACATTGACTGTGCTATACTAGAGTTTAGAAGTATTGGGAGAACAGACTCCTCCACTTGACAAAGGTCCCAGACCATAATGCAATATTAATTGAACAGTTGAGTTTGATACCGTGCTGTGTGGCCATTGTGTTGTTCGTCAAATTGTGGGGATGGATTCCCAGATGATAGCAGTCCCTGGCGAAATAATCCCATTTATCGACATCAATGCCATTTCCTGCGACTGCTGTGGGTGCTTTTGTTGAAGCAGTCGTGCACGTTGATGAGCAAGCGTAGTCAGGCCAAAACTGAAAGTAGAAGACCCTTGAAGTCGTCTTCAAGTCTTAAAATATGGGCACAACAACAAAACCCTCATTCATCAAATACATGTGGGTCTGGGTACTTGCCATCAACGCTTTTGTCAACTTGCTTCATCTGTTGTTCACATCGCTGTGTTCATCAGGCAGGCAGGAGAGTTGTCTGTTGTCCATCATACGGCCACACCCTGCCAGCAATGTTACACCTGTACCTGGAACATACAGGGGAACTACAAATGGACACGACTGAATAAGTATGAAACTGACTCCCCGTTATGTGTCCGCCTAATAGCTTCAGCCAGGACCATAGAAATAATTAGGTTACCCTTTTAGCCTTCTGAAACGTTCATTGCCACGTACATGTGGAATGTACATCTCATCTTCAGAATAACTGGAGCATTGGACTCTATGCTAGGAGGATGAGAGACTACAAGAATACTATTAAACACAAACAATACATTCTCTTATTGAAAATATATCATTGAACTAAAAATATTCATGGCTGAACAGACACGACACACACAATAGGTACTGCCTCCTGGTTCAACTCTCTTCAGCCCCTGGATCACTGGCTTAACGTCAAGGTGTTCATCAGGCGGCAGCCTTGTCCATTATACTTGCAGTGCACTTACCTGGTTTACCGTTGCCCTTGTAGTGTAATCTGATCCTGCAGATCCGACATCCGGCAGAGCGTCAAAAGCGATGGTTAAATGCATTGTGCATAAGTTCGAAAGAGTGACATACAGATAGGATGGAGTAAATGATCGTGTTAGCGCGTTACGTGCGCCGACATGTTTGTTTTTGTTGCAATGCATTATGGTAAGTGAAGTTTTTTTGTCTACATGAACAATAGCGCGGTAGAAGCTAAAACGTCATATCCCAGAGTGCTTTGCAACAAAAACAAACATGGTGATACGAGACCGCTATAACACACAAATATCTCTACGAAAACTCAACGGATTCGGCGAGCACCGAGCTCATTGGAACCGTCTAGACGAACTGAAAAGAACAATATAAATTTCATGATTTTGAGTGGTGTTTTTCTCTGAGATCAGTGGGCGCGCGGTGACGTCACGATCTCAGAAGAAAGTCGCTCGTATCTCGGCAACACATTAACTGCCATTCTAATATTTATAATCTATCTAGCCTATATATAAACTACTTTACACTTCAAGCTTTTAAAACTTACTTTCTTACAAAATTCAAATTTTGACAGTTGGAAAGGCCCATTAGCTGCCATTCTATGTACTATTTCTGTTAGTTCCCAGCATGCTTTGTATGGTTGAATTAAGAGAGAATAAATGTTAAAATTAAGTGTTTTTTTTAGAAAACGAGAAAAGGGAAGGACTTGATATTGTGCAATTGTGTTTAATGTTCAATTACATTGGAATTATTAGAACCATTTAAAGAAGGGGGAAGTGTTACCATTGTGGAGAAGAGCTGAGCATTTTTTTAAAATATAAAATAATTAAAATTAAATTAAAATTAAATAAAATAGATTATTTCTTTATTATTGCTTTAAACAACAGAATGATACAACATACAACTTTAGAGCCAGGGGAGCAAAACACATAATAAAAATATATATATATTAAAAAAATTATAAAAATACAAGACCATTATATAGTCAAAGATTAGTACATAAATGAACAGTCTTAATAGCTTTTCTATTAGTACTAGATTTACTTGTAGAAAAATTATTTTCAAATTCTTTAAGGAATACAGAAAAAAATTGGCTTTTTGTTAGAAAACTTACACTTATGGATGTGAAATTTGACTAATAATATTAATAGATTAATTACAAAAGCCTCCTTTATCACAGTTATCAAACTTTGAATAACCAAAAATTACAATTTCAAAAAGCAAAACAAAATTAAAGAGTACCTTTTTCTTAATAAACAACGACAGCTCATACCACAACTTTTGCACATGACTACAGTACCAAAAAATACGAGGTACAGTTTCCAAGTGCAAGGAGCAAAAAGAGCAGCTTACATCAATGTCTTTCTTAAACTTACTAAGAAAATGCTTGACAGGGTAAAATTTGTGTCATATCGTAAAAGAGATTTCTTTGACCTTGTTTGTAACAAAGAATTTATGAGGTAATAACCAAACACTTTCACAATCAAGGTCATTAACAAATTTAGCCCAATAGGCAATAGAGCAAGATTTGGTAACAACGTCCTTTAAAAATAGTGCGCTGATAGATTGCAATAGGACTGCAAAAAAAACAAATTTTACCACATACTGTGTCCGTTTGGTTAATTACGGGTATATCAACTGATGACAGCACACCTCTACATAAGGAAATTATACCAGAATTAATTGCAGAAAATACAAGAGCAAATTCCTTGGGAGTCACAGGAAAATTAAAGTGCAAAAGAAACTCCTCATACGTCATAAGGAATCCTTGAGCGTTAAACAAATGACAAACTAAAACAATATTCTTTTCAAACCAGCTTTTAAAAAAAATACTTTTATGTTTATACAAAATACAACTGTTATTCCAAATAAAACAACGCTGAGGAGAGAAGTTGTGCTTGTAGATCAGTTTCCAAGCCAATAAAGCTTGAGCATTAAAGGCAGAAAGTTTCACTGGCAATTTTTCAATTTTATAATCACACATTAGTAAAAAAGAAAGGCCCCCAAGTCGATCAAAAAGAAAGTTAGGAAAACAAATCCACAAAGAAGGTTTTTTCAAACAAAATTTTAACCAATTAATTTTAAAAGTATTATTTAAAGTAGAGAAATCTAGAAAATCAAGGACACCACTTTTAAGCAAATTTAGACCAAGAGATTTATGAATATAGTGCACTCGGTTCTTCCATAGAAAATATAATAAAATCTGATCAATAGTTTTGATAGTTTTATTGTATAGATAAAGCAACATAGATCAGTCTAGAAATTCCTTCAGCCTTTAACAGAAGGACTCTACATCTAAGGGACAAGTCCCTTAATAACCAGAGATTAGATTAGCTTTTAATCCTTTCAAAAGCAGGATTGAAATTCAGAGAAACTCTAATCTTGCTCATTTTTCGAGACAACAACTCACAAATAATTAACAGCTCCTTTAACAGGGATACCGTCTATAGGTACAAGGGAGGAGCTTTTCAAGGTTAATATTTCACATTTAATATTAAGGCATAGACCTGAGGCATTTGAAAAGAGCTGAATACTTTTAACCCTCTGAGGTCGACAAACGCGCCGACGCGTTTTGCCGGATTTTCTCCACATTGTAGCACTATAAACTTAAATTACTCCATCATTTATGGTCATACAGAAAAAAGAAATATAAAAAAAGAATCTGTGATATTTCTCCTTTTGTATGTGTCCACTTACAATCAAATCAAAACATTGTGCTTTTGTAAAATAAAGAAAATAAACAGGGTGTGCTTTCTGCCTCTCCGTCGCGGTGAACTTTTTTTTTCTTGAGCACGTCTATAAACTGAAACAAAACTCAGCGAATACTTGTCACACATTTATGAGCCATATACCTTTATAAACATTTAAGTGTGTACTTTTAAATGATCGGATTCAAAACGAAAACAAATATTCTCTGTTTAAGTAATTTGTATAAAACCAACAAGATGTCCAGCTTCTCAAACGCTTGCTCATTACAGTTAATTTGGCCACGCCTACTCGCGCAAAAGATATTCACATGCAAATCTCCACATGGAACGCGAACGCGCTCGTTACCTCAACAACAAAACACTTCACTTCACTTTTCGTCGAGTTTGAAAGACGTGCCTGAGCTTACATTGGATTTAGGCTACCTCAGAAGAAGAAGAACGCGATTTGAAGACAAGAAAGATAAGGTAAGAAATTCTTACATAGCCTAGTTTGTTATTGTTGCATAAATGTCACGTTGCAGCTGAACTGTTGCTAGATATATGGGGAATATTATAATATTTAGACCCGTGTTTACTGTGTTTGTGGATATCTGCTCAAACATAGATATGTTTATGGTAACCATAATGTTTTATATTTGAGAGTGATCGCGTTTGAATGTATCATATTTTGCAAGCGATCGCGTTTGAATGTATCATATTTTGCAAGCGATCGCGTTTGAATGTATCATATGTGTTTACTGTGTTTGTGGATATCTGCTCAAACATAGATATGTTTATGGTAACCATAATGTTTTATATTTGAGAGTGATCGCGTTTGAATGTATCATATTTTGCAAGCGATCGCGTTTGAATGTATCATATTTTGCAAGCGATCGCGTTTGAATGTATCATATTTTGGATGAAAGCAAAACGCACCAAACGGCTTCATGTTTTTATTATTATCTCATTTCATATCATCATAACGGATGGAAACATTTGAAGTAACATGATAATCAATATATTTTTCTCTAGCTTCTTTTGGAAGATTTATAGGCTGCTATAGGTTATTTATTGTTATTATTATTTTATCCGCACTGCGCATATACCTTATGCCTACAAGGCACAACAAACCTGGTGTTCATTATATTATATATCGTTGGAAACGTGTGTGTGTGTGTGTATTCTGTGAATTTTAAAAAGGAATTTTAAAAAGCAATTTTAACCAGAAAAATCTAATATTTATTTCCAAAATCGTGCAGGCCTTTCTCTTGATATCAGTATGTTCACTTTTTTTTTTTTCAGGTCCCAGATGCCACTGAGGACTTCAACATTCACATGAGTCTCAGTACGTGAACATGGTAAAGTGAAAATCTTGGAAATGAAAGGTATGTACAATGTTTTTAGGAATGGCACAAAGGTCTCTGTCTTTGAAGTGCTTTTTTGGCATTTGTTGTGTATCTTTGGATTATGTTGTGTTGTAAATAAATCCAAACAATTTAAAAGCCATTATTTTTTAAATCTCCTCATTTACAGTATTGTGCAAGGTTGCTCAGAATGATAGGGGCCTGATAGCTCCTAATAGGGCCGTTAGGGGAGGTTCTTTGTCTTTCTCAGGTGAGAAAAGCTTACATATTAATGAGCTCTCGCATAAGGCTTTTTCACACAAAACACGTCGTAAAATTTTTAAATCAATATATTGTCTTATCTGAATGAGCAGTCAGGGTGATTTTCACATAGTTTTGCAGCAAATATTCTAGGCTACGTCATACAATTTTCAAAAGTCTTGTGAAGAAATAATCAGTATGGGTTTCATGGCCTTATTTCAGTGAGAATTTTTTTTTGTATTTTCAAAAACCACGCATAAATGTCATTATCTCAAAACTACAAACTTTTACATACATGCTGCTGATATATTATTGTAGCAGAGTTTGTGCTGAATACAGTGTAATTAGACTTTAGCCATGAAAATGTCACAAGTAACAGAAATAACCAGAAATGTCAGAGCATGTCAGAACACCTCCAGGGCCCAGAAAACAGCTCAGACCTCAGAGGGTTAATAGCCTGATGAACCTGGCTGGAGTTTTTTAAAAATAAGGCTGTGTCGTCCGCTAGCTGACTAATTAAAATATTTCTGCCAGCAATATGAATCCCTTCTAGTTTACTATCCTTAATGAAATGACAATAGGCCTGTGCTACAATAAGAAAAATATATACAGAGACTGGACAGCCCTGTCAAATCCCTCTTTCTAGAAGAAATCTCTGGGTTGTGCCATGTGCTAACTTTACGGAGCTATTTCCTCCTGCATACAAAGTTTCCATGGCATTACAAAAATAGGGCCCGAAACCAAAAGCAAATGACACCCTGCTTCATACTAGATGTAAGCTCAGAGCAGTTTAAGCTCTCTATATACACTTTGAGGAGGAACGGGGAAATTATCTCCTTGTAAAATTCAGCCGTTATCCCGTCGTTACCAGGCGACTTGTTACATTTTATCAAGAAAATTGCTTCCTTAACCTCATCAACAGTAATTGGTGAATCCCAAAACTTTTTCATCCTGATTAATGGAATTAACATAACCAAGGTGCTTACAGAAAGCATCTAAATCAGCTACATTACATTTAGAACTATAGAGTTTTGAGTAAAATTTATAACAATATTGGGAAATTTCTTTAGGATTTTCTGAGACAGACCACTCAATATTTAGTTGATAAATAGAGTTATATTTAGCCCTAGTTTTCTCAAGTTTGAAAAAGTAAGATGACATCTGTTCTCCAAATTCTAGCCACCTTTGCCTTGACCTAATGAAAGCACCTTCTGCTCTTAATTTATACAAGTCACTTAACTTAATTTGCAAGTCAACTAAATGTGCTCTTTGACTAACAAATTTTCAGGTAAAATCGTAGTAATAGACAAAATTTCACTGACAACTTCCAATTCTTTAAGCCGTTTTGTATTAGCCAAATCGACACTGTGGACCATGATATATTGTTAGATAGACTTAGAAGTGTTGGATTGTCATACAATGTAGTCTCGTGGTTTAAAACATATTTAAAGGGAAGAACCCAATGTGTGCGGGTGCAAGGTATCAATTCAGACTCAAAGGAAGTGGTTAAGGGAGTTCCCCAAGGATCTGTACTGGGTACTTATATATACGTATACACACACACACACACTATAGCCTACTGTCTTGATGTTAATATTGAAAAAGCAAGGTTTCACTTTATGCAGACGACACTGTCATCTATTGCTCTGCTCTTACAAAACAAGAAGCTCTGAGAGATTTACAATCAGTATTTTATACTATGATACTATCCAATCAAGGTTTTTTTATTTTAAAGCTGGTTTTAAATGTTGAGAAAACAAAATTCATGTGGTTCTCCAATTATAGAAAATCTTAATTCAATTGTTCTGCTGACTTTACAAGGAAAACTGATTACATTAGTGTCAGAGTATAAATACCTGGGCATCATAATTGATGACACATTCAAATTTAATTCACACATTAATTACTTGAAACAAAAATTAAAGTAGTAGTTAGGATTTTATTTTAGAAACAAGTCTTGCTTTTCATTTAATGCAAGGAAGAAGCTTGTGTCTGCGACTTTTTTGCCGATTCTTGATTATGGGGACGTAGTGTATCAGCACGCTCCCTCTTATATTCTTGCGTCCCTAGATGCTGTGTTGTCTTTCAGCAATTTTAGAAGGTTTAATGACTTGCAAATTCTTCTGAGATTGTATTTTTAATACCAATTTATTGTTATATGTGTGTTTGAATAAGTGGGCCGCCTATCTTGCCCAGGACACTCCTGTAAAAGAGATTTTAATCTCAGTGAGGTTCTCTCCTGGTTAAATAAAGTATAAATAAAAAAAACATTTGAGAATTTCTGACTTAATTTCTTCCCCTTTGTCTAGGAGTGAAATCTGTCTCGCTCGCACAGAAACGTGCATTTGGAGGAAAGTGATGACTGTTTGTTCTCTTCAGAGCTGGAGAACTGCTGGAGAGTCTGAGTCTGTAATGTGGAGCGCTTCTGTGTCTCACACGGCCTCTAAAGACATCCATCCTAAAAGTATCTCGTGAAATCCCCAAAATAAATCAGATAAATTAATGTAAACAATCAAAATAAAATGGAGAACAAGCCTATCGCGATGTTTCGGTATATGTAGCCTACCTTCCTCAGGCAGGCTTGTAAATAAATGTAAAATAAAACGATAAATACAGAGAAATATTTTACATAATAAGAATATATTTTTTCTAATAAATGTGTCTTAAATAGTGTTCTTTTTGAAATTCGATACTAGAGAGCGATCGTCGTGTCTGCACATTCAACATGTGAAGTGAGAGAGTGAGCGCGCGCATTGCGCGCCCCCCTTAAATAGACTGCCGTTGAAAAAAATTTTTTTTCCGAAAAACGACTAAACTAAGCTTTAAACAGTCAAAACAAAAATCCAAGTCGGCGAATTGTTAGTAAATAAGTGAAAGGACAGATGTATAAAAGGATTTTGTGAAAAAAAGTTTAAATGAAAGAGTTACACGATGTTTTAGTGTAATTAGGTCACTCTCTCCTCCGCACATGGTCGAGCAAGAGTGGAGAGACAATGAAACTACAGAGTCCACGAGGGAAAATGGCGATATAAAATCGAATTCTTGTTACAATCGCATGGGAATGGTGTGTACATGTAGCCAGGGTTGTGCCTAATCATGCTGGTGTAAACATATTTTTGTATCGGTGTTGTGCATGTTGTTATTCATTTTTAAAGCACTCAACTCATGGCGACGACATCGGATGACGTCACGACCATCGTTCGTCGTGTGGAATGTGGTTTTCCTCGTCATGAGGGAAAATATTTAGTTTAGATCAAAATATCGAGTTTTAATGCCTCAAATCATGCTATACATATCCTTAACATCTCAATCAATTAATATTCGGATAAGATGGATCATATTTTTAATTCTGGATGTTGTTTTTTATTTTTAATGTGTTCCTCAGAAGGAAAATAATTCATTTAAAATCAACCAAATGAATTTTCATGCCAAAAACGGCTTATGTGTAGTTAATCTTGGATTTAACTGATATTCAGATGGGATGAGTTATATTTTTAACTTTGAAGGGGACGATATCGTATGACGTCATAACAATCGTTCGTCGTGTGAAATGTTGTTTTTTCCCCACAAAAATCCTAGTCCTTTTTAAAGGAAAATGAAGATAATATGAAAATGGAAAATTGAAGAGCATTTATAGTTCTTTCATCTGTGAAGATACTACTTGAAAACAGTGTAGAAAATATTGCAAAACCGAAAGACATGTAGAAGGAGTAAAATAAATAAAATATTATAAGAAAGAGAATCCTTGTAGTATTTATCAAATATAAGTGTCCAGATAATGAAAAAGGAGACTTTTTAAGCTTTTCAATAAAATCTTTTTATTATATGTTCAAAGAACACAAAATATATCAATTTATTAAATATTTATTCATTTATTTATTTATTTATTCAAGAAACCCTCTTTTGGGTCAATAACTTGTATCATTATAGCATTATTGTATTTATATGTATGTGTATATTTACTAATACATTCCCTTCTCATGTCAGAAAAAAAAAATCAGGTTTTGTTCTGATAAATCTTTTTAATAAAAATAAATACATTCAATCTTTTTTAATCACATGAACTTCACTTTTTGTGTCATACTTATTTATATTTCTCCTCCTGTTTTTTTTTTAAAGAAATTGTAGTCTGCCTTGACCCAGATTCCACTCCAAACTATATTTTTAGAAGGAGCTCATCCCCAAAATGGCTTAATTATCATAGAGATAAAAGAAAGTCAAGTTATATTGTTTCTTCACCATTTGGGTTGATCACATCCTGAGCAAAGGGTCATCATCAATTGTAGAATGGGAATGGGTGTAGGAAACAGAGAACTTTCTCAGACAATGGGGTGTCACAACTTCATTAACATACAGACCACAGCTGTTACAACAAGAGCAACTTCATTTACATTAAGAGTGGTAAAACTGTAACAGGATAAAAGGTTTGAGATGTGGATGTTCTGGGTTCATTCTGACGCCGGTGAACCCAAGGGGTTTCGTGTACCTTGCCACTGCTATGCTGTAATAAACTTCATTTTTGAGATCTTCGACATCCACATCATTTTTTTCTTACATTATGCTTACAAACAACAACATTCCTTTGTCTTCAATCAGTGCTTAAACAATTTGCAAACAAACAACTATTTTGTTGCTGTATATAAAATGATTTATTGAATGATATTTTCCAACACACTGCTCTATTTTGCTGCTATGTAGTATAATTTCTGTCATAAATGTTTATTACTAAATATTTAATTATATCAATAATTGAAGAATTAAAACGCTACTTCAGTTTGGGCCAGCTTTTTCCAGGCAAAACTAAATACAATCTTCAAACGCATGTTCATTTGTTGTCATGAACAAAATGTTCAACTCAATATTAAATTCCACAGGGATCTTTGAATCCTTACAACCAGGGTGCGATTTGTGAAAAAAGTTTTTTTTTTTTTTATTCAAATAAATCTCGAACCACAGCTTTGTGCTGCTGTTAAACTAAGGCCCCGTTTACACGATGGGAAAACGCAGATATTTCCCTGCGTTTTGGCCTGTCATTTACACGAAAACGCCGTTTTTATCCCTGAAAACGATTATTTCTAAAAACTCCGGCCAAAGTGGAGATTTCTGAAAACGCCGGTTATGTGTTGCCGTGTCAACTGGGAGAAACGGGGTTTTAGGTTCTCAAACGTCACATTATGCGCCAGAAAATGCTTATTGTCATGTGAGCGCCCTATGTTTATAGTTTGTTTGGCTACTGTTTGATCATGGATGCTGTTAAGGTGGTACTCATTTTTACTTTTGTGAAAAAAAAAGAAAAAAAAATACTTTTGTGCAAACGCTTTTGGCCTGTTTACATTTGCAAAACACAACTGCTGAACTATATCGAGGAGCAGAGGTGAAGGAGTACACGAAAATCAGCATTTTTACAGCAGCTTTTCCTTCCAAGACGCCGGTACATTGCCTCCCAACGTCTGTTGTTTTGAAAGGAACTGGAAGTCGCTCGTGCTATTTGTTGTTGTCGATTTTGAGGATTCTGATTGGCTTGCATGGCTTTATCCTTCTCCCTACGCTCCCTCCCTCCGCTGCCCATAGGTTATGATGGCGCTCGAAGACGAATTTATGCGGGTTGATGTAAACGACAACTTTTTTGAAAACGATGTTGTGTGCACGATGTTATTTTTGAAAACGGAAGGGGGGAAATATTCGTTTCTCTAAATACCCGGCTATGTGTAAATGTGGCCTAAATAACATTTATACAATAATTATGAACTTGTATTTGTCAACAACATTCCTTTGTCTTCAATCAGTGCTTATAAACAACTTGCATACAAACAACTATTTTGTTGCTGTATATAAAATGACAGGTATTTGTCAATGTTGTGATATTGTTTCATTTAAGTTCATAATTATTTGATCTTTTTTTACAATTTAGAATTTACAATTCAGGGCGATTTAGCCTATGACAGACAAACTTTTGTCGTTAGCCTAATATGAATACAAGTTTACAGTTTTGAACGATGTAGGGTATACTCTACTCTTATCTGTATGACCGAAAAACTACAGAGTAGCCTATTAAGTTATTTTAGCTGTTAAGAGTTTAATAAATCCAAATGAACACGCCGCTGTGTTTGTCGAACACTAATTCAACATGCCAGAATAAAACCCGACTTAAAAACAAAAAAATGCATAGCGCCACTCGTCGTGGTGTGCCAAAACACTTAATTATAAACTTCAACATTTCATTCAAAACAATCTCAAAATGCTTTGTGACATTTTGAAAAGCTGTGCATGCATTACAGCCACTGGAACCATGAACGCAACAGAATACTGGTTCTGATTTTATTGTTTGTCATTTAAACGTGCCTGTTGCATATCTTTATTTTATATATTTTATATGGTCTATTGAATTAGCATTGATATATATATATATATATATATATATATATATATATATATATATAAAATTTAACAGAACTTCTTTTGAAATTACGATTGGAATTATTATAGGCTACAGAAGTAAAGTCATTGTATAATATTTGTTCCTTAGTGTAAAATGGAAATGCATGGTAATTTTATTTTATAAATATAACCAAAAAACTATGGTGTAACAGAGTTGTAGAACTAGACAAATCTCTCTGCATCAATAATAGGCTATAAAATGCATTAATAGGCTAATATAAAAATTGCAGTAGTCCAAGTTGGTTCGGGATTTGAACCCGTGTCATCTAAATGAACGTAAGTTCTACCTCTCGGCTATGACTTTACTCGATGCGAAATGACCAAACGTTACAATGTGTGTTCGCTCACACGAACGAGAAGCGCTCTTCATTCGTCTCATTCCTCAATAGAATAGTACAAATAATCAGCTTCATTGCACATAATTTACTTTTTGGTATTAAATTTGTTTGTGTGTGTTTTTTATCGCACTGCTCCCTGGGGAATAGGCTTGTCGCCCACCGACGTCTAGGCCTACAATATGAAATACAGGTTATATTGTTATCGTCTCTAATTTTTACTTGTTATTCTATTTTCTGACCTTATAAAAAGTTCTATTCTGTTTACCATAGTTGTAGTATTTCATCCTTACTGTTAATTGACATTAACCCCACTTACGGCAATTGAAAAAAATGCACCACCTGGCAGGCATTTCACGAATGACTTTATTTTTGCCGCGGTGGCTGGCGCGGCAGTAATAGGCATTCTGGTTGGTTACCATCTGTAGTTAAAAATTTTACTCTTTTCACCTGTAGTATTTTGCCTTAAAGTCACCATTCTCTGCCTTTAAACACGCAAGAGCGAGCAGGACATTTTTATTTCTTTTTGTGTTGTGGAAAAATAAGATAAGGAGGGTTTAAAAGAACATTGAGGTGATTAGCTGTCCTAGTTCACACAGGTCAAATTAGTTGCGATGGGGTAAATAAACTCTAAACAGATACAAGCCATCTTTTGCTAATGATTGCGATGTCTGTGGTTTTCAAACAAACAGCTCAAAGGTTTCCAGGGGTCCGTTCTTCGTACGTCGCTAACTCACTTAGCTGGATTTGATTGTTGGCGATTTGGCATGATCTTGGATTGTTTGGTTCTTCAATGCTCATCCTGGACTTGTTGTCATAGCAACAGGTGCGCAATCTTAAACCTGCTCGGGAGCAGGCTTATTTCAGGTAAACAGGATTAGATCCTTCATAAGCGGAGCTGATACGGGAAGTCCAGCGCAGCACGATAGTGCACTTTCTGAGAGATATATTTTTTCTCGTGACTCGTGAGATTGTCGTTTTTTGTCGCTTTTAGGTTTAAAAAACAGTTTTAGTTTTTTTTTTTGGCATTTCCAAGCCACGTAAGACCCAATGTTGTAAAGCAGTTTTTTTTTTTTAGGCTATCATAATTTCTTATGAAGATCATACAATCATGACCATGCCGATTACAGATATGTCACTCAGGCTTCACTAACGTGATCGGTACCATAGACTGCCATCAAGGCCTCAATGAAGGGGATTATGTGAACAGAAAGGGGGTTCACAATGTAAATGTGCAGCCCAGTTACTATTGTGATTCTTAATATTCCAGATTAGTAATATTATATCAAATAAAAAAAAAGGCAGTTGACTAACATCTTCCATATCACAAATGTGAAAGCAAAATGGCAGGATCTGTGCATGACTTAAGAATTTTCAGAGATTCACATTTATGCACATTATTTTAAAGTGGTAAGAAAAGTTCCACAATTAAATATCAAGCTCACTGTATTACATACACTTATACTGATCCTAACAGAACTGCATTTTTTCATAGGTGATTATGACATGTTCCTGCAGACAGGTGTTTTATGACCCCATTCCCTGACCCAAACCAGTTACAATGCAGCTCTAGCCAGGACAAGGGCACACAATGAAATGAACTTTGGCTAAAGGGAAGATTTTAGTGTCTGAAAAGTCTGAGGGTTGCACACCTGACAGGGCCTGTGACATTGTTGCATGTGCCATATTACACAGCATTGCCAAAAAAAAAAACACTTTTCATTAAATGTTTAATAAAAGACAAATATGCTTAGTTCCTTGAGTTTTATTTCAATTGTTCTTTGTAAAGAAAAGCCAGTGGTCAAGTGCCTGCAACAAGAGATATTAGACACATGCCTCATGCAACAAATAAAAAGGAAAAGTTGTCTATACACTGCCCACCTGTAGGCCTATGTCTCCTCTGTGTGTGCAGACTCTTCTGTGGGCCTTTCTGTAGATGTGGAATCCTGCAACTTATATTGCAGCCATAAAGCATACAAGTATAAATGAAGTAAAGTTATTTATGCACTTGCAGGTAGGCTAGTTCCTCCATATGACAGTTATCTGAGAGGGTTTATTCACTGTCCAGTGCAATGGAAACAAATGGACATTACAAAGTCTTATACTTTCTTTCCTTTGGAAAGTTAGAAAATGTCCACTTACTGCACATATTTCAGCCACCACTTTCTTGGGAACAGATACAAGTGTTGGTGTATTATGTAAAAGTGCACAAAAGAGGAAAACACAATGTCATTACAATGAACTACACTCGGGAAAAATGTGATCAATAACTCATAGCAAAATATTTTTACATTAACATAAGTTTATCAGTTTTCACTTTCACAAGTCAAAGCAATTCATCATTACTCAAGATTTAACAGTTGAAATGACTATACGGCCTTAATTTAATGCAGCAAAAATTATTTACAGTGTAGGCTACTAAGATCTTTTCTTTTTTTCTCAGCCTTTTTCTTGGTTGCTTTTATAAACAGACAAACATTTATTTAACAGTGCCTTTTATAAAAGAGACTATAATATAACCAAAAATTACCATTATGTAGAATAATTTTGTACTTCACTTTTATTTGTTCCCATGTTCTAGTGTGGTGACTCTGACATTACAATGCACAAAGTAATTATGCAATTATTAAAATACAATAATATAGTCTAATAAGTGATAAAAACATCTAACATGGCCACTTCTAACGGATTTAAATTGTCTGCTACTTTTTGCCAGCCCTCTTCCCTGGCTTTTGCAGACTTTGAGGTGTTCCCTGGCGTTTTGATTAAACATTAAAATTCCGAATAAACTTCGACTATTAGTTCTTGCTCTGCTGAGGAGAAAAACTGAGCGCGCTCTTCGGCCACGCTGAACAGCCAATAGCAGCGTTGCTGATCAATGTTTCTACTATCGATACATATCCCCTTTTAACCAGCGCATGAACACGCAATTATCTCAGATAACTCAATCCAGCGATACTAATCATATCCGGCAGGTGTGTTCGAAAAACCGAGTTAGCCGGATCATGATTCACACGATGATATCATCTTGGATGTGTCATTTGATCTCGGATGTAATAAGCAACGTACGAAGAACAGGCCCCAGATTTATAAATAATTTTATTTTGTACCATGGACTTCTTGCTAGGAAACCACTCCCACAATTAGCAGAGTAGCGCAGCTGTTGCTGATTACAAGAGTGTATAAAGCAGTGTGTGAAGTTGTGGCTCTTGATGGCCAGTGTGCATAGTGGTGACCATTTAGATGATATCTATAGACTACATAAAGAGAAGGTTCTTAAGGAAAATAGAGATGTGTTTATTAAAAAAGATAGCGAGGAAAGTACTATGGTAAAATACTAATTCAGAAATTAATTTGAATGAATTAGTGATAGTGTTAAATGGTATTAGGAATATTTCTACAGGAGAAGATCAACTGAGTTATGTCATGTTCCAGAAACTACCTGAAAAACTATTACAGATAATATTATACTTATTTAATAAGATATGGGAAGAAGGTAAAATGCCCAAAAGCTGGAAGAGTGTGTTAATATTGCCATTTAATAAACCTGGGAAAGATTCTAATAATGCTGGTAACTAACCAGCAAACACAGAACGTCGGCACAACGTAGCCAACCTTCTAACAACGTTTTAACAACATGGCCAAAAGGTTGCTATAACTACGTTGTGTAGTGAAGGTTGTTACAGCGTTGTCACAATGTTGACATTAAACCACCGTTCAGAGCCATTTCTTAAGGTTGTGCCAACGGTGTCTTGACAACCACTGGACTACATAATGTACTCTTCACTGCCCTGAAGCGGGAAAATCAGCCTTTTAAATCCCAACCACCTGTTGTTGGGCTCATTGTGTTGTCTCGTTCTTCATCGAGCAAGGATACGTGAGTATTGCGTTTAATTTAGTCTTCCTCAGCTATCAAACACAACCTACAACTTTAATTTCTAATGTGAGTAATGTAGCCTCGCTTGCACTGTTTAGTTTGTAATTAGATTTTTCTGCTATTTAGTCTCATTCGTTTCTTTGCTCCTCTGGATTTGTGGATGTTCCCCCGGTGACACCTGCTTTCGGCTACTGTCTGCCATACAGACCCGGTTTTGTTCATTAAATGTTCTGATCTGCCTTTGCTTTTTATGTTTTATTTATTACACTTAAAATAAATTTGTATATTCGTTTATTTCTTTTTTTTTCTCACAAATGTAATTACTTTTGGAAGTGCAATTTGATTCTATTATGCAGTTTTAATAAAGTTGAATTAACGAAACCTTCTGTCATTTTTACTCTTCAAAGTGTACACTTGCAGGTGTTGATAGCCCCATTAAATAATAATATAGACAATAAACAATAAAAAGTATAGCTAATGGGGGATATAGCAGCATATAAAAATATTGTCAGAACGTCATCTCTCAGTTGCTGAATGTCGCGCAACGTTGCTACAGCCCTGTCGCGTCTTACAATTCTACGTTGTTACAATGTTGCGAGCACGTAGACGGCGACGCTGCCATTGCATAAATGCAACGTGCCACAGACGTTGCCACAACGTAAATGTGTTTGCTGGGATGTCTTGCGGTTTTGCAATATTTTCTACACTGTTTTCAAGTAGTATCTTCACAGGTGAAAGAACTACAAGTGCTCTTCAATCTTACATTTTCATATTATCTTCATTTTCCTTTCAAAAGGACTAGGATTTTTATGGGGGAAAAAACAACATTTCACACGACGAACGATTGTTGTGACGTCATCCGATGTCATCCCCATCAGAGCTTTGCATAGTCTCGCGTAGCCAGACCTTCAGACTGACGGCAGAAGTTTAGCCAACGTTCCGTGGGCGTGACGTCTGAGGCTGAGACTAAGCTTTGCATATCTCATCATTGAACAATCAAAAAACACATTTAAAGTTAAAAATATAACTCATCCCATCTGAATATCAGTTAAATACAACATTGACTACACCTATATGAGCCGTTTTTTGGCATGAAAATTTATTTGGTTGATTTTAAATTATTTTCTTTCTGAGAAACACATTAAAAATTAAAAACAACATCCAGAATTAAATATATGATCCATCTTACCCGAATATTAGTTGATTGAGGTGTCAAGGATGTGTATAGCATGATTTGAGGCATTAAAACTCGATATTTTGATCTAAAATAAATATTTTCCCTCATGACGAGGAAAACCACATTCCACACGACGAACGATGGTCGTGACGTCATCCGATGTCGTCGCCATGAGTTGAGTACTTTAAAAATGAATAACAACATGCACAACACAGATACAAAAATATGTTCACATCAGCATGATTAGGCACAACCCTGGCTACATGTACACACCATTCCCATGCAATTGTGACAAGAATTCGATTTTATATCGCCATTTTCCCTCGTGGACTCTGTAGTTTCATTGTCTCTCCACTCTTGCTCGACCATGTGCGGAGGAGAGAGTGACCTAATTACACTAAAACATCGTGTAATTCTTTAATTTGAAGTTTTTCACAAAAATACTTTTATACATCTGTCCTTTCACGTATTTACTAACAATGCGCCGACTTGGATTTTTGTTTTGACTGTTTAAAGCTTAGTTTAGACGTTTTTCGGCGAAAAAAAAAACCTTTTTCAACGGCAGTCTATTTAAGGGGGCGCGCAATGCGCGCGCTCACTCTCTCTCTCACACTTCGCTTGTTGAATGTGCAGACACGACGATCGCTCTGTAGTATCGAATTTCAAAAGGAACACTATTTAAGACAGATTCCTTAAAAAATATATATTGTATACATTATAAAATATCTTCTTATAAATATATAATAAATTTCCCTTTATTTATCCTTTTTGTTTACATTTATTTACAAGCCTGTCTGAAGAAGGTATTACATATACCGAAAAGTCCGATAGACTTGTTCTCCATTTTATTTTGATTGTTTACATTTATTTCTCTGATTTATTTTATTTATCTGATTTATTTTATTTATCTGATTTATGTTTGGGATTTCCCGAGAGACTGTTAGGATGGATGTCTTTAGAGCAGTAGCGTAGCTAGAAAAGAGACTCTTATTAATATAATTTGTTAGTCTTTAAATTTAGAAATTCTAATCTAATTTCTGATTAGAAATATTACATGGAAAGGGTAAGGGTAAAACTTTAAGAGATCTGACCTCTGACCCCAACAGGCGGACAGGCCTGCCAAATTGAATACACTGTGATGCTGATCAGTCGCTGAAAGAGTTGGCCTGAATTGTTGAGCCTGGACTTGTGAGCCAGAGGAAATCTACTCTGTAATTTATGGATGTCTATAATTTAAAGCAATGCCCTTACATTTTTTTTTGGTTGAGACCAGGATAAAACTCTGCCCAGGTTATTTATTTTTTTACCCTGGTCTCAACAAAGAGGGCAGGTTTGCTGCTGACTAAGGGTAACATAGCCTGGATTCAGGCCTTTCATTGGAGTTTTGTTTTGCAATAAAATAAAAAATCACATTAAAGGGGAGTATGTATAAAATATTTTTATTGAGAAAAAAAAAAAAAAAATCGGTCATCATCCTCCTCTTCGTTGTCTGCAAAGTGCTGGAGATAAATAAAAATCAAATGAATAATTAACAACTAGAGAGTTTGACAGCCTACATTGAATATATCCATTACCTCAAAATCGTCATCATTTGCCCCTTGGCGGGGGGGATTGGGGCTGTTGGGTGGAGGAGGAGGAAGAAGAGGAGGAGGAGTATATGATCTCCTCCTACGATCTCCTGCGATGAGGATGTGCTCACTGTCCTGCAAAATAACACAACATCTGTCCAACTGCACATCATACGATAATCAAGTTTTAATGACAAGTGTACTCGCAGTCAGTGCGGCTTAAAATCACAGTGGGAAGACTTAAAAAAAAAAAAAACCCTTGGAAAAAATAAATGAAATGTGTATTTTTACCACAAGTTTTAATTTGTTATAAATCAAGTTAATAAAGATTAGGCCAAATGAAAAAGCATTTTCTATCAATATTTTTTCTACTTGCCAAACTCCCACTTCCACACGAAGTGTTCACCCCACTGTCGCTGGACACGTTTCCCATCTTCGTCTGAGGAAACAAAGTTGTTGTGAGCATTTCTTAAAAATAAAATCTTTATAAATAAATGAATAAATGCAGTTCTTTTTATTTTGCATTCAAGCGATATTATATATAGAAAATTTTCCACCCTGGTGAACAATAAAGATTTATTCTATTTAAAATAAAAATGTTTTCTAACAATCTAAATCTTTACTGTCACTTTTTGAATCCATTTAACATTTACTTGCTTACAGGGCCAGCTCTGTAAGTCTGGGGGCCCTAATCAGGATAATTTTGGGGCCCTAATCAGGATAATTTTGGGGCCCTTCCTTGCAGTGAATAGCCTAATGGAGTATTGTCACCGCAAAGCAGCAACTCCAATCTAACCCTTACACGTTTCATCTCTACCTCTTTTAACTGCCCACAATTATTGTTTTATTAAAATTTTATTTTATTAATATTATACTAGTTACAGGTGTTGCTGGAGTCTCGATCTTTGAACTTCTTTTCCCTTTTCCACACTTTAAAAAGAGGAAGAAGTTGGACCAGTAAATTCTTTGCTTCCTTTTAAAGTGATTTAAACATATTATATTGATGTATCAAAGAGATAAACAATTCTACAAAAGATTCTAGTTTGAGTTGGTATTTATTTTTTATATATTCCAACTACAAAAACACTACTTCAGCGAACAATCATTAGCCAAATGTGTATTTAAAATGTTTAGTTATAAAATATATACATAAATCTAATAAAAACTCTAGGTAACACTTTTTAACTATACATTTTACAGTAAAAAAAAATCATTTTACAGTGTCATTGTTACACGTTACATATGTAGTTCATACAAAAATAATTCTACAGTAAAAACTGCTTAAAATGTGGATTTCGTTAGAGTAGTGGCTCTACTATAATGGGCTTATGTCCACTTTAACGCACCCTCCGAGGCTGCTGTGAAACAGCGCCGCGAATTGTGCAGAAAATGCAATAGGCGGCTCTTTGTGCATTGTGTAATGTCAAATTAAAAAATTCATAACAAAATAATTCTACAGTAAAAACTTCTTAAAATTTGGATTTAATTAGACTAGAGAATCAGCTCTACTATAATGGGTTTATGTCCACTTTAACGCACCCTCCGAGGCTGCCGTGAAATAGCAACGCGAATTGGGCTGAAGGCGCAATAAGCGGTTATTTGTGCATTGTATAATGTGCCAAGTTAAATTCATGCAAAAATAATTCTACAGTAAAAACTGCTTAAAACTTGGATTTCGTTAGAGTAGTAGCTCTACTATAATGGGATTTTTTTCTTTCTTTTTTCTTTTTCCTTTTTTTTTTTGCACCCGATGGATAGACTCGTTTCATTTTTGCGGTCAAATTTCCAAGTCCAGGGAAGACAACGATTTCTATACGGTTGGTTGACTGAGATTATTACTCGTGACAATAAAACAAAATATTTGGATATAAGAATGTGTATACAACATAACTAAATTAACGATCTCATACTAAGCAACTAATTTAGACGTGTAAACTGGGTGCCGGTGTGGTGAGAAGTTCGAGCTCGGCCAGATTCGGCTCGAAGTCGGATCCGGATGTGGAGCCAATGAACACCGCCAAGCGAAATGTGGTCTTGTGCACCCAACGCGCACGACTGCCCACACCGCAATGATGTCATTTTTGCTGCGTGCACCTTCACGCTTGTGCAGAGGCGTCGAGTATAACTAGCTTTAAACCGCAGCGACACCGGCGAGTACCATCTGTAGTTAGGGGGCTCCCTAGTGGCCGCGGGGCCCTAAGCAGCCGCTTAGTTCGCTTATAGGGAGAGAGACGGCTCTGCTTGCTTAGTATTAATTTATTCCAAAAGAGAAATAAAACAATGACTCACCCCAAACTTCTGAATGATAGTGTTGATAAACTTTGACCCTCTGGCTGACTTTCAGGTGTGAGGTGAGTTCTGATTGGCTAGTTTGATTACCAACTCAAGGGTCAGATTACACAGTGAATCAGTAGCACATTCAGAGCAGTTCTTCCTCTAAAGATGAACTGAACTGAAAGAATCAACATTGATAATATGTTTATGACAATTAAAAGTAAATGACACTAAAAAAATTATTTAAAATATCAATATAGCTTTTTTTAAAGGCACACTATGCAAGAATTGTGTTTTTGTCAAACAGCGACCCCTAGAGTTGTTGTGGAATACTTGTACTGTCGTATTGTTCAGAGTAGCATAAGCCCGATAAGCGAGGGTATAAAGGAAAAGTGTTTTTTTTTTTTTGGTCAAGTGCTCACGGAAGAGATGGGTTTTCAGCTGGGGGGTAGAGAGTTGTAGACTGAAAGAAAATGAAAAATAAGCAGAGAATCGAAGATAGGCTTACCTTGAGTCAACTAGAAAACTGGATAACAGCAGAACTGGTGTATTTAGAAAAAATACTTGCGCGCTCTCGCCACGTCCACTAACTCAGTGGTTCCCAAACCTGTCCTGAAGGACCCCCAACACTGCACGTTTTCTTTGTCTCCCTAATCAAACACACCTGATTCAACTCATCAGCTCATTAACCCATGTGATAATGAGCTGATGAGTTGAATCAGGTGTGTTTGATTAGGGAGACAAAGAAAACGTGCAGTGTTGGGGGTCCTTCAGGACAGGTTTGGGAACCACTGCACTAACTGACCACTTGTCCTGTTTGTAATAGTTTGTAAATTGTGCTCGTTTTTGTAAATTTGTAAATTGTGCTCGTTTACACTGTTTACAACCTCTAGGCTTATTTATGTCCTGATAATTGTGTGAGATATTGACAACTGTTCTCATGATAATCGCAGGAATCAACGTCAACAGCGTCGTTTACAAATAAGAGATTTACTTACTAGTCCATCAACAAGGTCAGGTCAGCATCGCTGTTGAATCCAGTGCTGCTTTTTAGCGGCCCCCCCCAAGCTCTACTACCAGGATTATTCGCCCTACTATGAGTTTGTTTACCACCGAAATGACTTTGAAGCTGTTATATTAAGGTACAATTCTTGCATAGTGTGCCTTTAAAAGCAACACAAAAATAGCGTTTGTTAGTGTAAGAACGCTGGCAATTCTGATGACGTCACTGGAATGGTAGGACCTGCGAAGGTATATAGGCAGCTGCAGCTGCAGGTCCTTTACACACGAAAATTAGTCATTTTAGTTACGCGTTTGAGCCTGTGAGGGACAGGCCAGTAGTACCTGACTACCACCACAAGGAGGACGATCGGTTTCAGGCTCCACCTACAGTACAGGATCGTTTGGGGGGAAGTGACTGGTGTGGGCGCGGGCGCTGCCAGAGCATGGACACTGCAGCGGGATCGATCTGTTGCAGAGAGGTCAACCTGGAACATTTATTTTTGAAATGTGATATGGAATAAGACCAATCGCATATATGGATATAGTTCAAATTTGTGATCCTTGCTCCCCGCTCCTCCTTTTCCACTCTGCGTGCGTGTTTAGAGCATGTTATGTTATAGAGGCGAATCATGACTACTTCAGAAAACCCAGCACAATAGGAACTACCAGGCAGTGACATAAGTGTACGCTGAAATAAAGTTTTTCACCTCAGAAAAACAGACTTTCTTGTCCTGTCAGCCGTTATCCTCGTAGCGCACACTCTTCAATTGCACGCGCAAATGCGTATTTTTTACAGGTCATTTTAAACTTTGGGCTTTAGCAAATGAGAATGTAACAATAAATGTTGCATCTATCTATCTATGATTCTGGTTTCCATCCCTAATCCTTATCCTAAACCTACCCGTTCGAGCCCTGGGCCGATTTACCCCGGGTGGACATAACCCTCAATACCCCGGGCCACACTAGCCCTCCTTTTAAAAGTACGGGTCATTATAATTAATTAATTTTATATTATAAAATCAATATGAGATTGTGGGGTGTTGCTTAATTATACTAACGTGGAATGAGACTCAAAATGAGATTTAAAATAAGATTCAAAATGAGATTCTATCTATCTATCTATCTATCTATCTATCTTCAAACCTTTTCTATCTATCTATCTATCTATCTATCTATCTATCATTATCATGAGTTCAAAAATAAATATTGTTTACTAATAACCTTTAATAAAAAAAACATGTGACTGCAAATTAAAAAGTCCATCAATTAAATCTACATAATTACAGTTTTTCTCGATTGCTTAAACACATTTCTTGAAACTATGCCTCATATTCTCAAAACTATAAACACAAATCCATAACGTCTCACCCAATTCCCCAAACATCCTATTTTCAGGTCAAAATGAAGCTCTACACTCAAAACCATTCACTCTTGCTGAAAAACCAAACTTTGCCCTCAGACAGGACACAC